>NC_087447.1:28205101-28516932 GCF_036321535.1 Camelus dromedarius
GTGAGTTGGATAGACTCTTTCAAAATATAACAGTAGCAGCCACAGCACCTTCTCCCTTTTAAATATTTTTTTCCTAGCATACGATCCGCAGGAAAGTGGCTTCATGTGTGCCCCCAACATTTCTACTTTAGTTAGGCTTTTAATGTGTTAATGAGGTTCGTTGTGGAAGATTCTCCCAATGGTTAATGCTGGAAGCACAGCCCACCCAGTTTCTTTAAACCTTGGTTCCAAAGGCATTACAGGAATATATGAATGAAATGAAAATGTTTTGAAACCCTATTCTCTTTAATAGCCCAAGCAATCATCAGTAAATTGCAGACTTTACAGGTATAATTTTCAGTAAGGGTCAGGGAAATTCATTCATTAGAATTACGGGAGATAAAAGTTTAAACGTCTCTGTAATATTTATAGGAAAAGTGTCATCAGGATAGAGCGGCCTTAAATCACATTCATTCATTATTAAGCACTCCTCTACATTTCTGAGTGAAGTTTCTAATGGGATGAAATCTCCTCAGCTGGGATAACGTCATGACCGTCTATTTATAGCCAAGTTGTCTTTGGCTGTGGAAGTGCCTTTTTAGGTTGGGTATTAAAGCAGGTTTCCCCTCTGAAGGGAGACATCTAACTTTCAATGAAAGTTACCCATTCCTTAGTAAACAGGAGCGTTCAGCACAATTGGAGAGACCTACTAACTATAACCATGTAACACCTGGCATGGAAGCTCAGTACTAAGTCAGGTATGTCTGAAGCGCCGTCTTTGACTGAGTTTTATTACGTTTCAGTTTTAAGGGTTAGGGTTCCACTTTCTATTTTAAAATGAAAAAACAAAAACAAAAACAAAACTCAGAGACCAAAAAGATTTTTACTTGTACAAGAAAATCACGTTGAATGTGTTTCCTCTTTACCATTATAGCAGTCTGGAGGTCAAGCAGACCACGCTCTCTCCATATCATTAAAGGTCAATTATCACTCTATTAATGTTAATTCACTTCCCACACATACCTGCGCTTCTGACAATAACAGCCCTCTCAAAACCCTCACTAATAAATTGAGTACATGCTGTTTAAATACATAAACCTGAAGACCCGTGATCCATCTGTTCATTTCCTATTCATAAACGATATCACCTATGCAATTATTTGCTATTCAATTTGCAAATTGTGCCTTTTGCTGAGGAAGCCTCAGGGTGCAACCAAGTCATTAATTATGATATGTAAAATATTTAAAGCTTGTGACAGCACTACTGAAACATAAGAAGAACAATACAGCAGGAGCAGAACTTAAAAATAGCAATAGGCAGCATTCTTTGCCTGTGCATCCCCGTCCCAATTACACTGATAATTCAGGCATGAGCAAGGATAATTAAGTCGTTCCTCCACTTTGTTCTAAGTTGTAGATCTGGCCGAATACCAGCATCCGTCAGGGTGGATGGGGATCTTCTTTTAAATACGCCCAGAGGCTAACAAATGTTAAGTGAAAAGAATAATGAAATGTACCCTCAACAACTGGTAGGAAACATTCAACTTCATACAATAGGTATTTAGTCCAGGTATCACCTTCTTTATCAGACCCCTTTGGCAGTATCCGCTAAAACTTTTATCACATGGAAGAGTTTAAGAGCCAGCAGCCAATCAAAGACATTCCAAAAAGTGTCCTTATAAAGGGTGAGAAAGGCAGATTGACAAGCCAGCCTATAATGAGAAAAAAAAATGGGAACCAGAGGATCTGAACTATAAACTCTGCAGAAATGAGATCAGTAGAGGTTAGACAGAACCTTCATGAGCCTTTTAAAGATTGTTGATCAGTCTGGATTCCATGATTTCATTCCAAATGATCTGGTGACTCAAAACATAAATTCTATGGACTCCCCCACCCCCGCCACCAAAGAGGACATCCCTGCAGCAGCCTGGTCAAGTCACCTTGGAAACAGGCCCGTGATGGGTGACCTTGGAGAAAAGATGGAAAGTCAAGGAAGCTGCAAATACAGTCGCATTTTGCATGTAACCTGTTCTGAAACCAAAATGTGCCCGTGGTAACTTTTCACCCTTCAGAATGGTACCCCAAACTAAGTTAAGAAGAGTTCTTATAAAATGAACAAAAATTATGTTAAAGTGAGAATTTTTCAAAGGGGATGAACCTTCACTATGCATTGATCGTATCCTGGGCCTCAACATCAAAACCTTGTATCATCCTCACAAAAACCCTGGGAGGCGGGTCTGAGACACCCACGAGGAGGCAGCCAGAGCCCCGAAAAAATTCAAATCAAAATTGGGTTCCAGAGTCCTCTGTGCTTAAAGTAATGGTTTTTATAAATAGAAGTTCTCCTTTTCTATCTAATATCTGATACCAGATTGTTATTGGCAGTTATTCCCGTGGCAAGGGATCACTCAAACCTATTATATCAGAAATTAAAATTCAGAACTCAGTGTGTTGGTGTTCACTGCATTTAACATTGGTTTTCTGCCACAGTCTGCCATCTCCCCGTGCGAGTGTAACCAGGCACACAGACACTCAGGCCTCCACGCCCACCGCCCACCTTGCTCGTCCCTTCTGTGCATGCAGCTGTCAGCATCCCTCACTCATGTCAGTATCCTGGTACACCATCTACTACAGAGATGCTTTTGTTGGTTTATCTTCATTCAGGTCTATAATGTTATCGGCCTTTTAAAAAGCTCTTTCTCTAGAATAAGCTTTCCTTTAATACTTCCTTCCCGTCCTCTGTCATCTCTTCTTCTCTTAAGAGACTTTTGCTACTCATTGTTCAAGGCTCAGCGGTCAACTTTTCACAATGGTTAGTCTCTCACACACTTGGAAGCCAGTGACTTTGCCGGAGGGTCAGCAGTTAAAGGCTGGGATATGCATGGGATGGGCCCTGAGGTCCCATGTTACATAAAAGAGAACCAAGAATCCCTGCCGACTGGGGATTCTGTATCATAACGTTGTTCACACTTTGCCCACAACGAAGTTTTATAAGCTTAAGTAAAATATAAAGTTCCAGACTTATATCTCTTTACCAATATGAGACTACAGACTGATTACTACACCACCTTCCACCCATAGCTTAGTCTCTATTTGGAATTAGTTCTTCACCCCTGACAATTTCCCTACATAAATGTGTCTACGTTAATGCATTCTGCAGGGTTTTTTTTTTTTCCTTTCTTTTGGCATTTCAAAACCAAAGCACACTGTAAGTCTGGGAACCATGTGTTTTAGGGAACAAACACTTCTCACTCAGGGTACACCACATCACAGCTACAGATGACCCACAGCACACAATCGCCAAATGTGTTTGACAAAACCCATTCTTGTTCACTATATAATGTATGAGCAGTAAATCCTGAAAACATTTTGAGCCACTTGCCTTTTCACTTAATGCTGGGAACATTCAGATAGAAACCAAATAGTCACTATAGTGCTCTTCTGTGCTCCAGCCAAGTGTACTTGCGGCCTTTCATTCCTTTCTCGTGGTCACGCAGTCGGTCAAGCTGATTCAGAGCTGGGTCGCTCTCAGCTCTCCTGTTCACACCTGGAGAGGGATTCGTTCTCAGGTGACAGAGCTTGGCTCCACCTCTGGCCACAGAGATCATTCTATGGAAGATGCTGTTTCCTCCACCTTCCAGCTCTTTTAAGTCCCCACCAGGGCTGAAGTAAGGGATTAGCCCAGGGCAGGAATAGTTCGCTCTGGCTCTGAAAGTATGTTTAATGTCTTTTAGTGAAAATCTTTGCAGGCTTCATCGGATGGATCTCAGCTTCCTCGGTATACAACAGCTTCCTTGGGGAAAACGCAGTCAGAGAACACGGGCAACCGTGCCTCACGGAGATACAAAAGGGTTTTGATGGAAACCAGAACCAACCATGTGACAAGGCGAACCAGAAAGAGAACTGAGTCTGACACTCAGGCTAGGCGCAAAAGGCTCTCAACAGACCTGGGGAGGGTGGGAAAGGGTTTATGGCGAGCTGTACAGTGACTGAAAATGAATAAGATGCGTGCATTTGACGATACGGGCATCAAAAGACCAATGATCCACTGTGCATGGACAAGAATTCAGAAAAGGCCATCTGTTTTGGAAATATTGCATGGAAACTGTCTTAATACCCCACAAGCATGAGAAAATGCCTGAAAAGCTGGCAACGATTGAGAACTTTTCAAAGAACTTTTCCAGTTTGGCCCAAATTAATTAGAATTAACAATTTCTCTCAAGGAAAAGCTAATTTGACAAGGGAAATGTAGGAGAATCTAGGCAGAACAAGAATTAATATATTGAAACATTTCTCTGCACGTGTACACACACACTCACACACATAAGTATTTATGAGACTTAAGCACTGAAAAGCCAACTGGGATATTTATTCTTTAAATCAATATTTTAGGCAAATAAACAGTCTGCATCTGATTCATCTTTCACATCTTTTGAAAACCATCTTATACTTTCCACTATAAGATATCAAAATTTCTTCCACTCCTCTAAAAGACACCTGTAGCAATGTCCTGTTGACGCTATTTTTTTTTTATTCTCCACTTTGTCCACTTGTCTTCATCAAAAGAAGTGATTATAAAGTCTACTATTTAAATCAGATAGCCTCCCTAAATTACTATATCTATTCCTCAAAAATGAAAGATATATTTGTGAGGATTTTTTTAAAAATTGCAAATTCACATCTCCAAATAAAACAGCAGCATATTCAATCTTCCTTATCACTCTCTCTTCAGGTTTATTAAAGAAGCAAAACTAGTCAGGCAAATGTCTGCAACCGTAACTTTCCTCATTGTGAAAAGTCATGTTGACCCTTCATTATTTCATTCTAGCCTGCTCTTTTCTAGTATATTCAAAGAAAATCCTCAAAGCCCCCGAGTAAACTTTTGACAAGGATGTCACAAAGAACCAGCATTCCTTTCATAACCCATTCTTTCCCGCCCAACGAGACGATTCTAGTTTTTTAATATTGTAATTTCCGATTATAGATCTCGTGTGGTTTCACCAGTGTTCTAGTTTCTATCTTAACAAAGTAAAGAAATACATTGGAATCAGAGGAAAAGGAAGTAATAAGTGTGAAGATAGCTATCTTCAGAGTCATGAGGATTAAGCAGGATAACAGCATAGAAGGTGACATTAAGTGTATTGAAGACATTCCCTAATTTCCCTCCCCATTATTTGCTTCTTACAGTGCTCTCTCTCTGTTTATTACCTGAGGCAGCATACTCTAGTATGCTAAGAATATTTACTTTGAAATCAGATAAATCTGTATCAAACTCTGATTCTGCCAAATGACAATGGATAAGCACTCAACCTCTTTGAGGCCAACCTTTATTATTCCTAAGAGATGGAAACAATAATGCTTATGGCCCAGAGTTTCAGCGATTAATAGAGTAACACACTTAAAGTTCCTAACCCAGGCACTGGCCTATGGCAGATATTCAGTAACTTGTACCTATTATTTTTATCTTGATTTTTTTCCCCCTGATGCCCTTGAGATTATCTGCATTTTATACTTAAGGAAACTAAGGGCAAAGAAGTTAAGGGACTCCCCAGTGGCTAGAAAGAGGATGAGGAAGAAAAGAACAAGCATCTTTTGACCTCGGGCTAGGTCACCTCTTTCCCAAGGGAGGGATGCAATCATGGTGGTCCAGATACACAGACATCATCTGGACCGCGCTATCCATTGCTGGCAGAACCAGAGGACTCCAGGACAGTAAACAAAGAGCCTGAACCACATAAAGACATTCCATTCAATCGGTGAAAAGCCCACTATTCATTTAATGAACGAATTTTAGTCAGGTACATATTCAAGGGGAAAAGTCACTGTAATTTTTAGTCTACTGTGAATTTAAAGACTTAAGAAGAGCCATGTCAACTCTTTTAAACAAACCTTACAGTCAGATGCTGAAATAATCTCCTCCGTGTCATTCAGGTTGATTGTCTGACATCGTTAGGGTGCCGAATATTCAGATTTTCTATCATTCTTTTCTTGGTGTGCTTTTTTTTTCAGAATTTTTCTCTTATTTAGTTCTCATCCCAACTAACGTGGACGTGAGACTCTGTCTCTGAATTATTCCCAGTACAGCTTAAAAGGGACAGGTGAATGCCATTATTTAGGCTTCTACTATCAGCTGGTTCCATGTTTGGTTTACTAACAATGATAGTCAGGTTAGAGAATTAGCATATGTAAAACACTGACTTTCTCATTACTTCAAATCTGACATTCGCTGTGAGTTCACTGAGTAAGCAGACAGCAAATTTCCCCAATGAAAATGTCAGATAACAAATTACATAATGGCAAGGTCCAAGTTTCAACTATTGATTCAACAAAACTCCCCAAGCACATGTACATACCATTCTTTAACACCACCTTATCATCTTTATCACAAGCTCATAAATTACTTTAACAAGTGCCATGGTCAAATAAATCCTTTTTTTTTTATTGTTTTCAAAAAACTATCAATCACATAGACCAAAGTTAAAAAATATATATCCATTCCTACTAAGTTATAGCACAAGCATTTAACTCCCAAGAATAGATATAACCCAGCGTGTCTGACTGTTTTTAATCCCAGCTTGATAATTATTTTAAGTTGTGTTCATTTCATTTTACCAATGGATTCTTTTCTCTCTTATTTTCTGTCTTTCCAAAGCAGTGAATGCCCTGGACTACCTCTGCCACAGTTTACTTGGGAAAGTCCTATCATTGCTCAAACCTCAGTTTCATCATCTCTAAAACAGAGGCATTAAACAAGATGAGCCTTCAAGATATTTTCCGACTCTAGTGCTCTTGGATTTTGCCTCTATTGAGGAAGCCAAGCACAAGCTATGGAGGTTACTGGGAACTCTAAATCTGCTCTTGGCTCTCTATGTCCTCCTCCGTTTCTCTAAGGCTTTACAGACATGCTTCATGTGCTTGCTGAATCAAATAATTACTTCTAGGTGTAATATGATATAGAACACATAAACAAGCCAGCACTTTGAATAGCATTGATGAGAAGAATAGATTTAGGGGTCAGACCAAGATTAGAGTCCTGGTTTTGCTATTCAGTTAGTCTATGATCTAGGGTGAGTCATTCAATTTCTCTAAACATTAGTTTCCTTATGTGTGCCTAATAATAATATTTACTCTATGATTTAAGTGTTAAATGAGAAGTTGGGCATAAGGTTCTTAAGTGGTTCCTGGAACAAGGACCCAACCACGAATAATTTTTTTCTTTTTTTTAAATTTTAGTACCTTTTCCTATTAACACGGAGGATATTTATTCCCAAGTCTTTTTCACTCAAACTAGTTTGAAATGAACATATTCCTTTCCCATTGGAATCCCCCACACTTTATCCCCAGAAGTAAAGTGTTCTGGTTTCTTCAGTGTTACACTTTTACATGGAGCCTTGGAATACAGGAAATGTTGGGGGAGAGGATTCACCTTTATAAATGGTTCTAAAGGTGGCAGAGAATAGTCCCATAGAACCTTGAATTTAGGGCAGAAAAGGAAATTATATGAGCTGATTATGGCTTAGAAGAACCTCACCCCATTTTACAAAGACAGTACATATTCAGCAAATATTTAATGAGCTCTTGCTCTGCCAGCAATCCTGGTTCCCGCCTTCATGAAACACATATTTCAGTAAGTAATCAAGAGAATTCCAAGGAGTCTGATGCATATACCAGGGTGAAGTTCACTGTAATAGGAAAATGCATGGAAAGGACACCCATCCCAACTACCTGGGTCAGGTAGAGTGTCCTGGAGACCTACAGGATGTGTAGGAGTAGTCAAGGAAGTAGAGAAGGATTGTTTTGGGGAAGAGAGTTAATGTATTTTCTATTTTCAGTGTCCTATATTCCCCTTTTAGAAAGAACTAACCTCAAAGAATATCATTTGTTCATCTGATCAAATGATTGTGCATTCATGTGTTTAACATACGTTTCACCAAGAATGTCCTACATTCTAGAGTCAGCGCTCAGTGAGCAGAGCAAAAGAGTAAGTGAACAAAGTAACAAATGCCCTGCTCCCTTGAAGCCTAATTTCTAAAGCAGGAGTCAGACAAGAATGCAACTAATTAGACATACAACACAAGGTTAGTTATTGGAGTTTTCCAGGGAAAATACGGTGGGGAAGGAAATGCTATAGTTTTTGATAGTGTACGGGCAGGATAGGTTTCAGCGGAAGCAGCAGTTGAGTAGAGATCAGTCAGAAGTATGTTGGCCCAATAAATACCTAGAGAAAGAATATCCTAAGCAGAGGGATTCCAAGTGCAAAGGCCTCGAGGCAGGAATATGCTTGGTATTTAAGTAAAAAGGCCATGTAACTGGGTTGCTTCCTGTGCGCCATGCACTGTGCTGGGCAGTGAGTGGTCAAGGGTAAGACAGAAAGCTCTGGTGATCACAGAGCCTGGGGCCGAGACCGGACAGAGCCTGGGAGATAGACACAGGCATTCATTGACTAATAACAAATAAGACTGGAAGTTTAAAAAAAGCTACAAGGGAGACAGGCACTTAGGACAATGACTGCACATGGTAAGGTGGAAATGACAAGGTCAGAAGATCCACGACAGACCTCTCTAAGGAAGGTAAACATTAACTTTGTCTGTTTTCATGGAATTATGGGATCACAAAGGCACAGAATACAGGGACCAAATCTGCTTCAAATGGCACATTCTCTCTTCTGATAGACAGACAGATAGATAGATAGACAGACAGACAGAGAGATGGATGGATGGGTGTTACAGACTGAACTGTGTCCCCTGAAAATTCATACGTAAAGCCCTTACCCTCCGGTTTGATTGCATTTGGAGATGAGCTTTTCAGCAGCTAATTAAGGTGAAATGAGGTCATAAGAGTATAATCTTAATTCAGTAGCTCTTGTGTCTTTATAAAAAGAGGAAAAGACACCAGAGCTTGCTCACTCTGTGCATGTTCAGAGGAAAGGCACTGTGAGGACCCAGTGAGAGGGCAGCTGCCTACGAGCCAGGAAAGAAGCCTAACCAGAGCCAGCCCCAACAGTATGTACCTTGATTTTGGACTCCCAGCCTCCAGAACTGTGAGAAAATCAGTTTTTGTTTAAACCACTCAGCCTGCGGTATTCCGTCATGGCAGCCCAAGCCAGCTAAAACACGATGCATGTATCTATCTCGATATATGATTTGTCTCCTGTCTCCCATGCCCTTGCTCGACTTCTTCTGCTAGCTGCTTCAATGAGCCGGGCTGCCTCTGGGTGGAGGGAGGAATTACCTGCTCCTGCACTCATGTGAGCAACAACCCCGTCCCAGCCTGGACTGCGGCTCACGCAGCCACCAGCAGCTGCAGGAGGTTGTCTTCAAATGGAAGTCACCCGAGCCTCTGTTTACTCACTGCCTGAGGGTGCATAAAGGGAAAAAGGGGAAACAAAGAAAAATAGACGAGGAAGAACACTGTGTCCAGGTCAAAGCCTGGACACCAAAGGATTGTTAGCGGAGTTACTTTCTGAAGTCAGCACGTTCTCTCTACTAAGGCAAGAGAAAGGTAGGAGAAACCCTTCATCTTTATGTCCCTCCGGAGGGGTGAAGAAAAACATCTTTCTTCACACCAGAAATAGTGTTGGAAGGTTTAAAAATAAGACCTTAACTTTCTGCAGAAGACAATAAGAATAAAATGGTTAATGTTTACTAGATCTTTTCTACGTGCCGGGCACTGTGCTGGGTACACAACATAGATGATCTCATCTGAAACAAATAAACAAAAACAGCTAACATTTATTTAACCCTTAAAATGTTTCCAGCACTGTTCTAAACACTTCTCACATATGATCTCATTTCATCCTGCACAACGCGTCACAAGTCCCACGTCATAAGGGAACTGAGGTTTAGGGAGAGTGCGAGTAATTTGTTGGAAGGGCAACAGCTGGCAGCCTGCAGAGCCGGCCTTCCATCCCCCGGCTCCTCTCCAGTATGTGGCCTCCGTGACTCAGCAGAATGTGGGGAGAGAGAAACTCAGAACGCGGCCGCACCAGTCATGGTGAGGACACTAGATCCAGAAAGAATTTAGCAAGGACATCTCATCTGAATGCAGATGCATCCGTATCACTAGGAACTTGCTACATTTGATCAGAAGAACCATAAAATGTTTCTTCTCTGCCTTGATCCTGAAGGCAGCTACCGAAGCACATTGAGAAATACACATGGTGCTTTATTCTGCCTTTAATAGCGCCCCCCCAAAAAAACTGAGGGGGCCAAATAGGAGATTTCTTTTCACACTTGGCCAGATATAAAATGACAAAAACAGCTGAAAATACTTTGGGGAATTATATGAGTCCCCTGAGGATGGATGTCAAGGTCTGCCACTAATTGTGTCAAATTTTCTATTGCTCTGCAAGAGGAGCATGTTCAAAATAATGAACATTTGTACTGAGGGTTTAGCTGGAGGAATAGCTCACTGCTGTTGATGATGATTGTTTTGTTTTGTACTTTTAATAAGCAGAAAGTTGTGTACATCCAGACTGTTAAAAAGACCCTTTCTGACCTCAGTACAGCTTTCAAAGCAGACACATCAACCCCGTTCAAAATATCCTTGTTTACTTTTCTCAGTAATCCACTCAACACTAGTAATGCTCTGGAAACTTGTTTTTGAAAAAAAATAAACTAACAAGAATGAGTCGAATTGATAAAAGCCTACAAGATGTAATTTCAGAAGGCAGAACAGAGGTTTGAAACTACCTCCTCAGAGGCTGTAAACAATAAAAAGAAAACCCTCATTGCACAAGAAAACAAATTGATTTACATAATTAAAGGATGCGTTAGGTTCAGGATATAGATCATCTCTGCTCTCCATTGCCTGGGGACAAAATATCATGTGAAATGAGATAATACATTTTCACATCTTATTTGCACTAAAGACATTTTGAACACTCCCCAGATCCAGAACATTTGGTGGAATTTGGTGTGTTCACAGCTGTGGCTGAGTTCTTGTTTTGCCTCGTAATGCCGTGCAAATTCCATATGTTGTATATGTCAAAACTGAAGATAATTTTTCTTTTGATTGAATAAACAAACAAACCCTTCTTCTCAAGGAGAGTTTTACAGAATTGGGCAGACTTTGAAGCTTTGTGTGTGTTGAGAAGTATTAATAACCTGATAAAACGCACCTGTGGATCGTGAATGGCAGCATATGGCACGCAGATGTGCGAAGCACCACCTCCCAGGGCATGTCTCACTGGCTCTGAAGAGCCAACTAGATGCTGACGAACCCTGTGTATGGAGGCAGAGAATGGCTTTCGTCTCAGGAAAGCAAGATCTCACAGATTGTGGCAGTAAGTGCAATTTCAAATGGGCATGAAAACGAATATATGTATGTATATGTATGACTGAAGCATTATGCTGTACGCCAGAAATTGACACAACATTGTAAACTGTCTATACTTCAATAAAAATAAAAATTAAAAAACATAAAACTGACAGTCAAAAATGTCAGACTATCCCATGACCCCTTCGTGTGAGCTCATGGAAATTAGTGCGGAGAAAAAAACCTCAACTCGGGTGCCCGTTCTATCAGTGATTGAAAATCTAGGTTTGCATATCTGAGGCCTCATTCCAGCTCTGCCCCTTCAGCTGTGTAAGTTTTTTACCTTCCTCAGCAAAGAACTACAGATAATCATAGTGCCTATTTACTGAGCTGACAGAAAGTTTAAAGGATACTTTTATTTTAAAATGTCTATCACATTATTTAATATTTAGTATTGAAAACTCTAAGAAGTCCAGTGATAGAGGATCTGTCTAATACACTATCTGTGCAATACTTTGTTATAATTCAGTGTTTTCACCTTATAGATCGCAGTACAATTTGCAACCCTATACTCATAACGTATACATTTAATAAGAATTGCAGGGAAACACACCAACATGTTAATTGGGTTTGTGTCTGGGGAGTGAAATTTTGAGGGTGTTTGATGTTTCTCTTTGTTGGTCATGTCTCCTATAATGATCTTATAATATATTTAAAAATCAGAAAAAATATATTACCTTATAAAATGAATGAATGAATTTTGCTCGCCAAGACAAAATGTGAAATTGGCAGAAACAGCCCTCGAGCGTTGCAGGCAGTACCACACTATGCTGGTTAAAAGTCAGACCTTCTACCTGAACCTTTGCTCTACTACTTACTGACTGTGTTACCTTATGCAACTCAGTAACCTCCTTGTCCCTGTTTCCTCTTCTCTACAAGAAACAAAAACAAAAACAAAGACAAAAACCTACTGCATGAGGTTGTTGTGAAGGTAAAATAAAACTATACATGAAACCTTTTTACACACTGCTTGTCACAAAGGAGATGTCCAATAAACACTTCATAAATATTCCACATTCCTAAAAAAAAAAAGAGAAAAATAAACTGATTTATAAAACAGAAACAGACTCACAGACATAGAGAACAAACGTATGGTTACCAGAGGGTTAAAGGGGGTGGGAAGGGATAAACTGGGACTTCGAAATTTGCACCTCTCGGGGAGTGATGGAAATGGTAGCTGTCTTGATTGTGGTGGTGGTTTCTTCAGTGTACACATCTATCAGAATTCATCACATTGCTTGTCTGAAATATGTGTAGTTTACTGTACAGGCATCATATAACAGAAGTGTTTTTTTTTTAAGTTCAATAAATAAATAAATGAATATCCACAGTCAAGTGTATTGCAGCATTTTAAAAACCTAGGAAGATCATCCCTTAAGCATCTATCTCTATCGTTTTATTTCCAATTTAAGAAAAATGATGTAAAACTTGAAAATAAGGCCAAAACATTCCTGCATTCCCTTTCAAAGCCACACAGGACTACTGTTGAACAAATCCACATGAGGGTCCATTTTTGCTCTGGGGAAAGACAACTGTGCTGGATCTGTAATTGTCTTGATTAGGGCTGGACTTGGTAGAGTGAGATCTGAACTTGCACAAGATGGATAAGCTGCAAATTATTTTTGTCCAGTAGAGAAGCAAATAATTTCTCTTCAGTAGGAAACAACTCCAAAGGTTAAGATTTTATTATACTGCAGGACATTAATCAGTTTGGAATCCAATTTTGCTGCCTGATTTTAGCATTCTTTTTTTCCACTGACTATATATATATAATTTCTTTTTCTCATTTTCTCCTTTGAACTAGGTTTACCATCCTGCTGCTTCCCTTATTAATGAGCTAAATAAATCTTTGACGCATGCTTACCGTAGATTGGTAGGAGAACCATGTTGTTAACTTATTGAAAATTATACTTTAACACTGCTTTTTGACATTTTTTTCATTAGAGATTCAAAATATATAAACAGACATTGACCTTTCTCAGCACAGCTGTGAAGTTTTATTAGTGATGAATATAGCACCGGGAAAGGAACACGCCACGTGGATCTCATATCGGGACACCTGGGTAACCTTCTGGGGAGTCCTATCTCTGACAATGAAATACACAGGAAACATATTTTGGAATGGGGAGATGGGAGAAGGGAGCTGATAACGAGTAACTTTAAGTATGGACTTCGACTCAGGAATCCTACTTGAGACTGTATCTCTTGGTCTATTAAGTGTGCTGGTGGCGGGTGGAGGCAGGGAGGAGAGGGGAGTGGGGGAGGAATGGGAGGAAAAGAGCCATATGGAGAGAGAGGTTGAGTACCAAAGGCAATCCCTACCTGCTTCAAACTTTAGCCTGGATTTAGTCATTCCTCAAGATATGAACATTCTTGAAGTGTGGTCTGTGGACCCACAGAGGTGCCCAAGAACCTTTAGGCACAAAATCAAAGTGATTTTCATAACAACACTGTGATGATATTTGCTTTTTCATCGTGTAGACATTTGCACTCGTGGTGCCAAAGTAATGGTGAATTACACTGCTTTGTACCTTAAAGTGACAGTAAACACTAAACTCACTAAACCTGTCATCATTATGGTCTTGACGAAATGAACTCACAAAAAGAAATCCAGTTTCACTTAAAAATGTCCTTGACAGAACAATAAAAATTGTTCATGTTAGTCAATCTCAATCCCTGAATATATATGTTTTTTAATATTCTGTGTGACGAAATGGGAAGGAATAAAGCAGTTCTGCTAAAAATGAAGATGTCTCTAGAAAAGGTACTTGTGTGAGTGAGTTGCAAGCTGAACTAGCTGTTTTTTCTTTTCCCTTGGACCATCATTTTTAACTGACAGAATGACTGACAAACTATGGTTATTCAGACACGGGTATCTGGCAGACACTTTCTCAAAAATGAAAGAAGCAAGCCTGTCACTTTGAGAAAAACAGCCAGCAATGTCTACTGTCAATGAGAACAATTCAACTTGCAAACAAATATTAGAATTTTAGAGAAGTTGTATCCACCACTGCGAGCCTGACAGCTTCATCAAACTTAGAGACTTTCCTGGTGAAATAAGTGGTACAATTTATCTTGCTGTGGAATGGAACGAGTCCACATTTAGAAGCACTACATAACTCAGTGAACTAATATTTTCCAAATGACCCTGAGTTATGTTAAAAAAAATTATGCATGGTAAAGAAAAGGATGCATCCATAGATAGACCAATGGACTTTAATATACTAAGTCCCACCTGTCAAGTTTTGGTATAGTATTAAAGAAAAATGTCCTCAGTGATACATGAAAGATACTTAAAGTGAGTCACATAGCATTAGTGGAACAGAAAAACAATATAGCAGGAACAGAGCTTAAAAATACCATTAGGCGTTAGGCAAGGCTATCCACAATAATCTGAAATGGCTAGTAAAGTACGCTCCCCTTTTCTAACTACATTATCTGTGTGATGTTCAGTCTTCTTTCTATGTTGATATGAAAACCACGTAGTGTGGTAGATTGAGTGCAGAAGCAGATATGAGAACCCAACTGTTACCTATTAGGCCAGATATGAGGAGCATTGGAAAGAATTTAAAACAATGCTATTCTCCTCATTAAATTTTTTTTGTTTTGAAAAAATATATCTACATTTTACTTTAAAATGTTATTTATGTTAACATACACTGTTTATTATTGTTTGAAAATTATTTTAAAATAAATATGTATATTTTTAATTGTATTTATATTTTAATATAGAAAGTATCAATACATATGACATTAAAAAAAAAAAAGCTCTTTGGGCATCCTCAACAATTTTTAAGAATGTAAAGAGAGTCCTGAAAACAAAAGGTTGGAGCAGCACTGCTCTAATATACCAAAGCAATAAAGATCTCTCCATGGTCAGCTAGGTTTTTCATCTAAAGCACAAAATAATCTTTTATCTGACTTAGCATTAAAGAATAAGAAGTTTAGGAACCTGGGACATCACATAGCTTGGGAATAATTTCAAGTCTAAAAGTTCTCTGAAGTTTTCACAACAGGTTGGAAGGCAAACAATGAAACTATGGTTTGATGAATAATTTTTATTTGTTAGATGTCTGGGAACAGCTCATATTAAGTCTTCCATTTAAACAGACACAATGCTTTTTAAAAAAAAGTATTTACTTTATGAGGATCTACATAAAGGGCTTTCCTTGACAATACTGTTGATATTAATTCTATTCCTGTGTGTTAATCTGTGTCCAAACATACAAATGTACCCAAAGTTTGCACAGATGTCTGGAATAGGAGGCCGAGGGGCTACATTTTATTTTCAGTTGGTTCCAAAATGGAGACAACATCTTTATCAACCTGGCAATAGAGGTTTTAGAAATCCCGTCATTAAAACTCCTTTGTTGACTTTATTTATTGTAATGAAGTTTCCATAATAGTCAAGAACCACCGTATTTCATTTAAGTGCCAGTTAAAGTCCTGGAAAGCGATCGGTAACATCTCTTACACAGATAAGCTTCCCTGATACGGTGGCTATCACCTTTTAAAACTGACGTATATGTGTTCTTCAAAAGCCGAGAAATAATCTCTTAGAATGTGAATCCAGTACATTGAGCCATGCTGGTCATCAGAAAAAGAGTGAGGAAAAAGCACAAGGGTACCCAGTCTCACACTGACTGAAAAGGTCTTTTCACAGTTTTCATGGTCAAGTAAAATTAAAAATGATGCTGCTGCTGATTGAGATGATGAGAGAAAAAGACTATGAGGTGGTGGAGGAGGAAAACAGAGGATTTCTTACTTCTCATTTTGCCAAGTAAGGGCATTAAAAACAAAACCAAACAAAAGAAAAACCTCTTCTGTCTTCTAGCTCCACTATTTAGTAAAAGAAAAGGCATTTTAACATCCAGAAATATGTAAAGGATACAATTTCTGAATAAATGGCAATCTTTCATAAGTTAAGTTAGTTTATACTGATTGGATGGATGGACAGATAGATAAAATGTGTATGTATAGTTATATACCGTAGGTATATAAGAGCACACACACACACGCACAGACACAGCACAATGCCAGGCACTAGAAAATGTCTGATGAAATTACAACTACTATAACTGGGTTTTGTACAGTTAGCCTTTTAGTGGAGGAAGGAATAGCAGGTATAATGCTAACAGGAAAAGGTGGTTATAATTAAGAAATATGTCTGGACTTCCTGGAATTTGCTTCATTTTATATTTTTCACTTCAGAAAAAGTTTGAAATCACTGAAGATAAATCTTCATGTTTCCCCTGCAATCTTCTAAATGGGTTTCCAAGAGTACAGAGTGAGGAATCTAAAATAACATTAAATGATATTTCCGGATGTACCTACCACTGTCGGAGACCTTGGAGTTATGTCAAAGCAAGAGTTGTTTGTATTTTCTTTGGAAACACACTTTTCAAGAGATTACCGTCAAGCAGAAAAACTTGCTCAGAAATGAAATTAGCAACAGGTCCTCAACTTGTGTATAAATAAGTTGCTAGTAGGCATACAATTAGAAAATAAACTTTCCATACCAGGCCTTGACGTTATGTGAATTTAGCACAATATTCTAGCCCCGGGAAGTTCAATAACTTAAAATGAATGCCTTCACTTCCCTCTCCCATATCCACCTCAGACAGCATATTAACCATGCCTCTCCCTTCCAATCAAGTGCGGATAAAAGAACCCCAGAATCCTTTTTTAATTTGACACTCGAGGCTGAGACTACCAACTGACCAGATTTGGCGGAAGGGATGAAACGCATTGGCTGTTCCTAGTCTAAACTTTTTATTTCAACATCTATAGACATTGTCAGTGAAGATTTTTACTCAACATTTTTCATCTACGCATTGGTTTAATACATATTTATTGAGTTCCTCATATGTGGTGAACACTTGGCTTAAGTGCCTGGAATATGGAGGCAGTTAGGATGAATTTACCTCAAAAAGCTTACAGGCTGGTGGGAGAGATAGAAAATAAATTACTAATTACAGTGCGGGGTGCTAAGTGCTGAGTGAAGTATACTAAAGGCGCGGTAAGGACACAGAGGAGAGATACCAGGCCCTCTTTTAAGAAATAGTTTTGGAAGACTTTTAAGAAGAGATGACCCTTGTCTGAGTCTTGAAGGATGAGCAGGACTTCACTAAAGTTAATGGAGGTGGCAGGAAAATGCATTTTAGAGAAACGGAAGAGCATTTGTGAGTCTATGAAGTTGTAAACCAGAACGGAAAATTCTGAGATGCGAAGAATTGCTAAGACTTGGAGGAGTGGTGTTGAGGCTTATCTATAAAGAGTGGTTTAGGTCATAAAAGCTTTCAACGCTGAACTGAGAAATTACAAGTTCCTCCATAGCTTAACAAAATACAAATGTGTTCAGGATCTTATGCACAAGAAACAAAATTTTTCAACAGGTTTAAAACAACAGGTTAGGAACAAAACATACATAAAATTATATAGAATATCTAGAATATAAACACAGATACCCATGTAGACATAGATATAGATATACAGCTACCTTAATATTGATTTACAGTATTAAAATGAGACCCCAGTCTATCCCACTGATCTGACTACATGCTCTGATCGAGCATGTAGATATACATTTACTCAGATTTCCCTGTAGTTTTTTCCATTTTATGGAGGACAGTGTTGCTGGTGGTAATTCTACATTGATAATACAGTTGATAGGAGCGCTGAGTCCTTCTCTGGCAGTTTTACACCAGCCCCTTTACAAATTCTACATTGGGAGTTTTACTCATTGCTAAAGTAATTTAGCCTTCATGATGCAACACTTAAAAATATGTTAGAAACTAGTTAATCACTAAAGCAGAAGAATAGAAGAAATTTGCCCTGTAATTATCAGTGTATGGTATCTCTCCTGGGGGTTGGGAACCAAATGATCTGGAGCTGTTTCCTGGGATGAGCCGCCTAACATCGCAGAGCACCAATTCTGTATTTTTGAAAAGGAGCCTAGTAGCACGTTCCTGGTAGAGCTGCTGTAAAGACCAAACAATCATGATACTTAGGATAATGTTTAATGAGTTCTCCTCTCGAAGTTTCTACCTCTTTGTAAATTACAACTTCATCCTTAAGACAGTTTCCCACATTAAAACCTTTGGCCCTCGACGCCTTTCTCTCTCTTTCACACCCCATGTCTGGTCAGTGAGCAAATCCTCTTGACTCCATTTTCAAAATACGTCTGTAATCTCATCCTTTCTCACCTTCTCCACTGCTTCACTCTGATCCAAGCCAGCATCCTCTCTCCCCTGGATCATTCAACAGCCTCCTTCTCCACTCAGTGGCTGGAGTGATCCCACTCACGTGCACATCAGATGACACCTCTCCTCATCTCTAAACGCCGAGCCTGCTCAGCACTGGAGACCGCCTTCACGGCGACCCGCAAGGCTCTACCTGGTCTGGCCCCCTGCTCTCTTTGACCTTCTCTCCCTCACTGTCTCCCTTGCTCCCACCATTTCAATCATCTTGATCTTCTAGCTGTTTTGTAAACATGTCGAGAATGCTCTTGCCTCAGGGCCTTTACCCTGGCTCCCTTCTTGGACTAGAAAACTCTTCCTGCCAATAACTACGAGACCTACCATCCTTATTTCATTTCTCCTCTTGAATATCACCCTGTCATTAAGGCTGTCCACAGCTGATCTGTATAAAACAGCATTCTCGCCCCGGGGGTCCCCTAGTGCCCACTATCCTGCTTTATTTCTCTCCGGGGCCTCTTCTCACTATCTGTAATCACCTTCAGGGCAGTTCTGCACTCCTTCCAAGCATGTGCCAGCATCATACTTGCTACGCCCTTTAACATTAGGCACAGATATAAGACTTGCCTTTGCCAGTGGAATGTGGCATCTTGGTAGGAGCTCTAAGAGTCACTGAACAGTTCATCCTGTTTCTTTTGAGGATCATGGTGCACAGGTCAAGACGGAGCCTCTGTCTGAATCCCTATATAACTGTGAATCTCAGAGCCCCTGTTAACTTGCTTTAAACATGTAGTGTGAGAAATAAACTCTTAACTGGGGTAAGCCACAGAGATTGGAGGTTATTTTTTACTGCAGCACAATCTAGGCAATCCTGACTAATACATCACCCGACACATATTTACTTTTCCATTTGTATATTGTTTGATTCTCTTATCAAAACATAAGCTTCATGAGGGCAGGTTCTTCAGCTATATTGTTCACAGTTACATCCCTGGCACAGAGAATGATGTGTGACACCTACTGCATTCAGTTGACTGAAGAAATGAATTGGTCAAATAAATGAATATATGAATGAATGACGTCTTAATATGAGGCAAGCACTATTCTAAGGGCTTTGCGGCTCCTATTTGATTTCCACACTACCACCCTCTAAGATCCCATTTTTCAGTTAAGAGAACTAAGACAGAGAAGGACATGGTGCCTGGCACAAAGTAGAAAATCAGTGAATAGACTTCGTCTGTCTTTCCTGAGAGGGAATAGGAGTAATTGGTTTTTGATTCCTTCACCAAATAAGTGCTCAGTTAATGCTGCTTAAAGAATTTGAATAAATATAGTATCATAGAATCTAGTACTACAACTTGAAAGATGATTCATTTCTACCCTCAGTGTTCTCTAAAAATGTCATATATTAAGACAATTTTATGAATTACCTGAATTATTCTAATTATACTGGTATTATATATTCACATTCAAGTTAATAGTCATTCATAATATTCAGGGCCTTCCTACGTGGGTATGTATTTCATTTTCAGGCTAAACTCAGGACAGAGGCAGTGGGCAAGTTTTAAAAAGCTGCTGAGGTGTCTGGAGGGCAGACACTCCTAGATCTGAATTCCAGCATGGAAACTTCTAGATGTGTGACTACAGATAAGTGACTTAATAGCTCTAAGTGTCCATTTCTTCACTATAAAATAAAGATATTAACATCTATTAATAATGTCACTGTGATAAGTAAATAAAATTGTGTAATATAAAATGCTCAATAGAAAGCTGATCCATAAAAGATAGTAAAAAGATAAATAAATAAATAAATAAATAAATAAATGTGAGTTCCTCCCTCAACCCCTGCCACTGCACTGCTCTATGCAGTGTTTCCTAAAATGTTTTCTGGGAAACACCAATTCTATGGGATTTAAATTGCTATTACTATATGAAAATGAATATGTATGTGTGTGTGTATGTGTGTGTGTGTGTGTGTGTGTGTATGTGTGTGTGTGTGTGTGTGTGTGTGTGTGTGTGTGTGTATGAGACTGGAACATTGTGCCGTACACCAGAAATTGACACATTATAATTGATTGTACTTCAATTAAAAAAGAGGAAAAAAATAGGAAAAAAACCCACTGTTACAAAAAAAAAAAAAAGCTGTTTGCTGGAATTGTACATTTAGGGGGCTATAGTATTATTCCCAACTGCATGGGTTCTGGAGGCACCTTGCTGGGGGACCCATCCTATTTACTAGACGTGCACTATGGGCCACTTTCTCAACCTCATGGTGACTTAATTCTGTTATCTCTAAAATGTACATAATAACTGTAACTTAGAGAATGATTTTAGGTATTAAATAAGATCAATATACACTGGATAACCATAGAATCTGTCATTCCAACCAGGATGTTTTTTTCCCAACATTTTATTTTGAAAAGTTAAAAGAACTTTTATCCACCATCATTCAGATATATATAAATTATATATATATATAATCTTAAATTCTATGATTAACATTTTTTCTAAATTTCTTAATCACATGTATATCCATCTATCTATCTTTTTTTTTTCTAGGAAACCTTTGAGAGTGAAGGAGATGATATATTATGCAAGGACAGGCAGGTAATAATGGGACTTTCCCAGACACACCTGGATATATGGTCTTTCTATGTGTAATTTACCCAGCACAGTAATTGGCCATGGTGAACACTTAATAAATGATAGATATTATAGCTTCTAGTTAAATTTTGAAAATTCTTTTATAGCTTCTAGTTAAGTTCGGAAAATTCTGGATTAAACAAAGACACATAGCATTTTGTCCTGTAGGAACAACCCTGAATAACTTTCTGATTACTTAATTCAATGACTGTCTGAGACTGCCTCCATATGACTGCAACTTTTATTTTAAAGTAACTTAAATAGTCAATGATTTTTAGTGGTCACTGTGGCATCTCTGTCCCACCTCTGCAACCTTGAGAAAAGTAATGAAACCTAAAGACCATCTTGGTGAAGAGGCATAAAATGGTATCTACACAGCTCACCACATTGCAAAACAAAGTTCCCTTCTGCTCGCAAAGCTTCCCAACTGGCCACTCAAAAGCTGTCCTACTCAAGTTCAGCTTCCAGCATCCAGACACTTGTTTGATTGTTTGCAGCTGAGTGGTTTACTGGGGGATTAAAGAGTGGGCTCGCTAGCTGGGTTTGTAGACATCAGCCAACTTGGCCAAGGAGAGGTCTGCTTAGAAATCAGTGTGATGTAGAGAATAACAATAAAAGTAATAACAAAACACAACTACCATGTACTAAGCACTTAAGATATGCCAAATAGTGAGTTCATCTTTCCACGTGGAGGATCTCTGGACTTGACATCTAAAACCGGGGTTATGTCTCTTCTGTGTGATTATGAGACTTTCACTAGGTGGCTTAACCAGCTCATCTATAAAACCTAGACAAGAACACCTGACCACCCTGCCCCTCAGGGTTGGTGGGAGGATCTAATATGATACTGTAGATAAAAGGCCTCTGTTAACCACAGATTGCTATACAGAAGGTGTTGTTTTATTTTGGGTTTTGGTCCTCTACCAGTATTTGGCAGAACCATTTATGGTTTCTACCAGTTCAATAATAGATACTAATAAAAAATTTTAAGTTTATATGGTCTAGGGAATTTTTACCTGGGAAAGGAAAAACATGCTTCTTTATTATAATAAATAATAAACATATAATAACATAATAAACACACTTTTCCCACCACACATAACTCTTATGACACATCAGCTTTAGGTTCTGCAACCTTGAATAAGTCCTATGATCCCTAAATTCCTCATCTTTAAAGCGGGGATGCTGTCACCTACAATACAGGTTTGTTATGAGAATTAAATAAGACAGGATATGTAAAAGCAACGATGAAACTGAAAGCATTACCCAGATATGATATAATTATTCTTTCCACGTACCTGAATGTCCACAGTTTCTGCAAGGTAGATAATTTAGACTCTAGAACTTCTTATAATTAGCACTTATGAAGCTCCCAGAATGGATATATTTTATATTCCATTCAAGGAGGCATTTCACTTAATTTTTAATAGTCTGCAGCATTTCTAGACAAATCCAAGCTGGACTACAAAAAAAAAATGTAGTATGTCATAAAATGTTCTGCAAATGTGCATTAAATATCCCAAAGACCCTCCCAAAGTAATGTTTGTAGCCTGATCCCATTTACCACTACTAAGTGACACTACTTGGAAATATTCCTGTCCCACACAGGATGTGTTAAATTATACTGGCTGAGAGATCACGTTTGCAGGCTAAGTTAAATATGAAAAACAGTGATATTGTCTTGTGTCTCCACCCAATATGTTGTTTTAAGTTTGTGAAATATGCTTTCAACAGAAATGAATCTTGCAATGCAAAATTAGCTTCTGGCCTGTGACTCTGCAGCCTTTTTGCTAATAAATATCTTTAAAGTCATCTTGTACTGGCATTATTATTAGTGAAAAAAAAAAAAAAACCAAAACAGAGAGTGAGAGGTCTGGAACAAGGAGAAAACTAGGAAGAGATAAAAGCTCTAAGAGTTTTTGGTGCATAAATTCCAAATATCCTCTGAATGTATTTCCTTATTTAGTCTCTTAATTTTACTCCAGAAGGGGGTATGACATGGCAGAAGGAATGAGTTTTGGCAGTAGGGTTTTGAGGGTGGGTTTGCATCTCACGTTCATCTCTTAACCTTGAGGCAATCTGTTAAACTCCCCACCCTCAGCCCTGTCCATACGATGGGTATTGTGATTGTTCTTCCTTGTTGAGAAGCTCAGGTCATGAGGGATCCAGTCCACAGTCAGCAATGAATGACTATTGATGAAAGAATAGCAGTTACCTTCTTTTTCCTCTCTTTTTTCATTTAGTCATTCATTCTTTTTATATAATGTAAACAAATTCCAATATTTGGGGACACAAATACTTGTTTTGTTATTTACTTCTTGTATGAATTGACTCTGAATTTCAAATTCTTCACTGGTAACACTGGGTTCCACGGAAGTGCCTCTGAGCTGCCCTAGGGGTAAGCATAGGGCCACTGAAGGAAGAGGATGGGCATATGGCCAAGTTCAATTTCTTCAAATACCTTTTCAATCTCCTTTTATCTTTCTTCTCCTTCTGGGACCCCTATTATGCATAAGTTGGCATGCTTTATATTATCCTATAGCTCCCTTATATTGCTTTCATTGGTTTTTACTTGCTTTTCTGTCTGCTGCTCTGATTGGGTGAATTCTGTTATTCTGTCTTCTAAATCACTTACTCATCCCTCTACATTATCTAATTTGATTTTGACTGCATTTAGCTCAGCTTTTATCTCAGCCATTGAGTTTTCTGTTTTTAATTGTCCCCTGTATATAGTTTGATTTCCTTTTTATAGTATTCTCTGTCTCTATTCATTGTGTCTCTTATTTAGCAATGTTCTCCTAGGGCAGTCTATCCAGGAAATGAATATATGGATGTTCCTATATGACTGAAGCATTGTGCTGTACACCAGAAATTGACATAACATTGTAGACTGACTATACTTTAATAAAAATATAAAAAAAGAAAAAAAGAAATAAAAGCAAAAACAAACAAATGGGACTTAAACTTACAAACTTTTGCACAGCCTATGGAATGGGAGAAAATATTTGCAAATGGTGAGACTGACAGGGCTTAATTTCCAGAATATATAAACAGCTCGTACAACTTTAAAAAAAAAAACTGAATCCAAACATGGGCAGAAGATTTAAATAAGTGATTCTCCAAGGAAGAAATACAAATGTCCAATAGGCACATGAAAAAATGCCCCAAACCACTAACTATCAGAGGAATGCAAATCAAAACAACATTGAGGTATCACCTCACACCAGTCAGAATGGCCATCATACAATAGTCCACAAATGATAAATGCTAGAGAGATTGTGGAGAAAAGGGAACCCTCCAACACAGTTGGTGGGAACGTAGTTTGGTGCAGCCGTTATGGAAAACAGTATGGAGATTCCTCAAAAGACTAAAATTAGACTTACCATATGATCCAGCAATCCCACTCCTGGGCATATATCCAGAAGGAACCTTAATTCAAAAAGACACCTACACCCCAATGTTCATAGCAGCACTATTTACAATAGCCAAGACATGGAAACAACCTAAATGTCCATTGACAGATGACTGGATAAAGAAGCAGTGGTATATTTATACAATGGAATACTACTGAGCCATAAAAAAGATAAAATAATGCCATTTGCAGCAACATGGATGGCCCTGGAGATTGTCATTCTAAGTGAAGGAAGCTAGAAAGAGAAAGAAAAATACCATATGATATCACTCTCACTTAGCATAAAAGCCAAAGTTCTCACAATGGTCTTCAGACCCTTGTTTACCTCCTTCCTGTTCCTGCATCTCCTACTTCTTCTCTACCTTACTCATTCTCACTTTAGAGCTTTTTCTGTAAACTGTTCACTCTCCCTGGAATGTTCTTCCACCAGATAACCACATGATTTATCCCTCATCCTTTTCAAGTCTTTATGCAAAGATTATCTTTCCTTATTATTTACTTAACATTGCAGCAATTACTTCCAACATCCCATATCCACTTTCCCAGCTTTATTTTTCTCCATGGCTCTTCATCTGCCAAAATAGTCCTCTTTTTTTTTAAAGTTATTTATTTTATTTATTTTCTGGCTTCTCCCAGAAAGTAAGCTTCATGAAGACAGAATTATGTCAGTTTTGTTTGTTCCTATAATCCTGTGTCTAGAAGAGTGACCACAGTAAGAGCTCAACACAGATTTGTTTGGTGAATGAATGTTTCTAAGCTAATAAGGATTTGACTATGGTGGCAACAGTGACTTGAAGGAAAGAAAAGTAAAAGCCAAGGGAAAAGCTAAATGAGGAAAAAATCAGAAGTTCTATGGCCTGCTGGACATAAGTTAAAAAGGAGAAAGACAGAGGCTGTCACCCTAGCAACTCATTGTCACTCATACTTCTTATTGTGGGTACATAAAACTACTATTCATATAGGTGTCACCTTCTGTGAAAGTAAAATTACTTAAATGAAGAGAAGGAAGCTTCCTGTATTCAAGAAAAGATCACTTTTCATAAGGCAGATCCTCTCAAGGAGTTAAGGAAGACAGACAGTAACTCAGCACTCCAAATTTCAAAAAGTTTTATATATTTTTTATGACAGAATTATTGTCCCCGTTGTTTGGGAAGAAAGCAGGTCTGAATGTTAAATGACTTACTTAAAGATAGTGTGACCATTCCTTGAGCACAGGGAACCTGAGCATGTTCTTGGTATTTCTGGTACCTAGGAGAGTGCTCCGCATTAATTAGCACTTAATTAATTAATTAGCACTCAATTCATTATTTAGCACTTAATTCAGACTTGGAGAACTGATTAGGACTAAAATGCATGGAGAAAGTGAAGAATTCAGTCTCCATAACAACATCAAAATGCTATGATCTCCACTACTCTGGTGGTTTGACAGATGAGTTGTATTTTTTCAGGTGATGTCATATGCTACTCAATCAGTTGTTAACAAAGGGTTTTGTAACATCTAAATTTTATGCTCAGGACAGTACAATGGATAGAAATAAATCATAATATGTGCCATAAACATCAAAAGAGCTTGATGAATATGTATGTATTTATTGAAAAGCATGTGGTCTCTTGTCCTCAAGAAACCTCCAATTCAGTTGGGAAGGCAATAGTTGCATACCAGGGAAAAACTATATAAAAGTCTGATACATTACCCAAACAAATTATTTCAAAGACGAGAAAGACTGTAAGTTGTCTAGACATTCATGCCGATAAGAAAAAAATAACGTAGGAAGAAAGGCTTTATGTAATAAAATAAACTAGTCCCCATTGGGGAAATAAAAGGGAGGAAGCTAGGAACTGATAAAGTGTCAGATGGGGGGAGGGGGTTGGGGAAGAACATTCTAGACAGGAGGACCATCAGGAAAGAGTATTCTAGAGCACATCACAAACAGTGAAAAAGATGGCTCTTCCCCCATGCCAGAGGAAGACACAATCTCTCAGAAGACACAATGGCCAGCACTTACTTGAGAAACAGCCTCTGGGTCCTCAAGTCTTGCCAGTCCTCGAGGTGAGTGATGACAGTCAACTCATTTTTAACTTCTCCGTGGTACAGGGAAGAGCCAGAGCCACAGAGAGATGGAGAGAGGGAGCAGCTCTCTGAAAGCCCTCTTGCAAACTAAAGGAAATAAAATCATTGAGGAGGGAGAAAAGGAAGGCTGAGTACCTCTAAATCTTGACTTCCCTCAGCAAAGCACCTTGCTTTAATAAAAATGAAATCTTCACAAGTTATACATATTTAATTTACTGATTCAAAGATGAGTCAGAAGAGGAAAACAATAGTTGTGAACCTTTCAGTGGTAGAGAAGGATGCTCTCTAAAGTGTTCCCAAAGCCTTTCCGAGGTCAGACTCATCCTGAGGTTGCAGGAACACAAAGGATTTGTATGCATAGATGTGGCTTGGTGAGCCCAGAGTAATCATAATTCTTGTGTAGTAGATGTCATTAATCAATAAGAGGGGATATAAAAAGTCACACTCCTCCCTCCCTGTGCCAGGAAAGAGGATGGCAGTCCATTTCCGGATGTATGCCACAGCCGGCACAGTGACTCATCCTGTGCCAAAATACCACAGGGACGTGAGGGGAAAGGGAAGAACTGAGCACTGAGACCGGCCAAAAAAGCTGTGGCTACCACCATCAAGCTGAAACAAGCCTTGTCTAACAGCTGCTAGAATAAGGGTTCTGCTGAATCAGGGGCCAGGAGGGGCTTCAGTCCAAACCCCTGGTTTTACAGATGAGCAGACTGGTCCCAGGGGAGGACATGACTAGTCCAAAGTTAGAAAGCCAGTGAGGGGCAGAGCTCAACTTAGAGTCCAGATCCCCAGAATGGGTCTTCTGTGCCGCATGTAACATACTTCATCATGGTTGCACTAACAATGAAAACATCTCAGCCAGCTGTGGTCCAGAAACCATTTACATGTTGGTTGTTCAAACTTCGAACTATTGCCCCTGTAGAAATCACGGTGTGTGTGATGGTAGTTTGGGGAGCTGTGATGGAGATTTAAAGGGACTGGAGCTGAGGATGGAGCTCATGATGATAGTTTCTAGGTTAGCCTCAAAGCTTACTTAATTCATAATCTATTGGAAGCTACAAATAAAATCCCATTACTATCAAACCCTGACCATAATATTTCTATGGAACGATGCAGTTGGAAGACTGGTGCAGAAGGCAGGCATGTACCTCATACCCTGAAAGCAAAGCCAACCACTCTTCCCAGAGTCTCTTGGGAGACTGAGGCTTTGGATGGAGGAAGGAAAGAGGAGACAGCCATGTGTTCCAGTAGCCTGTCAACCCGCGCATCAATAGGAAAGGCAAGTCTGTCAGCCCTAGGTGTCCTGACAGGAGGATAAAAGAGAAGCCCAGCAAGGGGAAGAGCCTGGCTATGCCAAGTTCCTATCCAGACATAGGCTTAATTAATAAGTCTGGCTCTCCAGGTCCAGATGTTTGACTGACCCACGACATGAGCTTTGAACTGAGCTGGATTCTTTCATACAGTCCAACTTATAAACAAAAGCTGACAGTTGTTAAATGGCTGGGGAGGATTGTCTCTAATATCACTAACAATAAAAAATAAAAACAGCTAAAGATTATTATTTACCTCTTATGTGCTAGGCAGTATGCTAACCGTCTTCTGTATGTTATAAATAGTCTTTACAACATGTTTTAGGTTGATGAGATCTCCATTTTATTGAAGATGAACCTGAGGCTCAGGGTAATGAAATAATTTATCCAATAAAGCTAATAAATAAGAGATGGAGGATTCTAACTCAGGACCACCAATTCCAAAGTCTAGCCTTCTAAACATGTCATAAAGACATCCAGGCCATATTGGACTCTACCAGTATGGCACTGGACACCAGCCAAATGTCATCAGCCTCCATTTATACCCGGGGCAACACTGAGATAACATGTGGCGAAGCTAGAGAGTGGTGTACTTCCATTCATCAAATGTGTTCATCAAATGTCTGGCTGTGAGGAACCAGACATTGTGGAAGTTACTGGAACAATAAGACAGACAACGTTCCTGCCCTCAGAAAGTTTCAGAACCTTATCTTTGCCAAATGTACTCTGCTGAAGTCATAACTCTTTGTTATCCTGTATTTACAGATGAAGAATCTGGGGCTTAGAGAGTTTAAGAAAATTGGCAAGATTGTCACATTGGCAAGAAATGGAGGAACATGATTCATCTGAGAGTTAGGTTCATCTGACTTTGAGTCCATGCTCTTGCTCCCACACCCCATTCCCATCCTCGAAGCTGAACTTGAATGGTCAGAAAACCACCAGGTCGTCTTTCATTGAGGAGCAGTGGGCATGAGGGAGTCTATCTTTAGCTGATCAGAGGAAATGCATCTGTAACCTCTAAACAGGCCCGCCATTCAGGGAAGGTGAGGCAAGCTCCAAACCACAGAATGGAAAGATGGAGGCTTCTTGGAGCAAAAGAGAAGGGGCAATAGAGCACGCCTTCTCAGAGAAGAGGGGACACGAGATGGCAGCTAAAACCCATCTCTAAGGAAGCAGGGAGCATGTCTCTATTTACAAGGCGGCAGAGCTCTGTGTTAGAACCTGCCTACCCAGGAGCCTGCATAGAGAGCTTCATGACCAAAGAGATCCATGGTAGCCTCTATAGTCAAAGCATTAAATCTCTGAACAGTGTGCTTAACTGCTAAGCACACACTACTTGGTGGCTTCAAGTTTGTTGTTTGCTTACAACTGTGGCATTACTATTATTTGTGTTACATCTTCCTGAGACGGGGGATTCTGTCTTTCATTCCTTTGTCTCTCCATGATGAGTAGTTTGCACAGAGTGAGGGGAAATCTTCACCAAATGCTTGTTCACTGATGTATGCACTGGTCTGTCCACAAATCAGGCACCATGTGGAGCCAGTTGATGCTCTGAATAGAAATACAGAGGTGGCCCATCAGTGGTTACACTACAATGCCCCCTACTTACTTAAGATTGGTGGCAGCAGCATCTATCTGAAACACAGCCACAAAGCAGAACTTGGGAGGGGAAAAGTGTGGAAAAGAAAGAAAAATAACTCTCACCAAGGCCAGGTGCGTTTTGCCACAGGATGAACTGGAGTCAACCTCAGATCGCTACAAAGGGTCAGAGGGCTCTGGGATTTTAAACGTTTTTGTTTAGTACCATGGACAAATTAGCATCAGTATTGGTTTCCCAGACCCAAAGTTTAGTATCACCAAGTAAGATGAGGGAGAAGGGTGATCAGTACTTGAAGAGAGAGACCAGAGAGCTAACAGCCTATCAACTGCGTAGGTGACAGAAATGGTAAAATTACTTAAAAAGAAAGAAACTCTAAAATGTATCACTTAAAGCTGAGATCGTTTAGTTTTGTTACAACTGGTATTCTACCCCCATTCCAGTAATCTCTGAGGCTATACCTTTGTACAGTGAAATTTAGAGTGTTTAAGGACCATATCGATCTGGTCCAACCAGTTCATTATTTAGGTGATAAAAATGAAGGCCAGAGAAATAAATATCTTGTCCAACATCATCCTGTTAGTTACTAAAATTCAATACGCTTTTAGCACAAACAAACTACACTCTGGTATATATTCATACAAAGAGAAAGACACGGAACATTAAAAAAAATAAAATTCCATCTTTGCCCTCAAGGGGCTCCGATCTGTTCAGCGGAGCATTGATACTACTGTACAATCCCCTGGCTAACATTTCTCCGGCTCAGCATGGGTAGAGAAGGGATGGACACACGACAAAGAAAAGGAAAGGGGGCGTAGAGACATCAACCAAGTCTAAATTCCTTACAAAACCAATGTGACCAACAACTGCAGGATTTTACTAATCCAGGCTAGCATTTCTAACCTAAAAGAAGGTAGGGTTAGTGGGGTTAATATGTTTCATGTGTGTTTCGTGATCCGTTACTCACTCCACATGACCATGAGTTCTTTTTAAGGGCTCACAAAACACACATGTAATAATCCACTTGGGAATTTTGCTGACAATTAATGTGACATCATTTAACTTATACTTTCCAGAATCTATTGTCTCTTCTGTAGAGAGAACTAATACAAAATTTGAATATGAGGGATTCATGCAGCCATCAAAGGGTTACGGAAGTACCCCCCTCCGCCGCCCCCAACTGCAAAAGTAGAAAGGTACTGCCACCAGGTGCCAGCAGGGGGCAGCAAATAGCAGTTGAGGATGGGAATTTAGGAGGAACTCTTGAATGAAGGATGGGTAGAGATTTGGGGGTAACCAGAACAATTTAGTTATCTCGTCACAGAGAATGAATAGAAAAACTAAGAAAACTGAAACTCAGAGAGTTTATGGATGTACCCCAAAGTCATCATCAACGTAGTGGTGGAACCAGAAGGGTTAAGTTATATTTATTGCCCTTTATAAAAGCAGAAAAGTGTACCAAACACTGTAGGAACGTTCTCACTGAAAGTAGTTAGTCTTTGTATAAAAGTTAATGAGTATGAAGAATTGACTTTTTGTTATCCAGAAAGCTCACTTTTCTGGAACACACTAACCACCAAGGTCACTATTTAAGTGAAGTTCCACTGAACTAAGATTCTCCGTGTGTGTGTGTGTGTGTGTGTGTGTGTGCAAGTCTGTGGGTGCCTGCATGACGAGGGAAGAAGGGAGGGACAGAGAGGCAGATGATCTGCCCAAACCTATTTTCCAAGTTTTCCCACAGCTTCCTTAAAAATCAGTTCTTCTTCACCTAAAGGTGTCCACACTTCATCTGAACTCTAAGGTGAATTTCTTTTAAAAGTTTTATGTGATTCCATTCAGTGACTTTTTCAGCTACATCAGGATGAATAAAAAAAAAATTTTTCCAGTCTAAAAAAAAAAAAAAAGCGTGCTATGATTTTTCTCTCCACTCTTCTAACTTAACAAACAGTAGAGGCTAGGACGTTCAAGGCTGGCAGAATCCCAGTGCTCCCAGAAGGAAATCCATGCCAAATATTCAGGAAAACCATGGTTAAGTATTTTTTTTTTTTTTTAAATTATGAAAGCTTGAAATGCTAGGTCTCGGCACAGGGAGCACACTTCATTTCCAGTGTTGTGGGGACCCTTTGTAAAGTCAGCTCTGCTGAGGGGCTCCTCGGGTAGGGTGCCAGCTGTTCCGGTAAGACCGAAGTGCTGCTTAGAGGAAAGGACAGAGATAGTAAAAACAAATAATTTTAGGGAGGGTTGTCAGCTGTGGATTTGCTGTGATAAATTGCCTTCATTTGGTTTCCTGAAATTATGAAAGCAGAAACGCCTAGGTCATTAAAGATTTAGGGAGTTGTGGGAAAGGAGCAGAGGTGAAAGGGAATTTGAAGTTGTTCAAAAGAACTCCTCAGCCCGTCCTTCTGTCTGGTCCCTCACCTCTTGCTATGCACTCTACATCCTGACCACGCTCCTTTTTCCTCCCAGGCCATCCCAAGCTTTCCTGCCTCCCAGACTTTGCTCTCACATCGGTGTACAAGGCTCCCGCCCCCACCAGACTCACGGTGCTCTTTCTGGCAAACTCCATAAACTTCTATTCATATTTCAAAGGCTGATCTGAATATCCCCTTTTCTGGAGGAATTCCTTGATTTTTCCAAGACAGAAACAAAGACAGAACTCTAAGCACACCTCTGTTATAATATGTAAAATTATAATACCTAATATTATGATTAACTTGGATATGTTGTCTCCCCAATTAACTGTCCCCTCTTGGATGTCAGGGACTCTGTCTCATGAGTCTCTGTGTCATCAGCATTGTGTTGTGTGGCACATGGCTGCTGCTTAACAACTTGTGAAGTTAATGAACAAGCGATGCTCTTAATTACTTCTGACAAGTGTTCGACAATGCAGATTCTATCAACCAATAGTTCTTTGCAAATGTACTGGTAAGACTGTATATTTTTAACATCATGAGAATTAATACTCAAGTGTTTTGAGTAGACCTCATTGCATCTTGAGGTATTGAGTGGCTTCTCAAAGGAGATTCTGTTGTATTCCTTGAAAATTTAGTATTCTAGGATTTAGAAGACTGATGTGACCACAGCCAGTCAGGAAAGAATATTTAGTAATATGCTGGGAGCATCACTAGAGGAGTGGCGTGGAAACTCGTTTGCAGAGATGGCCTCAAGTCTCTATCGAGGGGATATAGACTTAATTTAGCACATGCTAAGAGTTCAATAGAAAAATTAATGAAGGAATAAATAAATGACTAGAGAAGAATCTGGGAAGGGAACTGTGCTTTCTGTATTCTTCTCCCAGTTAAGAATCTGGGCAAAGATTGTTATCATGATATTTGAACAGAAGGGCAGGGAGTGGGACTTTGGCAAACTCTTGGATCATTTGTCAGCAAAGCTTTCAAATTCACCAGGAGGACTTGAGCTACCAACTGGAAAGTCTTCAATGTTCAGTAGGTGTGTTAAGGAAAATAGAGGCTTATCCAAAATAAACGATGTCAGGACCAAATAGGATGATAGGGTATTTCATAACAAAGGGTGAACTTGAACAAACCATTCACATCTCTGAGTCTCAGTGTTCTCACATGCTAAGAAAGAGCCAATGTTAGTAACTTTTCAAAAGGTTTTTTTTTTGAATTAACTGAGATAACCCATGTAAATAGCACAGGGCCTGAAACACAGTGAGCACTCAAGTGCTAGCTAATCTTGTTGCTAACAACAACAATAATAAACCTCAGCTCTGAGAATGCTAGTCTGCCCTTACAGAATAAAGTACAATTATTTTAGTTTGATATCCCTCAGTGATCTAATTCCAATTTCCACATAGTCTGTTACTTTGGGATCTGCTGGACTTGAGGTGACTTGTCTATTTATTTTGCTTTTTTCCATGGACATGAACAAGGAGATTGAGACAGATCAAAGAGTTTCCCGAGCCCTTTATGTTTTATCACATCTGATTCCAAGCACCACCCGCACTAATTCATCCCATTGAAGGAGGTGAGAATCTTCACTAGCTGGCTCTGCTCAGTGGGTAGCAGTTGGGAAAACAGTAGACAATACATGGAGAGGTTCTGTCTGCAGCTTACAGCTTGAGCCACTCTATAAAGACCTCTCCAGCCAAAGAAAGGGTGCTCTTAAACCGTTTTCAAAACGTTCCTTGGGGAAAGGATTATGGGCCCATAAATTGGATGTGGTTTTCAGAAATTATCCCCTCCAATGCTAAAATTTTATTACAACTTCCCTTTAGCTCGTTTCCTTCATGTAGTTTGGATTCAAAGATACGAATTCTTCCTTAATCTATTCAAGGAAATATACATATTGGAAAGAGCCTTATCAAAGGCACCTCCTGTAGGGAAAACAAGAAATGTCCCACGTTCTTTTTTAGCATAGTGATAAGCATATTGTACAGAAAAAGACACAACCACCAAGGCCTGTGGAGCTGAAAGTATCAGTTAAAAGGGTATTCAGTCGCAGGTAACAGGGATTGGATTAGAGCAGCTTAACCAAATAGGACTTTGTTTCTCTCCTGTGACAAGAAATATGAGGCAGGCAGCATAGTGCCTGCGTGGCCCTTCAAGGGTCCCATCAAAAATTCAGACCCATTCTACCATCTTGCTCCAACTTCCATGGGGGTATGGTTTTTGTCCTCATCGTGCAAGATGACTTTTCCTCCTGACACTGTTTCTGTGTTCATGGCAGAAGCAAGGAAAGACGGAAAAGGAGTGAGGGCAAAGTTGCTTGCCAGTTGAAATGGTCCCTTTTGGACAGGAATATAATTGCTTGCCCAGAAGCCTCCCACCCCGACTAGATCTTTGCTTGAATTTCATTGGCTGGGACAAGATCATATAATCTTGCCTAGCTGCAAGGGATCAGGGCGGGTGAACGTTTTTCAATGGACACACTGACACCAAAACAGAGTTCTACTGATAGGAAGAGGAGGAATAGTGACATCAGATAGGCACTTAAGGACAATAATAATCCATTTGCTCCTGAAGGAGGACAAAATTGTTACAGTGTAAGTGCTACTCGTCAGATTACCCTGGGATCTCCGACAACACCAACCCTCTCTTCACGACAGAATGTCTACGTGATGCCCTTTCCTTACCTTGACATTCATAACACTGCCCCTCTCCTCCTGGGGAGGCTTTCACTGAAATCTTTCTCCTGTTTTATGAGCCAAATCAAAAGGAATTCAGAAGCCTCGTGCCCACACCCTACCCCTTTCCATTCACAGGGCAGTCAGCATAAAGTTTCTCATCTCTCTAATAGCTGCAGAAGGATATATTAACATGTTAGCTACATCTCGTTTTATCATAATCACTTGTTCATAGTTAATTATTAATAACTAATATTTATGATCTGCTATGTTCTATTATCGTGTGCTTCATATGCATTATTTTATTTTATCTTCACAACAACGCTATTCTTACCTTCATTTTACTGATGAATGGGGGACCTGAGTTTTGAACCCAGTGTCAGAGCTTCATCACTATACTATTCATTAATGTCTCTCCTAAAATAATTATCATCTTTTCTGAAGATAAAGTTTAATTTACATATGTGTATATATATATATAATGTGTATATATATGTATATATTGCTTTTTTTAAATTGAAGTATAGTCCATTTACAATGTTGCATCAATTATTGGTACACAGCATAATATTTCAGTCAAACATATACATGCCTTTTCATATTCTGTTTTATTATAGGTTACTACAAGATATTGGATATAGTTCCCTGTTCTCTACAGTAGAACCTTGTTGTTTATCTATTTTATATACAGCAGTTAGTATCTGCAAATCTTAATCTCCCAATTTATTCCTTCCCGCCCTCTTCCCCCCGCCCCCCCGTAACCATAAGTTTGTTTTCTATGTGAGTCTGTTTCTGTTTTGTAAATCAGTTCATTTGTGTTAAAGACTGCTTCTTAAACTTGAATTTCTTCATTCTATTCTTCATAACCCTGAGCTTTGTTCACTATAGAAGCTCAATTAATGTTTCATTTTACAGATAAACAAATTGAGAGTGAGGGAAGTTATTAGTCACAGAGCCTGGGCAAGAACTGTGTTATTTTTTCCCCTACTTCCAGTCTACTTGTTTTTACACTACACCGTAATGTACTATTCAAGCTTTCAACAACTAGTTATTAAGCACCTATCACGGGCCAGGAAGATGCTACATTTTGCCTAAGTTTAGGGTCCCAGACTGAAGGATTATAATCTCACTCACTAGGAGAGAACCACCACCAAAATCCTGGAAAGGATGAGAAGAAATGTTTTCATCTTTCAGCGTAAGGCTGTGAAATTGTTCCTACTTTGGGGTCCAAGGGAATGCTGGGATGAAATTTATCAACTTTGAGGACATTTATCATTTTGTGGGGTTTTCTGTCCTTCGTTTCTCCTCTACTCCCTATAGACCGTTCCGGATGTCATAACAGCAAAGCAGCTCCACAGAAGACATATGTCTGGAAATCCTCTGTGCTTCCTCTCCTGGGCCATGAGTCACACCGCCTCTCCCCCCCAGCCTCAGGATAAGAGGACCTCACAAGACTTTGGGTATGTCAGAATTGTCATTATTTGCTAAGCAACTTTTTTTCTGGGCTCTGTTGTCTTTGAAACCCTTTGCAAAAAGAACTTCAGACAACCCAAGCTTTTATGCCAATGAAAAGGTAAAGAGAAGCCTTTGCTCCTTGCCTTTGGGGAAGCCAAGCCCTCCATCCCCTCTGACATCCCAGAGGGCCTGACCAGAGGGTAGCTGGCATTGAACTCTCTCTGTGAAATCTCTTCACTGCAGGGGACCTTGCTGACATCGAAGTCAGCATTGAGATTGTCTATTTCTTCAGAGCTGAAGTAAATGCCCAGGTATACTGATGCCCTCACTGGGGAGAAGGGAGGAGGAGAAATTCAACATGGCCCAGCCAACTCCCTACAGAGAAAAGGACACCTGGCTGGGTGTGCGAAGTCATTATGAACATGGCCTCCAGAGCTCCTTTTGTGATCATTGCATAAGTGACAAAATATACTTCCTACCTCTACAACATGGACAAACTCTTCACTTTTTCTTTTTCTTAGTCCTTTTTTTAGAGAAGCTGAGGTGAGGAAAATGCAGACTTACCGAATTACACATGCTTCTAGAAACACATTTCAACAGCATTTTTTTTTCCTTTGAATCTTCACGTCCACTTTTGAGAATACAGGGGGATTTATGCAAGGCTGATGAAGATGACTTCTTTTAAAAGATCTGGCTCAGTTTGGCACTCACTTTGGGGGAAGGAGGGTAAATAAGATGTCTGAGTCGGAAAAGCCATGTGTGCTCACAGAAGACAGCTTTGGTGCCCCTTTTCACATGCCCTTGGCCCACCCTGATTTCAGCTGTGGCTGTAGAGGGCAGTTTCCAGAGAACTGAGACTCACCTCCCTCTGCGAGCACCCCTGTCTTCAGCTCTGCCTGACAACTTTCTCTGAGGCGACAGGAGTCCATTCCCCTGGAACGACAGCCTAGAAACGCAGGAATTAACCCCCTTGGGCTAATACTCAACCAGTGGAGGCAGGAGCTGACAGGTAAAAGCACGCACCGGCCTCCTTCCTTCAGATGGACACTTCTGAGGAACACTTAGATCTCAGCTGCCCCAGGAGCTTCCTCAGTAACTTCCCCTAACTTTGACCTTTTCTCCTTCCCTGTCTCTCTCTCCCAGATCCGTCATCCCTGCTTCCTGGGACCACCTCGTCGGCTCGTAAGTCCCTATCATAAGTTCTTTTTTTCCAGTAGAATCCAAACTTAGACACTGGTAGTAGATTTAGATCAGTCATCTGGAGAAATTCATGATGGGAGAAAAATAATCAAATCACACTCATTATTTGACATTATATAGGCTTAGAAAAAAGGTTTGATTAATGTTTTACTCACCACGTTGACAGCACTTGAAAGCAGACTACAGGTGATGCTATTCCTGGAACAACTAGTCTACCATAACAAAGGATAATGTAAAATGAATTAGCGTGAAGATTGCATATACTAAACCTCCCTGGTTCCTTTCTACTCTTACCCAAAACAGACCTTTCTGCCAGGCATAATGTCTTCCAATTTGGTGGCCAGCCGATTACAAAATCATGCGTTCTGAAATTTAACTAATTTCCATAGTACACACATGTTCTAGACTATCAAGGTATTCGTAATTCCAACAAGAAAATGCAGTAGTTCTCACTTTGCCATGATCAGGCCTTTGTCATAGGCTGATATGATGCTTTAGGACTCTGATTCAGATGCAGCTTGTCTGACAACATGTGATAAGAGACTGGTTAAATGCAGTTCAGCTGCACATTGATAATTATCCTCATCTGGTCTGGACACAGCACAGGAATACTGTGATTGTCCTATTCATCTTATTATGTTGAGTCAGAATGAATTAAACATCAAGCAGATTAAAAACATGTCACTGAGGTCTTTGTTTTTCCCTAGTTCCTCCCCTTGAGGTCTGCCTGTGAATGACATTCCATGACATTTAGCACAACAAACCTTAATAATTTTATTTACTTATCCTACATAACTAGATGCATGTTGAGGGACAACATGCTTCATTTGGAGTTGGCTCTCCATCAGTATATTCTGAATGACAAGTCAATCCATTAAATAGTCAATAAACCAAAATAGAATTAGAGGGAGAGTCCACTTGAAGACTTGGGAAATCCCAGCCAAGTTCCGAGCACCAAAAGGGTTGAAATTGCTATAGTCTGTCTATTTCTCCTCCTCAGAGTGGAAGGTGAAGTCCCCAGAACTGGGGAAGTTTCTCAGTTAAAGCTTCCTTTCCTCCTGTCCAGAGCTGCAAATATGTGTTGTCATCAAGTCCCAGAGTCAGCTCCCAGGCTGCTGTGGGATCCTGCCCCTGGCCCTAGGAGCCTGTCTGTCTGGGACCAAGAGTTAAGTTAAATGAAGCCAATTGGCAATCCAGTCTGCTACCAGCACGAACAGCTTTGTTATGTCAAAATGGTTCCTCTGCTTATTTCTCCCGAAAATTTATTTCCTTGAGATTTTGCCAGTCTTGCCAAATTTGCTGAGCTGGGAAATGCTTGGAAAAGACCGGAAGGAATGCTTCAACTCTGCCATTGTTGAGTTCTGTCTCCACTTAGAGAATCCAGCGGTACACCCCAAAGTGCAGTGTGTTCATGAGCTTCTTGTAGCCACAGCATGAAGTCTGTCCTTGTAATCAAGCTACCCATTCCCAGGGAGCTCACAGATCATGATGTTTCCTTTTCTGGCTGTAACTTAGTGCTTGCCATAGCTCAGAGTAGAATAAACTTCACACGGCTTATTTCATTTAATCTTCATAAGGCTCCTCTAAATTTGCTCCATTCTTACTATCTCCCTTTAGGAAACTCAGGTTGACAGAAAGTAAGGGATGTGCCCCCAAATAATACAGTGAGAAAGAGGTGAAGATAAAGCTGGGATGTTTATGAGGTCTGGGTACTTGTTTTCAGGTGGGTCTTTTGATTTGATTGGGTAAGGGTTATGACATAGCACTTTAGGACTGGTGGATCTAGCAAAGGAAGGATTTTAAGACAGGGTTTCAAAGAGTCTTTGAGAGTAAATAATTATTTCATGCTTCCATGGCCTTGGAAGAATAAAGTCATGGTAACATAGAACAGTAAGGTGTGTGGATGCGGACATTTTGGGTTCTCATTAATGTCAGACGATTGGTCTTGACTTACTATTTGGGAAATACAGTTACAAGACTTATCATTAAAGGATCAAAGACTATGTGGAGATGGATGTTTCCTAGGCTTAAGTACCTGCTCGAAGTGAAAATTAGCCACTTGTGATTAAAATCTATTTGAATAATAGCCTCCAAATTCACAAACTTACCCGCAAACCTCCAGAATGAAGATCTTTCAAAGGAGAAAAGGGTCTCCCATACCTGGAGATTGGGAAGGAGCAGACTCCTGGAGGAGAAGAAAGAATCCATTACATTCGTTCAATTCATTCTATTCATTGAGGATTTCCAGACCCTAGAACTGTGCCTGCCGTGTAAGATACGCTAAAAAAAAAAAAAAAAAAAAAAAGATATGTTGAATTTCTCTTGAATGAACAGTAAGATGATAATAAAAGTTAATATTAATATTTAATGAATGCTTACTCTGTACCAGGTCTCAAGCTAATCATTGATACAGATGATTAAATTCATTCCACCTAGCCACCCCAAGAGATGGTTATTTAGTTCCTATTTTCCAGAGGACAAAATAAAATTATAGACAAAATTAAAACACCCCAAACTCACAAACAAAGATGCAAAACCAGGATTGGAACCTAAGTTCTAACTGTGGAGCTGAGAATGCTGAGGCTGGCAACTTACTTGCCACACTATGAAAAGAAAAGAGCAAAAGAATATTAGATTGTGAGTTGGGAAGAAGAAAATTACACAGTGTAAACCTTGACTGTAGGATTTCTGTGTTTGGAGTGTGTGTAAATTCCCATCCTTGCTGTTTCTATTATGGCATGTTTTTTTTTTTTAAAGTTTCCTTCATAATTTGTACAAACTTTTATTGTCATAACAAACATAACAGTGCAAGGCAATTCCTGTTTCACAAGGTCCTTCCTACTGGACCATAAACTATTTGAAGGAATCTTATCTCTGTATCCGTAAAACCTGGCATAACGCTGGGCACAGATTTTACACTTAACAAATGTATCTGTTGAATAAATAGCATGACGCTCTCATAATAAATAGCAATAAACACTGTGAATGCTTTTCAGTGCTTAGGGTGTTTGTGTGTGTTGGGGTTTGAAAGAGTCCTGTAAATAATACTGTTAACTCTTTACTCCCCAAATCCTGAACACATTGAGAAATAAGACAGAATAATAAAGCATCCTTGTAATTGGGAAAGCTGACTTTGGAGAATGCAGCTTATACTTGCTGGTGGATGGGCTTCTTTATCCTAAACTCCAAAATGAGCAGACATCTGTGCAGCCACAGGTAGTTCTGGAAAGCTGTCGGCTTCTGCATGTAGGACAGGGTCTTTCTCATTAAACGCACACAGGCAAGGCATTTTCCTGGAAGAAAAAGGAGAGAAAGGAACTGAACTATTCAAATACACTCATCAGATTAAGTCTCTCCTGGATCTGGGGAAAGAGCCAGTGAGAGGCAGGAGGACTGTGTTTCCATCCATGTGGAGGAAAACAGTAGGAAATGGTTATGGTTTCTCCCAACTATGTCCCAGGACAACAAAGACAGAGGGCATCCTGAGACTACTCGTCCACTGATGGAAGGTCTACTAATTTTCCTGATGAATCTAGTGTCTATTGGTGTAATTTCCAACACTATGAGGCCGATAACAAAGGCTTCCTCTTTCAGATTTTATATAAAATACATAGAGAATGCCAAATCTGCTCCCTTAAGACCATATTCTCCCATTAGAGACGATTTCTTACTCATCCTATGGTAGGTGCTGAAGGAATGCAAGAACCCAACAATCCATCAGTCAACCCATCATTTACAAGGGCGACCTTGCTTGCGATGGAAACGGTTGCAGGTTAGTTTAGAGCTGCAGTTTCCTCCCAGGAGAGGCTACATGAAATTTTCGACCACCATGCAAGGGGAGTTCCCCCGGGGCTCACAGCAGTGATGTCAGCTTGGGCAAAGCGCTGGTACCATTTACTGGCATTTCAACAAATAAAATGAGTGAAGGAGGAAAGAGCAATTTTATTTTTCAGATAAAAAATCCCGAAAACCAGCATCACAGGGAGACTTAGACTTCAACTGTTTCTCTTACTGGAAACCATCTCTTAAATAATGCAAAGAGAAAGCTGCATGTACATCCTCAAAGAGTGAGTGTTATGGAAACGCAAAAGGCAGGCCGACCAGATCCCGGAAAATCCCAGCGCTGCTCTGGGGCACGCCCAGGCTGCCGGGGTGCGCTCTGCCTGGGCAGAAGTTTGTGCAAATAAGAGCAGCCCAGTGCTCAGGCCGGAAGCAGAAGGATCCACTCAAGCATTCTTATCACCTCAAGGTGCAAAAGATGCGTGAGATTAGCATCAGATTCTGAACACATCAGCCTTTGTTCTTGGGACTAGTTTCTTTGTTTAGTGATTGGACATAGCACTTCAAAAGGGAGACATAGAAGTCATCATAGAGAGGGGGAGAAAAAGGGACTGTGGAGTTGGAAAACTCAAGATCTGAGTTCTAATTCTTTACTGATTGTCTGTTTGACCTTGGGCAAACTCCTTAACCCCTTTGGGCCTCAGTTCACAAATTCTTAAAATGGGAATACTGGCCCCTGCCATGCAGGACCATTGACATAAAAAAGGGAATAATTATGTGGCTGCATTTTGCACACTGGAAGGTGTGTTAAGACTGTCCATGGTCAGCAACTGCCTAGAAAACCACCCGGAAGTAGATCTGAAGTCATAGCCAGGTCTGCCGTTAACAATAAAGGTGGTTGCTGAGCTTTGATTTTGATCTTCCTCCCTTTCCTTTCTTGTGACCTACCCACTTGTCTTAGCATTTCTGTACCATTCATTTCAGGATCTACTGCCCCTACAGCTTCCCCTGGCGTTTGCCTGGGTGACAGCATCTTAGCTGATGGAGTGAGTAGCTTTCCCTTCTCCCTTTCTTCCTCTAACCAGAACTGTCTGCTGTCACATTGCCTCAAGACCCCTGCCTTCCGTTAGAGAGAGAAGACGGGGGACTCATGCTGAGTGAGCTACTCACTGAACTAGGCACTGTATAAACACTGTCTGATACAAGCCTTCTCCAAGTGTGCTCCCTGGAGTGTCAACACCTCCTGGGGACTTGTGAAAAATGCAAATTCTCAGGCTCCACTTCTGGCCAGCAGAATCAAAAACTCGGGCGTGGGGTCAGCCCTCTGTGTTTTAACAAGACTTCCAGGTGATTCTGTGAATGCTCAAGTTTGAAAACCACTAATCTGATGCAACTCTCCCAGCAAGCCAGCCAGATAAGCACGGCCGGCGTTATACAGGTGAGGAAACTGAGTCTGAGAGGTTGAGCGACTTGTCTGAGGTCACCCTGCTTATAAATAGCAAGGCTGAGATTCAAATTCAAGCCAGTCTGGCCACAGAGCCTGGCTCAAGTCCATGCTGCCTCCCACAATACCGGGACAGTCATGACTGGAAACGGCATCCCATTCCTCGGAGATAACGGTTGTATTCCAGCAGCCACCTGGCGTAAAGGCTGGAACACAAGGTGCGGGATCGCCAGCATAAACACTCACATCCTGACCATGCACCTCCTCGCTCTGCAATTGCAGGGAATTCATTCACCCTCTGAGCCTTAATTTCTCCATCTGTGCAGCTTTAACTTGATTCTATTTTCACAAACTTCTCCCGTCATTTATGGAAAAGTACATGACACTGAGGCACTGCTGCAGATAAACTTTTTGTGTTTTGATGCTCTTTCGGGGCATTCGAGTTCAGTTGACCCAGAGGAGGAGCATACTCAGCTGTCGTGTCCAAAGGAAAAGGGGGAAAAGCTATGAAATAAATGTGTTGTCCACCCCCTATGCCCATTATGAGCAAACAAACTCAGCTTCTTAATGATCCGAGCTTAATTGGTGACAACAAGATCTCTTATCCAAGACAGGAGGAGGTGGAATGAACACTTTTGTGCTTAAAAACTGAAAGGGAAAAATAGCTTAACCTCTAGCTGATGTAAAAAAAAAAAAAAATGTGTTCAGGTCTGCAGTGGACAGACACCAGAATGGAGCCTGACTTGGGATTTCCCAGATGGCTGGAGCTGTGAAGTCTGACCCCAGCCTGGGACTGACAGACTCAAGGGCCTAGAGTTGTCATCTTGGGAGAATAAGCAGGGGTACTTTTTTTTCTCCTTAGCTCAGGTCTAGATGGAAGAAATTTAATCTTTCTCATTCAGTGAATCTCAATTTCCTCATCTGTAAAATAGGGATGAAATAAGATAATGTTTCTTGAATTGCTTTGAAAACAATGACATTTATAAGTTCAACTTCATTGGCAATTCATGTTCATTCTTATTGGCTACCGAGAGAGATGTGTTGAGGAGGATTCTGAAGCTCACTGTCATAGCCAACTAGTAATAAATAGCACGGGCATGGTGCAGTGGGATAGGCGGTTGCCTTTAAGATAAAATCCAAACTCCTTAACGTGGTTTGAAATAAAGATCTCTGTAATTTGGCTGGAGTCACCTTCTCCAAGCTCGTTTCACCTCTCAGTCACTCACTTCATCCCCGACCATGCAGTATGCTCTAACGAAAATGAGTGATTTCCATTGCCTCAGAGGCAGCATTTCAATCCTGTTTCTTCAGACTGGGATGTTCTTGCTCTCTGCCTCTTTTCCTCCCAACCTTTACCGCATTCTTACTCCCCATATATATACCATGCGCCCACACACATGCAGCCCACACACATGCAGCCCACATTTTGCATGGCTAGTACCAAGTTTATAGCCTCCTGTGATACACTCCCTGGCACCCCATCATAACCCTGAAAGGTGATTATCTGCTTGCTTGTCTTTCTCTGAGCTGCAATCTCTTGTGGCCACTGATTGTGTGCCTGCTGTCACTATACTCACCCCCAGAGCAAGCCCTGAGTAAATATTGTTGAATTAACTAAATTAATGTATCAGTGATATATACGCAAGATGGTCAAGGTTGCAAAGGAAGGAACTGGAATCTTTGTATTTTTCCCTACGCAAGCCTGAAGCTGTATGCAATTGAGTTATTACATTCGTGCCTCAGTTTCCTCAACTGTAAAATGGAGAAATAGTAGTACCTACCTAGGGGTGTTGTAAGTATAACCAGAGAATACTTGGAAAGTGCTTGGCACTTAGGGAGCACCACATAAATGTCAGGTACTAGTGTTACTACTTGTGATCAACCAGTTGTTTTGAAATCACCAATATCTGGACAATTCCTTAATCTTGATCATAACAAAACAGTGAAATTTAATATGTAAAAGTCTTTAAAGTTAAGTAGTAAAATGAGAAATAGCACCTTGAGCACCTAATTCTGAAGTCTGAACTCTCTCCACTGACGTTACACCTGCGATAACCAGAAAAGCCCATTTCATAAGCACTTACACACGATGCATGGTGAGTACACAGTAAACTGAAACTGACCACAACACAAAGTGCCACACACAATACAGCCTGTGCATACCATTTTATTAACATTTAAGCCTATGTTGCTTTCTACCTTTGCCTGCTCTAAGCTGGTAGGCAAAACCAGTGCCTCATATTACATACACCACATACTGAGACATTAGAATATTAAATAATTGTGATTGTCTATGGCCAGTAAATTTATTTTCTCACTTCATCTGTTACCATCTATTATCATCTGCATTATCAGGATTTTAATGTTCTCGAAACACAATTACTTAACAATATTAAGCATAATATTAAGTATACATATGGTACTGGATTTTAAGGAAGGTAAATATTGAAATCATGGCTGAAATCTGGTCCAAACTTACCTCCCTAGGGCTTTGCCTGATTGACGTTCAAGTTCAGCATAGCCTGAAACTCTGCACTAATGGTATGTCTCCATTTCACACAACACATGTAGAAACAGCGTCAGCTGAGGAGTATCGAACACCAAGGTCTTTAATCAGCTTAAATTTAAATCAAAGTTCTCATTTTCGCCCCACTCTGTGGAAAATGACACAATGTCCAGGTTCCCTGCAGGATCAAAACTCAAATAATATCTCATATGCCGATAATAAGTGAAAAACTCAAATGCAGATCTATTACTGTAAATCTACAAAAATTATAGATTGTAAAGAGAGTAAGAAAGTGAAAACTCATGTTGGGCTGTATTATAGCTGATAAAGCTATAAGTTTATGCACTCTTACCAGCATGTTGGCTTTAAGTAAGTTTCCTTAAAAAATAAATCTGTTGTCATTTCATATAAGTCAAGGTGTGAGAGAGAAGTGCTAAGTTTCCAAGAAATGATAGACCAGCCCTGTAACCCTTGAGCAGAAACTATCTGAACTTTTTAGCTCCACACTTAGCAAAGGGAGAGGTGCTTAGTAGGCCCTCAGGAAATGTCTGTTGAGTGGATCTGAGCTATTAGAAAGGAGAATATCTGATTCCTCACAGGATCAGCCCCTTCTAATCGGACATGCAATTTATCTTGAAACATTTCTCAAGTGGTGCTTAATGTCATAAACTCCTACATCTTCTCCATGGAATGCCTTTCAATTTGAAAACCCAGCAAGTCTAAATCCAAAGTTTATCATTTCAAGTGAGTTTTCCTTCAAACAGCATAGAGGGAATCGGCACTTATTGGCAAATAAGCATCGTAAGCAGAGTTCAACTCTCAGGATAATTTCATTTTCTAAAGGAAAAATGTGTCTGCGCCTGTACAATGGATAAAGCTAATACTGTCAAGTCAACAAGCAATGAGTAGGGAATACTGATATCGTTCATGGTACGATAGGAAGAAAGAACATGGAAGGAAGAATGATTGGACAAGTTCACTCCCTCAGAACCCTCTGTATGGTATTGACACGACCTTAGCGAACAGGAGGACTAAAAAGGACAAAAGACTTGGTTATTAAAAAGGATCTGTGAGCTTACAGAACCCTGCAGATCCTACAGAATCCACTTAAAAATGTGCCGAGTAGTGAGTCTGTCACCACACACGCTCCAAAGACATATGGCCAATAGGTTGTTGGTAAATATTTAACACACTGAAATGCAAGACTCCGACACCGGCTGGCTAGGGTTACAAAGACGTGGAGCCATGCTGACAAAGCCAGGGCCGGCTGGTGACAGCGATGCCCTGTTACAAAGCTCATATCTGCAGACTAAAATTAAAACTCACTCTATTCATATAACACAACTCCCTGCAGGAGACCTCAGTGGATTTTCTCTTTAGTTAAAGCTGTCTTCTACGGTTCAGCAGCTTCAGTGCAGGGGGAAATTATTTTGTTGGACCTTCACATCTGCCTTACATACTCAACAGTAACTCGAGTTACTGTTTGGTCTTGGAATTCCAAAGTCCCCAACCCAGTAGGGGTGTTTACCTTTTGTCAAATTTGTCACACTCTCCTTATCCTCATAATGTGAGAAAGGGTCTGGGCTAGCTGGTCCAACATGAGGGAAGAACACTGATCAGTGATGTATTAATTCTCTTTTATTAAAGATCTGAATTTTGGATGATGATAACCATGGCCCAAGTGATGCACAGTCCTGAAGAAGTTTTAGAGAAGAGGCTCAATTCATTTTACTGCGCTTCACACATGTTGCATTTTTTTTTTTAATGACTCTGTGTGATGGCAACTCTACATTTAGCCAAGTCTATCAGTGCCATTTTTCCAACAGCATTTGCTCGTTTCATGTCTCTGCGTCACATTTTGGTAATTCTTACAATGTTTCAAAACTTCCACCAGCAAAAGGATTATGACTTGCTGAAAGCTCAGATGATAGCATTTATTAAGCAATAAATTATTTTGAATTAAAGTATATCTGCTTTTTTTAGCTATAATGCTATTGCACACTTAATAGATTACAGTGTAGTGTAAACAATTTTTATGTGCACTGAGAAACTACAAAGATTCGTGTGACTCAGTTTAATGCGTTTTTCACTTTATTGTGCTGGTCTGGACCCAAACTTGTGGCATCTCCAAGGTACACCTGGTATTCAACAATCCACTAATTTGGAACATTCATCTCTGACTCCTACCATCCAATACTATTGACTTACACCAGAAATTAAGGTCATAAGGAAAGTAACTGGAGAAGGAGAGAAACGTTAATAAATATTATTAGTTACTATTTTTGACTGCCTGTTTTGTACCAGCCCCATGCTAAATGTAGGGTATATATTATTTCCTTTAATCTTTACAATAACTTTGTGTAGTAGGTATTATCTCCATTTTATAGAGAAGAAACTGAGACTCAGAAAAAGTCATCCGTCCCAGTGGAAAAAGCCCAAAATTAGAATGATTGGTCTGTTGAAAGCCTATGCTCTTTGTCACCAAACCACGACGACAGATTCTCTGAGTCCTCCAAGGGGGAGGGTCTTATGGGCCAGGAAGCTAGTACAGATGCGAGAGGCAGGCTGAGAGTAAGACAGAGACACAGACAGAAGACCTATTTTTCTCGTTTTTAATTCTAAAGGGAAAAACCAGATTAATGGTGATTGAAACTTTGTCTTAATATCAGGGACCCAATAGGGGCAGGGAGGTAGGGGAGCTGCGGTGAAGCCAGAACTGGCAAAGAAGGGGTGAGTCTCACGGGACTCGATCGTGCCCCAGTGCTGACCGTGTGCTGAGGTCAATCCCAGGACAAGGTCCCAGGACCAGGTAAAAGAAGACTGTCAAGGGTCTGGAGTCAGCACATACCAGGAAGAAGGCTGGTATGACGAGCAGAGCTGAAGGGGGAGAAATGTGCAGGAGTGGGTGAAGGGACTACGTCCTGCCAGGAGTGACCTTTGAATGTGCTGGAGAGGCTGGCTCTGCATTCGAAAGTGTACATTTCATGGTCTTACCAAGAGGACATTTTCCAAGGTCACTGGAGAGTGGTGGCCACATAGTATATGAGATTTATCTTTGGCTTCAGTCTTTCCTTGTTTCCCGGATACCACATAGTTATGAGACACACATGAGTGCACTCAGGGGCTAGTGGATGAAGCCCTTTACTAATTATTTATGGCCCTCCTAGTGTCAGGCTTTGGCATCTGTTCTGATCTCATTGCAAGTCAAAGTATACCCTGTCTGTCCACCTGTCTATCTGTCTATCTCTCTCTCTCTCTCTCTCTCACACACACACACACACACTCGTGATAGATTGGCCATTCTGGTCAGTACTGTCATCTTTAAGACCAGCCTGACTTACAGCCTCAAGGTTTTCACTGGGATCTTATCTCCCAGCCAACCAGCACGGCTGCCTGGGGGTCAGGTGACCAAGTCTGTGTTGCATTACTCATTGTCAACATTTCAGCCAAACGAGGAACATATGTAAAACTTATAAGCATTCTGGCATCACTCTTAATTAGTAACCACGATCTGAGCATTTGTTATTTAAGCTCATTTAATTCCAGCCAGATTACAGCGTGTTGCAATGCAGGCTGCCTTCTGCATCATCATGCGAGGTTCCATCAGCAGGCTTCAGGGAAGCATGAAAAGTCACATTTAATCAGTTCTCAGAGCATTACTCTCCTGAGCTGAGGGTAACGTGAACCACCAGGGACTGCAGCTCCGGCCACGGTAGACCAGCAGGCGGCGCCAGCAGGGAGGAACGGCTGCGGGCCAGTGCACCTTAGTGACTGCACAGGCCTTTTTAATTTTCCACCATATGTTACATAATAAACATCATTTAGGAACCATGCTCTTGTGAGTGTGGATACTCATTCACACAAGTGATCAGAGAAAAGAAATAATATTGTTTCCAATAAAGATGGTGGGGTCAGGAAATGCCATCATCGACCTGAGAGGAGTGTAGGATGCTTAATGAAGATTAATGAATTTTTAAAAATAAAAACAAGTGTCATGTTATGGATTCAAAGGCTCTCAGTTGGTCATGTGGTTGCATGTCAGGGGACTTGATGTACTGTGGTCAAAAAAGTTACAGCTCTTTCTAATAAAAGGCAAAACTTTTGAATGCAGAATCTGGCAAGGGTTGTCTCTCCACAGACACGCAGGGCAGTCTGTGCCAGGGTGCAGAAAATCCGGAGGAGCCAAAGGGATCAGGAAAGAGAAAGATGTCCAGTAAACTCTCTCTCTTCTCTCTGCCAGGGGGAGATTATTCCAGGACCTTTGCATTTGGAGAATGACCTGGCTGCAAGGTCCATCCTGTGAATTAGGGGGGGAAATGGAGAACTGGAGAAGTAAGGGATGGAGCACAAGGGGAGAGAGGAGACAACTGAATGTGGGTGGGAGCAGTGCAAGTGTCCTGTGGTCTGTCTCAGCACCTCCCTGGGAAGTGTGAGCCCTGGATTCGAGTCCTAATTCTACTCCTGTAGAACCTGGGCCAATTTCTTCATTTCACTGGATCTCATTTTCCTTATTGGTCAAATAAAGAGTTGAATTGTAAGACCTTAAAGATCCTGTCTAATTGGAATATTCTCTTATTATTTTAAGTGTTGAAGTCTGACTTCTCTATAATTCTTAAGTGTTTGAAATAAAGCCCTGTTTAAACAAATTTCCTCTATTTTAAAGCAAAAAAAAAAGTACATATACATACATACATAAATGAGCTTTAAGAAAAAGGTTTGTTATACCTTAAAACTAGTCTCAGTGAATCAGCATGTATTTAGGACCTTCTTTGTGCTCCATCCTCTGATAAGAGCTGCTGGAGAGATAAGAGACATACAAGACAACTCTCATCCTCAGGAAGCACACAGACCAGCTCAGAGAACACATAAATACATGGGAAGCAATGAATAAATGAGACAGCGTGGGACAGAGTGACAAATTGTGAAGGGTCAGTGCAATGGATGTCAGAGAGCTGACTGGTCAGCATGAGCTGCGCCAATCTTAGACAGATCTTGGGGGAAGCAGAACTGACACTGGGCTTTGAAAAATATCTACAGAAGAGTGAGCAGGGGATGGCTGATGTGCGGGTGGGGAAGTCATTTATAATTCATATCATGGATATAGGCAGGGAGAGGGGCAGAAAAACAGCCTAGATTATAGAGAAAGAGTCATGTAATGAAGCAGTGGGAAATATGAAAATTATTTGGAACCAAAAGGAAGGCCTTAAAAGCCAGCAAAATTCAGACTATTTATCTCTTTCTAGTTATTATATATACTGCATATATGGTTGGTTTTGAACATACCTTTGACTTAGGCTATTGTCTCACAATATATTGGGCTATTTTAATATTTTCATAAGCGTTTGTCATGTACTATATATGCTGTATAAACCTATTATTAAATATCTGTAAAATATCCTATCAGTCTAGGGCTGCTTACATTTGAATCCCCGCCTCGTCACATGCTACTTGGGTGACTTTGGGCAGGTGATTTAACCTCTCTGTGCCTCAGTTTCCTCATCTGTAAAACTGGAATAGCAACAAAAGTCTCTGTGAAAATTAAATGCATTAAGATAGCAACAGGGTCTAGAACAGAATCTGGCACAAAGTAACCTTCAATAAATGTTCGTGCTTAAAGTAAACCAGAGAGGGAAAGAAAAATATCATATATCACTTATATGTGAAATCTGAAAAAAAAAAAAAAGACACAAACTTATGGTTACTGTGGGAATGGGGGTGGGGAGCGATAAATTGGAAGTTTGAGATTTGTAGATACTAACTACTATATATAAAACAGATTTAAAAAAAAAAAGGTCCTACTGTATAGCACAGGGAACTATATTCAATACCTTACAATAGCCTATAATAAAAAAGAATATGAAAAGGAACATATACATACATGTATATAAATGAATCACTATGTTGTACATCAGAAATTAAAATAACATTGTAAACTGACTAAACTTCATTTTAAAAAACAGATTAAAAAATGTTAGGGCTTTGGTAGATTTACCATAATTTACTTAACCGTTGCATAAATTCAGGAATTTACATTGTTTTCAATTTTCCACCATTAAAAAAGGCACTGCTGTTCACCTCAAAAAGCTTTTTTGTTATTTAGAATTAGCCATTTCTTTAGGAGAGAGGTTCCCAGAATTGGAATTACCAGAGTCAAAGGGTGTGAATATTTGAAGATGCTTGTTACATCTTGCCAAGTAACTCCCCAACGGGCTGTGCAGCCTTGCCTGCGTGAGGAATTGTCTTCACAAAGAAAAAGAGAAGTCACCACGTTGACAGAGAGGACTAGTATATTGGTGGTGTTGGTTTAACTTGCATTCCCTTGATTACTAGTGAAAGTGAACATCCTCCCATCTTTGTGAACAAGCAATATTTCACTTTTGTGAATTATCAGCTCATGATTTTTACCTGTGAATCTGTTGGTCTTGGTCATCTTCATATTGCCTTTTCTTAGCATGATTTATTCAGTTTGTACTTGGATAATACTTATCAGACACTGATGCATTCTTCCATAGCTGACCTCACATCATTTAATCCATGTGTTTCCTCTTCTGTGTGAGCAAGAATATTATCTCGTTAAGTCCTTAGCATCTATTCCAGACAATTCTTAGTATCTGAATCAATGCTCTGTATACAATAGGTATTCAATACATACTTGATAAACCACCCGAAGAGTGTCATTTTTCTTCATCATGCTGATCAACAGTTTTCCAAAATTTGAAATTCATTTATATTTGTAACCCTTAGTGCATGAGTCTCAACTATAGCCACGGGCTCTTTTTAGTGTAAATGCCACGCTTGCACCTTATTACAAAGAGTGTATTACTGAGGTTTGGTCAGGAAGAATTTGTGTCAGTTTGAACTGCTGTAACAAAAATACCATAGACCGAGTGGCTTAAACAAGAAACATTTATTTCTCACAGTTCTGGAGGCTGGGAAGTCCAAGATGAAGTCTAAGATCCAGCAGATCTGAGGCCTGGGGAGGGCCTGCTTCCTGGCTTGCAGATGGCTGCTTTCTTGCTATAGCCTCAGCTGGCCCAGGTTGCAAACTCTCACCTCTTTTTCGTCTAATGAGGACTGTAATCCCACTGTGGGAGCTCCACTCTCATGACCTCCTCCAAACTTAATTACCTTCCAAAGGCCCCACATCCTAAAACTATCTCATTGGGAATTGGGGTGTCAAGATATGACCCTGGGAGAAACACAAACATGCAGTCCATAGCAAATAGTACTCATTGATAAAGCCAAATAGTATAATCAGATTACCTGGGCCCAAAGTATCACTTCCTCGGTCCAAAATCTTAATTCCATTATTCAACAAACTCTCCAGCCTGAAAAAAAAAAAAAAAAAAAAAAAGGAGAAAGAGAAGGCATTATTTCCCCCTAATACTTTTTGGGCACGGAAGTTTTGATGGATAGCAGCGGAATAATGAAGTGCATATTCTCCTGGACAGTCTGACGTAGGCAGGGGAGGCAGAGTGGCCTATATTTCATGAAGCGGAACGTTGACAAGGGCCAAACTGCATGCTCTCAGAACTCAGGTCATTTCATTAGCATTTGTTATTTTTATACATTGGTAGTTGTGGATGTCAATGGCATTTTAATATCCCAGAATGTTCACAGCACCAATACACTCACTCCCACTAATATTTCATGGCTCATGGATCATTTCCAAATCAAGAGCCTGGCTAATAATATGTCTTAACACTTTCCATAACAGAGTGAGGAGGAAGAAAAAAAGATACCCTCTCCTGGGTACACAATATACTCTCCCACTTAGTTTATGATAACCAACATTATTTTTCATTTATTTTTATGAGGTTTATAGGACGCATTTCCTCCAGAGGATTCTGTTCAGAATTGCAAGTACTTAGGTGATTTGCTCGCATGCTATTAATTTTTACTTACTCTTTTATAGCTTTAAAGTATTTTAGACTCAGGGATTGCTGGACCATATCCTTCCTAAAGCCCCCACGCAGATACCAAGCTCCTCTGTCAGTCTTTATTTTATGACCAACACTGCCATGCCACATAACTTAAAAGCAGAATTGGTATGAATTAAACTCTCTTCCCTACTTACACTACATTACTGCACCACACATTACACCTTGTTATATGGGAGACATCTGTTGGGTTGGCCTCCCGGTTTCCTGCTGTGACAAACAACATCGTAGAAAGTCACAGATCACAGAGTGACAGTCCCATACCCACCTTTCACAATGTCACCCATCCTGTCTGCAACTGATTGGCTCAAAGGGAGCCACTTGACATGTGGGGCCAAGCAGAGTTTTTCCTAAGAATTTAAAATTAGGAGCAAGACAGAGTGGGGGAGAAAAGAAGAGTGAAAAAGCATTTAAAAGATGGATAGGTAGAAGATGAGAGAATGGAGGGATAGAGAGATTCAGAAGCCCTGTAAGAGGCTTGACTGTGATATAGAATCACCTTTCTGTCACAGGTGGAGCACAGGTGCCTGTGTCCCCGAAGAGCAGGGATGCAGACCGGGAGGGAGGAGCAGAGCCCAGGGTGAAAAGAACCTTGATGGCTTTCTAGGCCCTGTGTCTGATCTCTTCTCTAGTTTCAGTTACATCTTTGCCTTTGGCCTTAGTAAGACAATCATTTCTTCTTTTAATAAATTTGCTCTCTTTAACTTAGTCCAGATCAAAGTGGTTTCTACTGTTTGCAATCAAAGCATCCTAATACATATGACTGCAGTCAAAGCATCCTAATACATATGACTGCAATCAAAAGCATCTCAATTCCTATGACATCTGTGTCTCCCCCGTTGGACCATGAGTTTCTTGAGGGCAAGGACTCTATTTTACCCATCCTGATTTTACCCTAATTGTCTTTTAGACATTTAAATGTCATTTAGACTCTTTTATAGTACCTGGCAATAGTATGTGCTCAATTAATATCAGTTAAAATGTTGTTAAATCATCGAATTATTCCACAGATAACCAAGAACGTCACATTAAAGAGACCCATTGAGAACATTTTGGGATAAATTTGGCAAATATTTAGCAATTGCCACTTCAGCTTGCCACCTTTGAATGATGAAGAGGTCAGATATTTTCAGATTATTTCAAAATTCCTTTCTGGCAAAAAAGAAAAAAAACCCACAGTATTACAGTTTTTTCTTCTCTCAAAATGCTCCTGACTAGTTTAAAACAATTGATACCTACACATAAATTTTTTTTAAAAACTATGACTCTGCAATTTTCCAATTCATAATAGGTGGCTGGCTACTCATTTATTCTGCAAACATTTGCTAAAACCTTACCTCATGCTAAGTTCTGTATCAGTAATGAAAACGGAAAGGGAAGAGATTAAGAAAGTCTCTGATCTAGAGGTATTTTCTGTTCAGTGGGAAAGAGAGTTACAAAAACACATAATTACAATGTTTGACAAGGTTCTGGAATGGAGGTCCCTACGATACGTAATGCAAAGCAAAACTCAGTGGAGGGAAGGATGGAGAAGCCTTTCCAAAGAGATCAGTTTTGAACTGGATATTCAGTGATAAATAGGAGTTTACCCATTTCAACAAATTTTAAAAGTCTGCACTGGGTTTTACAGAGCAGGATATAAACTAGCAAGGGTTGGGAGGTGGCTTGGGTCAGTTGTGAAGGCCCACATTATAAGTCACACTTTGGAGTTCAGAAGTGATGATGAAATGATGACTTTCAAAAAAAAAAAAATTGAGGGTACGAAATAATCACACATGGGTTTAAGTAATTATTTAATAGATGTGTTTCCTGCGAATTTTCTAGGTGCCAGGCATTGTGGTAAATACGTTATAGATGTAATACCGTGAATCTAAGAGGGAAAAAATAATTCACTTAAAGAACTATAAGGGACATTATCCAAAATGATACACACTGAGCATATGCTGGCTGTTCCCAAAATGCTAGTTCCGTTTCTCTTGATCTTAGCCTTAGAACTAATCCACTGGACAGCTAGCTCTTTAAGGGCTAATGCTGTGTTTTATTCCTCTTGGAATTGGAGGTACACAGTAAGAAAGTAATAGAAGTTTTGATGAATAAATTGGCTAACAAATTGCCCAGCTCTAGTGAGTGGCAGAGGAACAATGGCGAGTGATCTCATGTACAGCCAGAAAACTCTCACTGTATCTTCTCTCGTATTTTCTGCTCTCATCCCTTTACTCCTCCCCAAAGACACTGCCGCATGATGATAACAATTAAGTGTAAAAATAGGGGCATCAGGGGCACATGGCCAGGATACCAGGTTTCTGGTCTCATCTTGCTACTTACGGGGCACACACACCTTGGACGTGTTAATCACCTCTCTAGAAGCACCCTTGCACCTCATGGGAATCTACATTCCAGAGCAGTGGGGTCACTGAATAGTATGTAATGTAAGTGAAATATTAAACTACTGAATGAATGAAAGTAAGTGTGTGAAATGATAAAGAATGGGTTAAAATAGACAGAGCCATTATTAACACAGCATCTTGAATGATATGGACATAGAAGGAGGAGACGACCATGATCAGGAGGAACCAATTATTTTCAAGCACTTCCCCAAATCTCTACTTCCTGTGTCTTTTAATTCCTCCTCAACCAACAGACTTTAAGCACCTCAGACTCCATCTCCGGGGATGAAGTTTAACCAGCACGAATATTTCTACATAATGTGTGCAGGGCTGTCTTTGGTGGGGAAAGTCAAGATTAAAATAGCATGGCTGACCCGCCTCTTCAACTTGACCATCCTCAATCGATAGCTACACCGTGGGGCTTCAGGACAACCACTGGCTGTGGGCGGAAAGTGTCTTCTGCCCGTAGGTCTGGCATATTGAGCCAGGAGCCCCAGTGGAGGAGAAGGTTCATCTTCTTTAGAAATATCTAAAATAGGCACTTGCCAAAGGCAGGATGGCAGGCCGCAAGGCCTCCTGGCCTGTGAAATATTTTGAGAACTGACGGAAATTGTATTTCCAAATGTGAAGTTAGCAGAGAAAGAGGTACTTCTTTTTTTTTTTTTTTTTTAAATGGAGTCCCTGGGGACTGAACTGAATGCAGGACCCTGCCCATGCCCAGCATGCGCTCTACCACTGAGCTATACACTGCCCCCCGAAAGAGGTGCTTCTTATTCCTAATGGCCTAACTTCCAAAAGAATCCAGAAAATCACAGTAAGGTCAAATAGAAAACCGGGGAACCATTCGATAAAGGCAAACCAATGCTTGTGGCTCATCCCTGAAATCAAGACATCCAGATTCCAGGCCAATGCCACCACTTACAAACCTGGTATCCTGAGGCCAATAATGTACGGTCTGTGCGTCTCTATTACTTCTTACATAAAACAAAGATGTTGGATTAGAAGACTAGATGTTGGGATAAGTGGCAGCAGTAGACTGGCTAACTTAAGTCTGGAAGAAACCCACTGGAAAGATTCGGGTGGCTCACAGAACTGAGAGAAGTCCTGGAGACCCAGGCCAGGAAAGAACAGGGACCAGAGAGGCGCTGGGGACCCTGGGAGCAAGAACTCCCACAGAGCCTAACCAGGATGCTCATGCTGGGACACAGGAGCATCCGCCTCCCTTCATCCTTCCTTCTCTTCTCTTTCTCCTTCTTCTTCTCCTGCTTCTTCTTTTTCTTCTCCTCCTTCTTCTTCTTCTTTTTTTCTTCTTTGCTGTCTATCACTTCATATATTCTTAAGAGGTAGAACACACTAACCTAATTTACCATTCTGCCTTCCCATTGCCAGGTAAGAGCGATAGTATATTATAAATCCAATTAAATCTGCACATGATGCAGGGAGAGAGCATTTCCCAAAATGAAACACAGCTGCTGTAATCAACAGAAGGTAGAGTGGACTTTGGGTGACCCCAAATTCACAAGTGGTAGTAAGCAGGTGACAGGTAAGTTCTTTAAGGCTATATAATGTCCTAGGAGTCCATTTAGACTTATCATGCTGTAAAAGAATCCCCACAGAGGTAACCAACAACACAAAAAGGGGGGTATACTTAAAGGCAAATGGCAACTCCCCCAAGGGTCTGATTTAGTGAGACTTGGGTGGGCCCATGAATGTGCATTTGGAACATTCTGGTTCCCAAAGGGGTTCTGATGTCAGACCAGGTTTGGGAACCACTACTCTCCTGTTTAACAGGAGAGGATGGAGCTAGAGACAGGGACAGGGCTGGAGATGGCTGTCATTACATTAGATAATATGTGAAAGTACTCCAAGGGGAGACAGTATGTATCTCTCTCCAGATGTGACAACCAGACACCATAAAATCACAGCTCCCTACCCTTCTTCTCTACCTTACATGCTAGGCCTGGAGGGCAAGAGAGAGGAGTATTACACAGTACAGTTCAGCCAAGCAAAAGCAGCAAATACCCTCCCACTCTCCTTTATTAGAAACACTTGATTTAGCAGTCCTCCTCCCTCCGGCTGTGCTCGCTGCTCCCCCTCCCCACTCGTACACCGTATGCTTTTAATCATGCCCCCACGGCCTCTCTTCCTGCAACATCCCGGGCAGATTAAACATGAAAAACAGAAATCTGAGAACTTGGAGCAAACATGGAAACTTGTGATGATGGTGGTAACCAGCAACCAGGCTGAATTCTCCAGCCTACAGGCAGGCGAGGAGATTGTTTGGGGCCTCAATATAACTAAGCCCACTGTGTACAGATTTTTGGTGAAAGGGGTTAATTGCACTCCATGTGCCTTTTCTTAAAGATTTCCCTCATGGGCTTCTAAAAATCCATTCTAGAAGGTGCTCTTAGAGAAAACCTAGCTCAGATTTGGATGTTTTGTTTTGTCATTCTTTTCCCCCTGAAGTTTTATAATTGCTATGTTTAGGGAGTTTATGAAATCTTTCACGTGCTCCAAGATATTAAGTTATATAATCATCTTAATTTTTCTAGAGAAAGTATATCATAACTTTCATTTTCACAAAGACTTCAAAAAACACAAAATCCAGTCCAACTCACACATCTCAGAGGCTATAAACATCATGGCTAAAGTCTTTAAATTCACAGACCAGAAAGATCTGCTTCAATTCCTTTCCCCACCACATCCAAGATGGGAGATTCCAGGCAAGTCACTTCTGAATCTGTTTCCGTAGTCATTTGTGGTAATAATAATATCTGACTCATAACATTATCTTACAAAGTAGATGAGTTAAAAATATAAAGTGATGGCACAGTACCTGGCTGTCTTAGCCCATTTAGGCTGCCGTAACAAAGTACCATAGACTAGGTGGCTTATCAACACAGAAATTTACTTCTCACAGTCCTAGAGGCTGCAGAGTCCAAGATCAAGGCGCTGATGGAGTCGATGTCTGGTGAGAGCCTACTTCCTGGTCCGCAGACAGCCATCATTTTACTGATTCCTCACATGGCAGAAGGGGCAAGGGAATTCTCTGGGGTCCTCCTTCATAAGAGCACTAATTCAATTCATGAGGGCTTTGCCCTTATGACCTCTTAAAGGCTCCATTTTAAAACACCTCCACTTAGGGCTTTAGATTCCAACATATGAATTTGCAGGGGCTGCAAACATTCAGTCTATAGCAATGGCACTCCATGAATGTTAGATTTCATTCTTATTATTACGACTACTATTATTATTATTGGCATAGGAGAGCTTGAAAGCCAAAGGTGATCACAGATCATATGAAGGCAGGTCTTCTTATTACCAGTAAAATCCACCAATAGGAACAGATGCCTAATTTTACTGGATTTATTGGGATTCTCTGGCTAAGAAGGAAAAAAAATCATAATATCAGAAGAAACATGTTTGTGGCATGGCCCATATCACATATGACAGGCTCTGCTTCTCTTAAAGATAAGTTCACCTAAAACACCAACTAATGAAATTCACAGATTCATAGCTTCACAAGATTCATGGGACTTCAGGAGTCATTAATCCCAAGCATTGCAATTCAGAGATGGGAGACTGAGGTTCAGACAGGTCAAGCATCTGACACAATCAAGGCCAGTTTGGGGGATAAGCTAAGGGGCCAGTTTATAGTGACCTAAATCATCATCCTGGGTCCCTGTTGTGTCATCTACAACTTTGCCTAAGAGTCAGAAGAATTGAGTATGAATCTGGGGCTGCAATATATACACTAAATCTTCATTATCAGAATATTTATCACGTGTAAGGCCCGTGAACATTGAGGAACTGAGCAGTAAGACAGACCAGGTCTGCGTCCTTAGGGAACTTACATTCTAGAAAAGGAGATACACACTAAGCAACAAATCACATGGGGAAATGGACAGCTCAGGGTGCTTGGCATGCACAAGGTCCTGGGCTCAGTCCCTAGTACCTCCATTAAAAAATAATAATAAATTAAATTAAAACTAAACTAAAATAAGAAATTTAAAAAATAAAATTAAAAAAATGACAAAATTGTGACTTAATTAAAATTGTGTTGAACCGACTGGGTGGGTCTCATACACAGGTTTAGTGTGATCATGACCCAAGCTAATGCCTGTGGGCACGTAACAGAGTCAGCGCCTCCCACTGGCTAGCTATTACGTCATCATACCAGCTTCCCCAGCCCCTACCTTGTTTGCCAGCTGCTATTTTATGTGTCAGATACTTCAAGTCAAGACATTTCATTTCATGAAGTGAGTTGGTTTTGAGACCAGTTTGGCAGAGGTCACCAGGATTTTCATTTTTTCCACAGACATCATGGAAATGCTTTCATGTTTTAGATTTCTTTAGCGATCTTCTCTAGGCTGTATTCATTTTACCCCTAAGTTCTGAGGAAGCTTGTGTCCTTTGACAGGTGAAATCATGAGTGACTTAAAATAAAATAGCTTTAAAAAAGAATTAGACACAGAAGGATGTTTCTTTTCCTTCACTATTTAAAGAGGTGGGGCAGAGAGCAATAGTCCAGGAGGTTCTTTTTTTTTTTTTCCCCCCAGTGCTGACCTAAGAGGCCAGGACTCTGAAGTTAAATTGTATCTACACTGTATCTCTAGCAGCCTGACTGAAGCACTGCCATCCCAGGCTTTATTCATCTTGCAACCGTCTCCCTGCATCTCCATTCTTCTCTCTGCTCCACTCTGACACTGCGTATCCTCCCCTGCTTCTCTTGTGAAACCCCCACCCTGCTCAAACCCCCAGTTCTCTCCCTATTTGCTGAAAGATCAGGTTGAACTTCTGCTGACTTTCTAATCCCAGCCTGGCCTTCCACTCTCTTGTGTGGCCTTGGGCTAGCTCCTAATTGTTCTAAGCCTATTTGCTATGCATGTAAAAGGGACAAAAATACCTGCCCCAGGAGGTGACTGCAGGATTACATGAAATGCCATGAAATAGCTCACAAGGCGGCATTCAGAAAGTGTTAGGATGTTATTCCTTTTCCTTCTTCTAACAGAGCATCTGGCCACAGATGGCGGTTTTCTGAGGATGTGGGCATAGCCTGAGGCCTCAGGACTACCCAGGCAAATGAGAGAAAGGACAGCCAGCAAGACCTGGAGCCTCTGGCCGGCTGCAATTACAGCAACTCCCTCTACACCTCCTCCAGGCAGTGGGGCTCCATGGACTGGTTTTAAAAAATAATTTTAGATCTAAACTGAGCTGGAAAGTGGGAAAGTTCCATAACTGTGAAGGTAGAGGTAGGAGTGCACCCATGACTTTCCTCACTTCTGACATCAGCTGCAAGCTTCTCAAAACCACCCCCAGATACAGTTCACTGGAAGGGCTCAGAACACACTGAGAGCAGGTGTAGTCACAGCTACCATTTGTTATGACTAATGGATACAGATTAAAAATCAACCAAGGTACAAAGAAGACATACAGATGGCCAACAGATGCTCAACATTGCTAAGCATTATGAGAAAAATGAAAATCAAAACTACCATGAGGTATCACCTCACATCAGTCAGAATGGTCATTATCAAAAAGTCTACAAATAATAAATACTGGAGAGAGTGTGGAGAAAAGGGAGCTCTCCTACACTGTTGATGGGAGTGTAATTTGGTGCAGCCACTATGAAAAGTAGTATGGAGGTTCTTTAAAAAACTAAAAATAGAGTTACCATATGATTCAGCAATCCCACCCCTGGGCATATAGCTGGAGAAAACTCTAATTTGAAAAGATACATGCACCCCAATGTTCATAGCAGCACTGTTTACATTAATAACCAAGACATGGAAGCAACCTAAATGTTCATCAACAAATAAATGGATAAAGAAGATATGATACACACACACACATACACACACAGGAATATTACTCAGCCATAAAAAAGAATGAATAATGCTATTTGAAGCAACATGGATGGACCTAGAGATTATCATACTAAGTGAAGTAAGTCACAGGAAGACAAATTATTATATGATCTATCAGTTATATGTGGAATCTAAAAAACAGTATAAATGAACTGATTTGCAAAACAGAAACAGACTCACAGACATAGAAAACAAATTTATGGTTGCCAAAGGGGAAGCAGTGGAGATGGATTGCTTTGGGAGTATGGAATTAACAGGTGCACTATACCATATTTAAAATAGGTAGAAACAAGGATTTACTGTATAGCACAGGAAACTGTATTCAATATCTTATAATAAACTATAATGGAAAAGAATCAAAAAAGAAGATAGATATATGCATATATCTGTATAGCCAAATCACTCTGCTGTATACCTGAAACTAACACAGTATTATAGATCAACTATACTTCAATTAAAAAAATCAGCCAAGGTAAAAGGTGCATAGGGCTGAGTCCAAGAGGGTTTCAAACATGTAGCTTGAAATTGTCTTCTTCCTGTGGGGTCAGGGCAATGTTATTCCCCTGCAACCAATACTCAGAACACTGCCATTACCTGAACCTCAGTATCCACAGTTTTTATTGGGGGCCTATCGCCTGTAGACGTGATTGATTACCTATGTGGCAGACCTCAGTCTCCAGTCCTTCTGGACATAGACCATGTGACCCAAAGACTGCACCCTAAATCTCTTTGTTAGACTATCCAGTGTTGCCCAAGAACCCCAGACAAATAAAGGCATTCCTGTCAGGTAAGACATTTCAAGACTACCTCTCAGAAGCTGAGGACAAAGGCTAGACCTCTCTTTGAGGAGGTTCAAATTCTTTGCTACATAGAAATCTACTCTCAAATGCACACTAGCTACTCTAGATAAGTCATTCAGGATCTGCCCCACCTTGATCTTTTATTCATTTCCCTGCCTGGAATTCCCCATCTCCTTCTCTCTATTGACCCTTAGTTCGAGACATATTTTGAATCATATCACCTCCGTTACAACCACTGGCTCATATTGCTCTCTCACTTTTCTTATTTCCAGTGATGTCTTTTATCTACATACTTTCTAGCACTTCACTAAACATTTATTATGTGTGCAATGTTTGAGGCAAAGACAAGGGAGAGAGAGAGAGAGAAATGACCATATGCTGATCCCTAATTTAAGGGAGCTTAACACCTAATAGGGCAGGCAGGTTCTTTTCATTCACTTATTCAATGAATATTCATTGCATATCTATTCTGTACTGGGATCTAAACTAGTTGTTAAAATACATAATTATCTAGAATTACCTACGAAAAAAAAAAAAAAAGAGAGCATGTGAGTGATATGATCAGATTCTAGTGGATCTGGGCATCACATTAAACAGTTAAGCTTTATTCTAGAGTCCTGTATGTTCTGAACGGTGAAACATTTACCCTAAAATTATCTTTGGTGGTATGTTAATAAGTCTTTTTAAAAGTTAGTACTTACGTATTTATTTTAATGAGTCTCATATAAAAACATTATGTTCCCAGCATATTCCAACCTTTGATTTCAGTTATTATTGCTTAGATCAAGGAAAATTTATAAAGAGTGAGCCAATTTACTTTATTTAACAATTACTGTGGCCATATTTGCTGCACATCAGCAGAATCAGCTCTGGGTATTGATGATACGCAGCTATGACTAAACTCAGGTAATCAGGATTAGAATAGCTGGAGTTTGGGAATTACTGCTAGAGTAAATGGAATGGTATGCTCCGATGTGGCTTTACGGAAGGGCTCCAAGGGCCCAGGGTGGAACATGGATCAGACTGAGACTGAGCTAGAAAGACCAGTCTATTGGAACCATTCTGGTAGGAGATAAGGACCATCTGATTTAGAGCAGAGAAGTGGGGTTGGAAAGGAAAGGAGGCGATAGACCTTTAGCAGTCTATAGGACTTGGAGGATGGACCAGAAGACTTGAGAAAGAGAGGAAAATTTAGGAAAACTCTCAGGTTTCTAGTTTGTGTGATCCAAAAGATTATAGTCATAACCAAGATAAAAAATATGGAAAGAGAAACAGGTTTGGAGGGAAAGACAATGAATTTGTGTAGAAGGTACTATGAGTCCTCAGCACATTCAGATTTATGAAATATTATCTGTTTCATGTGAACACATTTTCTCTTCAATTAAAATTGAATCAAAACAAGAAATAAGTGATACTTCTTTTTTAGATATGCCAGAAAAATGTTTAGTGAAAGAGCACAAGCTTTTTATTGGAAGGCTTTGAGTGTCCCAGTACAAACTACCTGTGTGATCCAGCCTAAATTGTTTAACCTGAGTCTCAGTTTCCACATCCCCAGAATGAGATAATCATATTGATATCTGCCACACAAAATGTAAACAGCTACACAATTTTTATTTGGGTGGCGGTTGGGAGGTGGTCTGATGTTGAATAAGAATTTCTTCTTGAATTGTCATGGCTCACTTACCAAAATACCAGGACCACAGTGGTGAGAGGAGACCAAGTTCAATAACCAAGTAATATTTCTCTCCCAATCTAACTTTCAAAAAGCAAAGCTGCCTGGTGACTGTATCCAGACGTCAAAAAGGAAACAGATGTTTCTCTACTTAATTTCAAATTTTCTTCATCCTTGAGAAAAATAAGACTCCGTACCTCAGATTTACTGCATAGTCAAGAGGGCTTCCTCCCCTGCCTCCCCTGCCTCCCCCTCACCCCCTGGGCTTGGTCATCTGAGGCTATGCCCAAGCCTGGTTCTGATTTGTATTGTATGTTTTAATGGCTAACTGATGGGTAATTCTCTAATATTTAAAAAAAGTCAGACTCTCCAAGTATAAAATAAAATCCATCCAGACACAACTTAAACAGTGTGTTTCCAACGTGGGAAAAATGTCAATAAAAGGCTTCCCGGAGCCTCTTTGTGAGAAGGCAGAAGGAAAACATTAGGCTACCCAGGGAGAAGTGAGAGGATTCGCTTTGCCTGCTTCACTCAGTAGGTCAAAGACCGCAGTGCTGGAGAGCACAAGTCATTTCTAGTTGCCAGGTAACCCTGCAGATCCATGGCCCATCCTTCTACACCTGACCTTAGTGGATTACACTAACAGATTCTCTCACCTGATGGCTTTCTTTTTGGTCCAGCCAATGGGAATCTATTATTAAACTCTCCTCAAATTGTCCAGTCTGCATGTAGTGTCTGTGTCCTGCTGAGACCAGACTGAAACACTCATCACAGGAGTTAAATAAGACTCAGGATGTAAAAGCCATACCCCCAATATCAGTTTCCTTGTTGCCAAGGTGTCTGAAATCCCCACACTGCTAACTCCTTTGGATCATAGAAGGCAGCATTGTTCAAACCACATGTGGCTACTGAAAATTTGAATATGACTAATACAGCTGGAGAACTGAATTTAAATTACTTAATTTTTAATCAAGTAAAATTTAAATAGCCACATGACCAGTGGCTATCACACTGGACAGCACAGCTCTAGAGAAAATGCAATTATTATTTGAAAAGAACCATACCTTAACTCTTTGCTGGTTTTTTTTTTAGTGTTTATTGCTAGTATTTCAGGTCACTTCTAAATCCTAAAGTCATAGGCAGGGGCAAAGGCATCCTTATCTATTTCTTTCATTTTTATCTCCCAGGATTAAAACCCAAACCCACTGTGCAAACCAGAATGGGCTGCTCTGTTTGCTCTCCTGGATTTCCAGCCACTTCATCTCCACCTCAATGTCTTTAACAAACTTACTTTCTTCTTTCTGACAGTGAGAAGGAGTAGTATTTCCTGAGTCAAGGTCTTCATTCCTCACTTCCTTTGCTGGACCACCCTCCTGTCACTTACCTACTTCACCTACCATCGCTCTGTGGGTGGCTCCCAGGTCTGGAACTAACTCTCTTTCTAGATGCATTCACTGTTCCTTTGTTATTCTTTCACCAAATACTTTTTGAGTATCTACTCAGGTATTGAGCGTTATTTTTCAATAATAATTGCTACAGCTTAATAACACTAGCATCAACAATAATAATGGCTAACAGTTATTTAGAATTTTCACCTGTCAGGCGTTTTTCGAGAGCTTTACCTGTATAACTCATTTAATCCTCATACGACACTGTAAACTGGGGGCTATTACTATCCCCATTTAAAGGACAAAAAACAGGTACAGAGAAATTCAGAAATGGCCTGAAGCCACACAGAGAATAGGTAATAAGAGTCAGCATTTAAATCTGGATAGTCAGGCTCTAGAAGCCATTCTCCTTTTCTGACACTATATTGCCAATGGCCACAGCCCTGGAAGGCAGCAGACCAGGAGAATCTCCATCCATCTCTTCCTAGAAACCATGTGCTAGTATCTCTTGTACTAGGCACATTCACACTGTACCCAAATCCAGAGGCTAGGACTCTTTCTACAATTTTCTAGAAGCCAGAATATCTGAATTAAGCTTCCATGTAAGACTTTTGCTTTTCTTTTATCTAAAGGCATTGGTGATAAATATTATTAATGTGGATCCAGGCAATTCCCTTAAACTCAGAAAATAGCATTTGGATGGGAGAAATCTGATATTATTAAGACAAAATGTTGTGAGAGAAAGAAAACCACCCTCCCCACCCTGGAAGGCAATATGCTGTGATGTATAAAAGTTGTAAAAAAAAAAAAAAATGCATGCTCTGTGACTTGGCAATTTAATTCTAGAAATATATTCTGAGGAAATAATCAGAAATGTGCAAATATCTATAAACAAGGCTGTTCATCTGCAGCATGATTTATAATAATGTCACATTTGAAATAACTGAAATGTGTAGCAAAAGGAAATTAAATATTTTTGTATCTATAAAATATGTATCAGGCAGTGATTAAAAATAAATCTACATATACATTTATAGTAAAAATGATCATAATTTATTTTTAAAATAGCTTATAGAGTCCATATTACTATAATCACTTTTTTGTTTAAAGAATTATACATATGCATAAGAGAATTATAAAAATCTGAAAGCATATATACCAAATGTTATCTCCAGATTGGAGAGTCGTGGATGGGTGATTTTTATACTCTTCCCTTTTCTTATCAGTATTTCTAATGTTAAAAAATGATGTTATTTTTTAAATTAAAAGTCACCAGTTTCCCTAATAAAAGACATACTAAATTTTCTACTGAAGCCAAGTCAGAAGTGAGTGTTTATTTACCAGGGCATGCTTATTTCTAAAAGTCATTGTTCTATAGAAATCAAAAACAAGTCTGTCCATTGTAAATGTAAAGCCACCAGTTACACAATAGTCAGGGTCTAATTTATGGATACCTTTCATTGCCTTTTCCCTTAATTAAAATTTGATGAAGGAAGGCTGATCGACTGTTTCCTGACTGGATGGATAACAAGGGAAAGAAACACAGATAAATAAATAAAAATAACTGGAATGCAGATCTCTGTCTGGTATTTCTTGGAGATATGATCTCAGAAAGAGTTATTTAATCTTTTATTACCTCAAATTAGTTTCCCTGTATGTATGCAGAGATAAAAATTGCATATATTTTAAAATAAATTTAATGAGAGTAAAACAGGACACGTATGGAAGAGGCATTCTGTAAATGTAAAGTGTCACATAAATGTTAACCCGGGATGGGTGATGACATTATTGGTTTGTTTCTTTCTCTTGTCACTAACTTTTTCTGGACCTTGAGCAAGTCACTTAAACTTGAGGATCTTCATCCTTTAAACACGGGGTTGAATGGGACTGGTGACCCCTTGGGTTGTTTTAGATTCTGTCATTCTTATTCTGAGATTCTACTGGCCTTTTGTGGGTCATGACAGTTTCTTCCAGAGCCCTGGAAGATGATATGGAAATTGAGCTCATAGAGCTTGGCAAGAAACACCAAGCAGACTTCAGTGCTGATGTGATGATGGGGAGGATGGCTTTAGAAGAAATGCTCTGTCCCAGCATCCTCTGAATCATTTCCTCTCCAAGTGAGGCCAAAGACAAAGAGCAAAGAAATTCTGCAGTGACTGTACACGTGGAAACAGAATTGATCCCCAAGGAACCTCTTGGAGAAAGCCATGCCCGGAGGGTGAGCTCTGACCCCTTGAAGGCTGCCTGTGCCTTCCCCAAAGGCTGACTGACTCTGTCACTGTTTAACTTGGAAAGCCCTATGGTGAAACTCAGCGGTAATGACTCTTTAAATGTATTTATGGTAGCAAAAAAAATGTGTGTGAGAACACTGAGCAGAAGAGTTCTTCTGACCAGAGGATATGTTACTTATAGAAAATAACTTCTGGGGGAAAAATGCTATTTTCTTCACTTGCAAAAGGTATAAAAATGCCCAGAAGAATAGAATATCAGAAAAGAAAAGGTATTTTAGTGATCAGTTGACTCATTCAGCCTTCTATAAAGGCGGAAACCAAGACTAAATAGGGGGAAAGAGGAACAGTAAGGAAAATGAGTTACTCAGTGCCTTCTGTGTCCCACTGCTGAACAGGACCTTAGTACATATCTCTCATATGTATGTATATATAATATGATATATATATCACATCGTATAAATGTGTCAGTGGGCATGATACTGAGATATGTAGATAGATTTTATGATTGTATACTAACCCATAAAATAGATATAATTAACCATCTGTTTCTTTAGCAAAGAAGCAGAGGTTAAGCTAGACTGAGTGACGTCTCAAGGTCACAAATCTAATTAGTGGCATTTTGGGCCTTTTGTCCTTGACAATCAGAATCAGAGGAGAGGAAAACTTTTTTTTTTTAACTTTTTTTTTTTTTCCAACTTAGAACATCCGGCCCAGAGATGAGTAAGCAGACACTAAGGTACTTTTTTAACTTCCTAAAGATATAACAACTTGGATGCCTCTAAGTATCAGCCAGCTATTCCTTTATAGTCTTGCTTTCTATCCTGGCCACTGGCAAAGTGGCGTTATTATCCTGTGAGTCATCACGCTAATAAATAAATCTAATTTGAAGATACCCCGTCTTCACTTTCTGGCACGATTTAACCCTCCCCACTTCTTCTCATCCTTTTCCTCTCCCAGCAACAATCCCTGGTGTCTAAGAACAAAATGTCACTGAAGCAGTTGCACGAAATAAAGAGAGGACAGTAAGATCCTAAAATATTGCAGAACCATGACTTTGGAAAGGAAACATTGGAGCTGTTTGAGATGACTTAGAAAGTGAGTGTCTCTGATGACAGGAAGAAAGCAAACATGCAAAGAATGCAGAAAGGAAGAAGTCTAAGGCTGTATGAGAGTTTGCAATGAGACGGCCATCTAAAAATTACTGGAAATGGTACACGGAGGAGTGGTCACGAAACAAGTCCATATTTTTTCAGTGCTTCTTCTAAGCTCCCAAAGCTATTTCTACTTTGGTTTGTGATTTTATTTATCTTTTTTCCACTTTGGCCATTTTTCTTCCCATCTATATCTTCAAGGGCAAGTCAAGGATTATTGATTAAAGAGGTGATATCCAGGGCCGATCCCGGAGCTTGGCTTAGAGAACATTTTCACAAATATTTGCTGACTGCAAAAATAAGGTTTACAGGAGTAGGACGTAAGTGAGGTGGTTGAAGAGTTTCTGTCTTCTTAACAGTCCTTCCTTCAGGGAAATGTCTCTCTCCAATGCTACAATAATTCTTCTCACTTCACAAGATCCAGGCCCACACTGGCCCCAGGGCTTTGAATCCCACAACAGCTCAGGGCCTCCCAGGCCTCCCAGGTCTGGTAAACACATGTGGAATCTAAGCCAGACCAATCAAGACTCTCCTCAAACATGTTGCAAGTACAATCGGGACCATTCTTTCTTTTCCTGACTTCACGAACTCTAACGACCAGGTACCTTGAACTGTCATAGGGCCTTTGGCTAACAAGAGAGAGAGAAAATGAGAGAGGGTGCTGGTGCAATCCTGCAAGTACTTAGATGCAGCTCTACATGAATAGTCCCCTTTTGCTTTTCCAGTCACCTGAGCCAATATATTCTCTGACAAGCTGAGTTGGGGTTCTCTTACTGGCAACCAGAAGAGACCTGGCTAGGACAACAAATCACATGGCTTCATACAGCCCGTTTTCACAGTTTAGATTCTGTCATCCCATTCAGAGATAAATGGAAAGGATGAGCTCCAGGCTCATAAAAAGTCTGCGTAAAGGAACCAACTAAAGGTTTCATGAGTGGTCTATGTTAAAGACAAATATAAAGAAGACTTTTCTAGGCCTGTGAGAAGAGGCTTAGTAAAAATCGTAACAGAATATTTTCTTTCCAAGTCTCAAGTGATGGAGCGTATATATTTAATCTCTCACGTGCTCTCCTAGTTACTGGACAGTCCATGTGTCACGGAAGGATTACCAGAAGTGAACTCAGGAGACCCGGGCTCTGTCAGCCACTAGGCTGTAGCTCACTCTACCCTCAGACAAAAGCACATTAATCCTTTCATGTCTCACATCCCATACTGGTGACAAGGAAATAATAGTAGCCATTTCATGGGTAGTTGTAGGAGTTAAATGAAATTATATATGAAGATAAAAGGCTGACTCAGTGTCAGACATAAAACATTTTGTGCACATCTCTAGCATATCAATTGAATTATGCAAAAAAATATTCACTGAATGCCTACTGTGAACCAGGGTCTATTTTGGATGCTCAGGTAAAGTGGTGATCAAATCAAGGCTACTGCCTTGGGGATGCTTACATACTAATGGAGGAGAAAGGCAGTAAGAAAAAAGAAATAATATAGTATAATACAGTATGATGTGATACGATGTGATATAACATAATTATCAGGAATGGATAAATGCCATGAAGGAAAATAAAGCAGAGTAAAAAAAAAATACCACTTTACATAAGGAGGTCATGGAAGACATTACTAAAGAGGTGACTTAAACAGAGACCTAGACGAAGTGATGAGCATATGACTCTGTAGGGTGGAACATTCCAATGACATGGCTGAGGATCAGGTAGGAGGCCTCTGAGGCTGAAGCAGAGTAAATAAGGGAAGAGTGGCAGGAAATGGCACATATATCTGATTTTAATATAATTGTCCCCTTACTCATCTGTTTGCCACATTCAACTCTAAGCTCCTAGAAAGCAGGGACAGCATCTTCTGCATCCACATTCCCACTGCCCAGCGTAATACCAACAAAGAAGAGATGCTAAAATGCTCAGTGAGTATTTGTAATAAACTGTGCAGGATCTCAATAAGTGATCATCAGGTTTGGATCTGAATGATACATTTGTTTAGGCCAGATGTGACATGCTTTAACACTCATAACTACAAAAACAATATTACAGGAACAATAGTCAGTTTTGTGCTTGGTGTTATTCAGTCAAATGAGATCACCTACGTGAAAGACGCTGAAGTGTCACACAACTGCTAGTGGGCATATTTTTGTATGTGGCCCCTGATGAATTTAATGAGCTAAATATGCTCCGGATGTTATCTTATGGCTTCTGTGACTGAGCTATGCTAAAGGCAAGAGAAAACACAGCAATGAAAGGTTGTGAAGTGAGGTGAATCCACAGGACTGATTTACACAAAGTCATCCTTGTTGAAAAACAAAAATGGTTAATTCCACAAGTGACTCCTTTGTCACTGAAATGACCAAGCAAATTCACACTTGCCTGATTCTCTCATTTCATCTAGATACCGCCCAAAGATGATGTTCTAGATATTTTGGGGAATAGAGAATCTTTTCTATTTTAATATACTTTTGAAGTTTTCAATGCTATTTTAGTGAAATCTCAAAATATTCTTCAAACAAGACTCATTCAGAGAGGATCCATGAAATGACTAAGGTTCCAAGTCAGGAAAGAACATCAACTCAAGTCTTACAGTTCTCAGTCTACTGCTTTTTTCATTCAAGAAGGATTCAGTCACTAGTATGGATTGAAAAATCACTAAAGCAAATGTGAAATTAAAAGTTCTAAAAGTAGATCAATGTAATCATTTAAAAATATTTGAGGTAGGATTATTTTAAGTAGGAGACACAATCATTATCTTAATTTTATAATCATATTGAACAAGTCATGAAAAATGCAAACAAAAATTGCACCCCAAATATAACAATTTGTATTTATCCAGAATCTCATCAGAATAGAATAAAACTCAGTTAACTGTAAGTACATGTTTATTTTCCTTGCCTAAGCTATACTTTAATGAATTTACATGGTACCTAAACAAGGCAGTATAGGAGGTCTTCTTCCTGTCAACATATATTATAAATCCCTGTAATTATAAGACTGTGTGGGAAAGAAACTCATTATAAAATAAAAATATTCTTCTGTGGTCACAGAAGAAATTTTCTCCAATTTAACATTGCTTCTTTCTTACTAGTAGTGTCTTTTCCTACTTTTTACATTATCTATGAGGGTCACATTCTTCTGTTTTTAAGATATTAAACATCCAAAAATACAATGCAAACACAATGCAAATATACTACAAATAAAATTACAAATCTTGCAAGAGAGTCATGGTTCCATGAAGTATACCTAGTTCTCACTGCAGAACTTCTCAAATTCTCCTAGTCATTGACTCAGGAGAATTTGGTAAAATTAGACCAGTTAGTTAATATAAAAGAAAAAAATTAGCATGGGTGATGAGATATGCATTCCAAAATAGAAGCTGTTGAATATCAAAGGATTAAGATCAGTTCTATGGAAAATTAGTGCCATTCAAGAATATTTTCATCAAAGTAATCCTCTTAATTATCATAATGCAAAAGTCAAATGTGAAGTAAAGTTTGTAATATTGTACTATCACAGAATTATGCTGGAAAAGTATGAAAAAAATGAAGTCAATACTCAATATAGTCTTTGTTCTAACACTGAGCACATAGTTGTGATTATAATTTAAATGTTAATTACAAGATAAACTGTCTTCAAGCTTTAAATATCATAGAAAAATATAGAAGCTGCTTTCTGATCCTTCTAGAAGTCACCTCCAAAGCAACGAGGGTGACACAAAATCCTTGTTTAACAAAACCATAGCTATTTAAAATGTAAACCAAAATATACAACCAAAGAGGACAGAGACACTAAAAAACATACTAGGGTATGGAAAAACACCAAATAAGAATATCTGTAGCTTTAGAGTTCAAACAAAGCCAGCATATATTACTCTCCAAAGTATGTGGCATATTTTGAAAAACAAATCTCATCAGAATACAAGGAAGGAAAGAATGTATAAGTGGTGTTGGGAGCTTCTTAGAATCAACTTAAACATGAAGCCTAGAGGAGCTGGGAAGAGAAAGACCAAGTGTAAAATATATTGGAAAACAGCCTGCTAGTGAGGCAAGAAAAAGAGGTAGATTTATATTATGAACAATACTAGAACACAAACTTAAGGTTAAGAAAATTCACTTGTACTTCTGGTTCAGACTATAACTTGTGACTCTCCCTTATATTAGCTACCTGCAAAATTTCCCGTTCCTTTTCTTCTTGTAATATCTTTAGGCTTTCAGGTGAGAACTGAAAGAGAGAACTCACCTGAAAGCCTAAAGATATTACAAGAAGAAAAGGAACAGGAAAAAAAAAGTCAAACAAATGTCATGCACCAGAAACTTAAAAGCAGAAAAAATTGTGACAGAATATATTACTATGATTTTTAAAAACAATATAGCAACAACTTCTATAAAACAAGAGCACAAAGGAGAGATACAAGAGTTTAGGAATGCTATATAATAAGGTAACAGAAGATAAAACACTGGTGTACAAAGTTTAGAAAAATGTAGAAGAAAAATTAAAGTTAAACTAAAAGTAGCACAAAAAAGAGTAACACTTGAAAACACAGTTACGGACAGTGTACAGGAATAAGAAAAGTGAGGAAATAAAATGAAATGTGAATAAGAGATAAAAATATCAGAGAAAAATGATAGATATGAATTAAATGTATGGAGCTACATAAATGCACGATTGGTGATCTCAAAGAAAAGAACAGAAATAATAGGCAAGAAATAAGGTATATAGAGTTGCAATTATTAAAAAATTCCAGAAATTTTACAAAACAGAAATTTAATTTTACTCATTAAAAGAGAATAATGTGTCCCAGGTAAATTTGGCAGAGAATGATTAATACATTCCAGCAAATTTTCTGAACTACAAAAATAATGAAGCATTCCTTTGAATACCTGGGAAGAAAAGATGAAGTTCTTTATAAGGGGAAAAAAATATGGGCTGGTCTCACATTCTTCCACAGCCTCATTTAAAAATAGAATATAAGAATCTGATGCCTTTAACAATCTTCAAAGAAAAAAGAAAAAGAAAGACAGAAAATAAAAGAAAGGGAGGAAGGAAAGAAAAGGAGAGAGAAGGGAACAGAAGGAAGGAAGAAAGGAAGAGCAAGAAGCAAACAAACCAGAAATTAACAACAAAAAGAAAAAACAAAAATTCTCCTCTTAGAAGATCATAACTTCTTTCTTGACAACTATTAAATCAACGAAGCAATAAAAATTAAATCTGTAAAATGTCTTGAAAATAACCGTAATTAATTCTATACCTATTGAATTCATGGAATAAAACTAAAGCAGTGATTAAAGAAAAATTCATAGTCTTAAAAATTATGTTAATGAATAAGAAACAAGGAAACAAGTGAGTCATTGGAAAAATATGATTAACCATTACTTAGTAGATAATAAGATTTAAAAACATAGTTATTTCCATAGATGTGGCAAAGGCAATTCAGAAAGCTTAACATTCACCCTTGAAAATATCTGTTAAGAAAATAGGAAGAGAATTCAGAGCCAGCATCTTAAGTAATGGAAACATCAGGACCATAGCTATAAAGTAAAAAAGTAGATAAGAATGTCTTTATTATCATCAATATTTAATATTTTTGAGGAGGAACTAACCAATGCAATTAGGAAAAGAAAAAAAGAGACATATATAAACATTTAAATGGGGAATATAAAATCATTATTACTTGCACACACACAAAAAATATTTTGGAGGAAAACACAGAGCATAGATGAGAAAATAGTATAAATTTAAAAGAACTAGTATGGTAGTTATATACAGAATTCATATATAGAAAACAATAGCCTAAATAAATGCCGATAAAAACAATTAGAAAAAAATGAATAAAAATATCTCATTTACAAAACCAACAAAATAGATAAATTCCAAACTTAAGAAAACACTTGTAAGGTCTACATGAATAAAACTTCAAAATGCTAATCATGGACTCAGAAGTAGTAGAAAAACAAATGGAAATGTTTGCCATGATCTTGAATAGGAAATCCAAGATCACAAACTTCATTTTTCCTTTAATTAACCAATAAACTCATTTTCAGAGTTTACAAAAACAAACAAACAAAAAGTTTTGGGGAAGAAAGAAAATAGAAAAAAATTATATTTTATAGGAACTAAATAATAATCCAGTTTTTTTTTCAAAAGAAGGGTGCTGAAAGCGCACAGCCTTATAAAATATTAAGACATTATAAAGATGCCATAATTCAAACAACATGGTGTGTTCATTGAGATGGTCCTTTCTGGATCTTTCCTTGAAAGAAAACAGAGTAGCTTTAGATCCACATAACCTGGGATCCATTTAGAAGAAACTCTGGGATCTAGGAGCAAAGATTCCCCATCTTTTGGCATACTGTAGCTTAAGAGTAATTTCTGAGTTGGTGAGAAGAGAGACAGTTAGCAGGCACCAATGATTATTGAGGGATTGGATCACTTCCTCACAACAATCATTCACTGGGCAGTAGCAAGCCCGGTATCAGACACTAAGAGACAGAGTTGTATAGCATATACATAGACCATCTATTCTAAAACAACTATACTCCTCTCCTCTTCAAAATGTCTTTTATGAAGTTGGAAAAGCCAATTACATACTTTCTCAGTCTCCCATACAGGGGTAGCCATGAGTAGTCATTATGAGGGGAAGTACAATGGGGGCTTTCAGGAAAAGATATTCCCTCCCTGGTAAGAAAATGGTGAGGAGAAAGGCTCTCCCCAGTGATGCAGTCCTCTTGATTTCTGACTTTGATTGCATCTATGACTTTTAGATCCATCACAGACATCTTGGGTGTATGAGTGACAACATATGGAAGCTGCTTATCTCCAAACTTCTTTTTACGTTATGGGAGGAAAAAAAGTGCTATTTGGTTAAGCTACTGTGAGTAGGTGTTCTGTTATCTGAAATGGAAAACACTCCTAGCTGGAAAAACAAAAAACAAAAAACTTTAAAAAACCCCCCAAAACTAGGCAGATATAGTTCCTACTTCATGGAGTGTAGCATAATGAGAAATATTAAAATACAGTGTCAAAAAAATCTGTTCCAATTTTGTTACTAACCATTATTTAAAATTGGTCTTTGACCATGTTTGAAAATCATTCTTATTCACTGATTTGTTTTAACTTATATAAATTCCACAAGTAGGTCTAAATTATGGGCTTGTGCATGTGTGTATGTGTGTTTGTATGTGTGTGTTTGTGTGTGTGTGTTTGTGTGTGTGTGTGTATACATGCATGCACTAGTGCCCTACATCACCAAATTCAAAGAATAGGTAAGGGGTTGAATGGATGTCTGTGCCCCAGCTGCAAATGGTATGAATAAAATCACCTCTCTTAGGTGTTCTGAAGCGTGAATTCCAAATTCAGTAGTTATACCATTGAGTTAGTGGGTAACTGGAGGGGTCATCACTAAATTCTCAAAAAGAAAAGACATGGACCACCTGGCTTTTTCATTTCATGTCCTTCACTGAAGAGGCATGAGTAAGCAGCTCCAGCTTCAAGTTGGCTTCCCTTCACTGGCGGCCTAAGGCTTCAACTAAGAGGCTGCAGTTTTTATGACTCACTCAGGGGGAGAGGATTTGCCCTGAAGGGTACAAGGACAATCGCTCACATGTATGCCCAAAGCCAGCCAGATTCTCCATGCAAAACTCTCTTCACCATCCTCTGTCATGCTTATTATCCTTCCATCAGCTGGAAGACAGAGGGCCCCCTAGAATGCCAAGCTGGATGAAGTAGGCACCCCATTCATCACTGGACAACTGGCTGAGGTTGACATAATATATACAGATTAGATTGCAGGCAGAGATAACCCTTCATGGCAAAGGCTCACAGCTGTGTGGTTTCCCAGACACCCAGTGCTTAAAAGACAGGTTGATCTTTTCAAGTTTGGCTTCTCAAGATACATGTTCATCTTACCAAGGGAACAACAACAACAAAAGAACATTCTGCTTATGAGTTCAACACAAAGTCTCTGCCTCACCTGTGGATATGCCATCCACCTTCAGATTTCTAGTCTAAAGTGAAGTCAGCAAGACACTGTATATAGTTCAAGATATAGTCCACTCACTTGCTGAAGTACATGTACCATGAGATCATGTATTTGAAAAATCCTTTGAAAAGGCTAAAACAATGTATTGATACATGGTATGAGTACAGTGAATCCTAACAAAGCAAAGATGGCGTTATGCCCTTGTTCAAAAGACTTCAAAGCCTCCTATTCCTTACAGAATGAAGTCCTAAGTCCTTATTAAGAGGGACTATTTATTCCTCTTTCCATGAGTCTTTACAAAAAACACGAGGGTACTTCAGGTCCACTTTCCAAAAGGCAGTGATGTTAGAGACACACTCTTTGCCCTTCTTTGGTGAAATGATTAACATAACTGGTAAAAATCATAACCAGAGGTGAGGCCACCCCACTGCCCAAGAGAAGATCTTCATTTTTGTGCTTCAACTTCATCTCCTGCAAAGAGATGGGGGGAAGTCTGGGTCATGTGGCCTCAAGACTTAGGCTTAGCTCTTTTCCAATCTAATTATTTCCAGAGAGTTTTATCTAATGGTGGTTCCTTACCCCATCTGGCTCTTCAACCAGAAACCTGGAAGTGAAAAGCGTGAGAAATAGTGCTCAAGGACAAGCCTATGCTGAGGTCCCAACACCATCGAGGCTCTCTGTAGATGAGGGAGGGGCATTCTAGGCTGAGGAAACAGCATAAACAAAGGCAGCAGACAGGAAAGAAGAGGTGCATTTTGGGAATGTTCACTAAGCTGATGTGACTGTAGCATTCAAGAACCCAGAAGGTGCAGTGACAGATGAGAATGGAAACATGCACCTCTGTGGGTTCTGGAACAGATCTATGTAATAGATTGTTGAAGAAACAAATTAAATCATTTAAAGTTTACAACAGTCCTGTGACACTGGTGATGTTATACCAGTTTGAGTGGTGACTTCTTCAGCTGAAGAAACTGTAACAGTCTACCTTCAGAATTTGTACTCTTAACCATTATTAGGCTAGCCCATACGTAGTGACTGGGAGGTCTACATCGAGCACTAAAATTGAAGAGTAGAGAAAACAGAAAGGAATAGAAGAAAGAAGAAAAAGTGGGAGAGAAGAAACCAAAAGCCTGAGGTAATAATTAAAAGAATGCATGATCATGTATCAAGTTAAGTTCTCAAAAGAGAGATGTGAGAATAGCTGGATTTCCACTGTAGACAACATAGTAGTAACAACGTTGTGATAAAAATGACTTAGATCTTTCCCTCCCCAGAGGTTCTCCAATAGTAGGGGCTATAATGGCTAGAGGACTCTGTTGAAAGCAAAGTCACTATATTCTCCCAAATCAAAATAGTTTAGTTCCTGCTTTGTCTCTACCCGAGTACAAAGCAGCTGAAACTTGCCTGATGGTCTTTTCCAAAGAGACACAAGATGGGACAGGAAGTCCCTAAGGCCACCACTGGAAACTGCAGTAATTGAGGAGAGATGCTATCTCCTGTCCTTTAGAAGGGGAAAGGAGTGCTTCACTGGCTCTCTTCCTGAAGCCATCTCAGGGGAAGGGCCCTAAAAGAATGTTCCTAGAAGTTGGGAGTGTGGATCAAAAGAGGAGACTGACACCTCATTCCTGATTGGGATGTCCAGTCAATGTCTGGTTTTGCTAACCTGTTTCTGAGTTGTTGGGGTAGAAAAAAAGAACAAGAGGAGACAGAATTGTGATCCACTTGGCAAGGGTCCCCAAGTTTACAAGAGGTACAAAAGATTAATCTCCCCTTTGTCCTAGAGTCCCTCAGAAAGGATATTATGCTGGAGCTGCAAGTTTGCTGGAGGCAACTACCTTGTGGAGCTAAGAGGAACAGCCCTCAAAGGACTGAGTCCTGAGGTCACCAGCTGGAAGTTACCAGAAAACCAAGGGGAGCTTCACAAGTGGCCCCTAAGACTTCCTAAGAAAGATGATATCATAGCACACAAGGAGCAGAAGCTACAAAGCCTATAAGGTAGAAACTACTAGGAGTCCTACCCTTGATATTGATTGAACTGATCCCAGACACTTCAATGGCTCCCGCCAGGTCATGAGGCTGCCCAGAAACAAAGCCAGTGCTAATCACATCTTCTTATTTATTGCCTAATGCTCACTTCATCCCTACTCTTCAAGTCACCTTGTCTCCATGTCAGAGCCACAGGAAAAACTTGGTATTTCAGGTTATTGCAACAGAGTCCCAAAGCAAATACTGGCTAAGCCACAACCATGGTCACTGCCTAGAAATGTTCTCCTCAAAGCTAATTCTGGTTTGTAGAATGTCCAGTCAGAGCTATACTTCCCCATCATGCTGAATTACAAAATACAGCAATATGACTGACCTTCCTCTTAGCACCAGCCACCGTGGGCTAAATGGCAGTAAAAAACAGGCTCTCACTGGCATCATTGCTGTGAAAATGCCAGCAGCAGGTAAAGATGGGGTGGAGCTTATCTGAAAGGTGCAATGTGGCCAGAAGTTAAACTTCAGCTCCAGAGTGGTTATGATGAATAAATTTCTTATACTGAAGCATCAGGAAAAATTTTACAATATGCATTACACCCCAAATCATGGTAGTCTTCTGAGTCAGAAAGCCACAGTGGAAGAAGGAACTGGATTCCTTCAGGCACTTAAGCCACACATTCTTAAAATACCTGTCAATAATCTTCCTAGACTGTAAGAGGTTGGCCAACAGGGACCAAAGATGAGACTGTAAACCATATTAGTATTTTCATTTCTATCTTTTATAGTATATTTCAGGTAATACCAGAGAAGATTTTTGTGGAACAAAGCCATGTAGGAGGCTCAAGTGACCTTTTCCCCAACCCCTGTGTTAGTCCATTGCAGACTGCTAGATGGTATCAGAGGGGAGAGAGATTTATTAGGGGAGGGAGCAGAAGAAGGTAAAGAGCGCCCTCAGATCAAGATGTAGGTCTGACACCTATACACGGAGAGAAGGAAGGAAGGAGGATTGGGTAGAGTCTTAGACAGCAGCCCAGTTTCAAGAATGTTTTGTCCAGGCCAGTGGGGAGTCCTCCAGCCAAAGCTGCCCACTGGAGGAGTCCCACATCTCTGCAGAGTATCTAGAAACATCCTACAAGAAGAGTACCTGGGAGTCAACACATTTAGAGGGGCAGCAGCTCCAACCACCAGTCAGTTGTGTTCCTTATAGTGGGAGACCTGAATAACACATTTTCATGGTCACCACATTCCCAACGATAACAGTCAGGGCTCAGAGTTCAAAAAAACCAGAAATCAACTCTGGCTCAAGTGTATCAAAAAAAGGAATTTACAGGAAGGTACTGGGTAGCTCACAGGATTTATGGGAAGGCTAGAGGAAAGACTTAGGAAATGGGCTGGAATCAAGGTTTTGCCTCAGAAAAAGTCTGATCAGAATGCTGCTGCTGCTGCTGCCACTGGACGCCAGACTCCACCACTTTCTCTGCATCGTGGACACCACCACTCGCCCCCCCACTGCCACGACTAGACATTGGATGTCACTGCCTCCACTGCCACCGGCTGAATAAATTCTAAAGTGCTGCCATTTCTCTGTACCACTGATATATATTCAACATACAGGAAGGGAACACCTATTTGGTTTGGCTTCATATCCTGGCCACCAGGTAGGGTTGGCAGATTTAGCAAATGAAAATATAAGATGCATAATTAAACTGAAATTTTAGATAAACAATGACATTTTTAGTATAGGTACATACTATGCAATATTTGATGTATACTTATACTGAAAATATTATTTGTTATTTACCTAAAATTCAAATTTCACTGGGTGTCCTTTAATTTATCTTCCATCTCTACCCCCACGAACCAGCAGGAAGGGAGAGTGAGTGTCTGGTTTTTAGTGTCTGGCACATAAGGCAGTAAACCCTGCCTTCCATCAAGATTGACACAACGGTGAATTCTCCAAACGTGAGAAAGAGATTATTATGCTATGCTGTCATTGACAGGAATATCTACTTTTCAGAGTCAAATCAATGTGCATCCCTTACCATAATCAATATAAAGGGAGACCCAGTTATCTAGCTACTCAGGAATACATTTTTAACCCAGATTTCTCAAGAACAGGATGAAATGGGCAGAAAGCAATGTTTGTTCTTGCTTCTCATGGAAACTTTTTTTTTTCTGATGTATAAGTACAAAGCATTTGATATTTCACATATTTTTTAATGTTCAAATCTGAGCTTCATCCAGAGACAATAACCTGCAGTGGCACAGATACCACTGACTACAACTCCGCCTGCCAATTCCTTTCGGCTGGTGAGGGTTTTCCCAGACATAGGTTCTTTGAAGAATTTTATAGATAGAGTGAGTACTTTGGGCAGGGGCTGTTACCCTGGGACTTTGATGAAACAAGGTTTCAATGAGCACCACATGCCCTGCAGAAGCGTGAACTCCGGGAACCCAGCTCTAGTCCTAACAGAGAAGTACGTCCGCTAGACCCCAGCACCGTTCTGCCTGGGGCTGTGCTCTTCGAGTGGATCCGACACCTGGGCAGGAGTTAAGCCCAGGGAGGGCTAGAAGCCTCTCTGAAATAGCGCACATACAAAGGGGAAATATTATTGTCCTTAAAAAACACAGTTCCCAGATAATCAGAACCATGTGTCTCAAGCCTACGGGGCTTTGTTCTCAGCAGGGTGTCAGATGCTCTCCAGCCTTGGAATGTGCTTTCTCCAGGCAACCAGTACCAGGCGGAGGAAAGAATCCACACTGAGCCCTTCCCCCAGGGCATCTCTGGCTCCAGGGTTCCCCCCAGGGCAACCAGATCACTTCATCTCTGTCTTTTACACATTCTCCTATCAACCTTTTCTAAACAGAAAAGAGGAAAATGATGTTTTCGTTGTATTGTTCCTTCCCAAGTGACACCTCACCTTGTCTGGTCAGTTTCCAAAAGAGCCTCTTTTCAGAGCCCTCTTTTGTGTGCTGGGTGGAGAGAGGAAAAGGGATTTCAAAACTCTCACTGTGATTTTACAAATCACAAAAGTATTTAAGATGATCCTATTTTGTAATCACCCTCCAGCCCCCGACAAACACACTTAGATAGGTATCAGACTTAAAATCATTTTTTGCTTATTTTTATTCACAAATATTTAAGTATATTTATCACTAAGTGCTTGTCATTATGCTAAATAGTAGTGATGTAAAGATGAAAAAGATAAAGTGATCCCTGCCTTCACAGAGTTTTCTTCTTTAATATACCCCACAGAAACAAATATAAAACTTTACATACAGTTCATTTTAATTAAACTAGTATTTGTTGAGTGAATTGGAATTCCCTAGGAGATTAAAGTGTCTAGGAAAATAAAATCTTATTGAAATTGTGGTAGATGTTCTTCCTTCTTCTCCTCTTTTCATCCAGTAAATATCTATTAAATGTTCACCATGTGCCCTATGAGCTCTGTGCTAGAGTCTGGATATCCAAGAGTGAACAAAACCATTGCTCTTGTGGAGATTTCAGACTAGGGGGAGAGAGACACATTAAAAGATCATTCTCCTGCACTGCTGGTGGGAATGTAGTTTGCTGCAGCCTTTATGGAAAACAGTATGGAGATTCCTTAAAAAACTAAAAATAGACTACCATTTGATCCAGCAATCCCACTCCTGAGCATATATCTGGATAAAAACTCTAATTCAAAAAGATACACGCACCCCAATGTTCATAGTAGCACTGTTTACAATAGCCAAGACATGGTAACAACTTAAATGTCCATCGACAGATGACTAGATAAAGAAGTTGTGGTATATTTATACAATGGAATACTACTCAGCTATAAAAAAGAATAAAATAATACCATTTGCAGCAACATGGATAGACCTGGAGATTGTCATAGGAGGTGAGGTAAGCCAGAAAGAGAAAGAAAAATATCATATGATATCCCTTATATGTGGTCTAAAAAAATGACACAAATGAATTTATTTACAAAACAGGAACAGATTCAAGGACATAGAAAACAAACTTGTGGTTACCAGCAGGGAATGGTGGGTGGAAGGATAAAGTGGGAGTTTAGGATTTGCAGATACTAACTACTACACATAAAATAGATAAACAACAAGGTCCTACTGTATAGCACAGGGAACTACATTCAATACTTTGTAAAAATCTATCATGAAAAAAATATGAAAAAAAGTGTAAAACCGAATCATTATGCTGTACACCAGAAATTAACACATTGTAATTTGACTATACATCAATAAAAAATTCCTTAATTAAAAAATTTAAAAAAAAACAAAAAAAAATCAAAGATCATTCTCAAAATGAAATCTTAACTGCAAACCGTGATACCATTTATGATGGTCCATATTGGTGGAATGAATAAGTGAATAAGGGGTACCATGAAAGCATTCAACAAGGATGTCTGATAAAGCTGATGAGGCCAGGGAGTTTAATTCAGCATATGAGAGTAAGAACAAGTGATGGAGAGAAGGAGGAGTGGGAGAGAGCCAGGTACCAGGCTACAAATTCATAAATTTTGTGTCAGCCTTTTGAGGTATTTATTATTATCCCCATTTTGTGACTAAGGAAACTAAGACTCAGATTTGACATCATTTGCCCACTGTCACGGGGCCACACAGTCATGGCGGAGCTCGGATGCAAACCTGGGACTGCGTGACTCCAGAATTCATGTTCTTTCCATCACACCTCATTTCTTTTCCCTACACTGAGCAAGAGTAAACATCAAGACCTCATTTCCTACCAGCCCAGTGGACTCAAACACATTCCCCTCTCGGCAAATAACTCACAAGCTTATGCAGATCGTGCTCCTTCAGTCAGATGATTGCTCCAAAGTGACCTCCTCAGAGAGGCCTTCTCTAACTACACTCACTACAGTAGTGCCTGTCACCCTGTTTACCCTGCTTTATTTTCTCTATACCACCTATCTACATGACAATGAATTTGATATTCATTTGTTGTCTCTTCTCCACTAAAATGTAAGCTCCTTGTCAGATGGGGACTGCATCAGGCAGGGTCTCAGCAGGACAGAGAATTCCATTCTAAAGGTCTAACCCAAAGGATTCAAAAATAGAAGTGGACATTTTACCCAGCCAGAAGCAGTTTTGAGGAAAACAATGAGAAAGATTGAGACATCCAGAATCAAACCAAAGCCAGAAGGCATTACCAACCCTAGGCCTCGGGGGAGGCTCAAAGGGAAGAAATGATGCTCCTGGAATCAGTGGTTGCTGGAGCTGAGAGGAGGGGCTGGGGGGCAGCAGCTGTGCTCATGGAGGAGACGACCAATGCTGGAGCTGAGAGCCTGCGGCAGGGAGAAGGCCCAACCTCTCACCACTCTACCCCCAACCCTGTCTTCTGCACTGACTCTCATTGGCCCAACCCAAATAGAATCCAGCCAGCAAGGTTGTGCAGGTGGTGCTGTCTGTTGTGGTCAGCATCTCAGGTACAGAACAGGGCAGAGAAGGCAGAGGATCGATCTGGGAGTGGGAAGGAGTAAACAGAGAATAACCAGGTACAAGGATTTTGTTCATTTTGTCTACCTCATTTTCTCACCAGAACACTGCCTCTCACACCTTGAGTGCTCAATAATATGTATGAATAAATAAAAGAGAAAGAGAAAGACAAGAGACTGACATCAGAGCACCCATCAGTCACCCAGGAGTGGTTCGATGGGGACTTCTAACCAAGTGGCAGACTTGAGCCTGGAACAGAAAACCAGACCTGAAAGCTGCTTCTAAGGAGGGAGGGACAAGTTTTGTTGGTTCAGTATTAAACACTTCTACAGAGTGAAAGGCTAGCTGAATTGAGAGACATGAGTCACATGCACAAATGGTAAAGAATGCCTTCTGCATGCAATGTAAACTGACACCCAGTCACTCAGAGGGTCTAAGCTGGAGTCAAGGGGGGAGCTGGAGGTCAAGTGTTCATGCTGGCTGGGATTTAGTTGTGGATCATCAAGGTGCAAGCAGTGGAAACCCACTCAAATCAGCTACCTAACAAAAGAGGGGAATATACTGTGAGGACACAGGGCTATCTCAAGAGATCTAAAGAAAGGGGATGTAGAGAAGGGACCACCACAATTACTCCCCATCTCCAGGGATGGATGGTTCAGTCAGTCATTCAGCAAACACTTATTGAACTCCCATGGTGTGCCAGGCAATGTGCTAGATTCTAAAGAGGACACAACAAAAAGAGCATCATCTGTGCTTCTCCGCTCACGTTTGAATCTTCTTTTGCTTTCTCGCTACCTCTCTCTCAGTGGTTTTACCTGACATTTTTTTGTAGAGACAGCCCAAATAGTCCTCCCTCACACCATTCCCTTATGCCTTTTGAAGTCTATGCCTGCAGAAACATGAAGTTTCTGCGTTTGAATTCCAAGTTCCAAGGAGAGAATCTAAGGAGCAGACTGGATAGTTCCACTCCAATCATGTAATTGAGTAGACCAGGGGTCAGAGCTACTTGTTTCTCTGCCTGCTCAGCAGGGATGAGAGAGGCATACTTTGTGAAGGGAACACAGGCAGCCTTTCCAAGAAGAGCCTGGAGGGAGGAGACATCATTAGTGCAACGGAGCATCTTCACCCAGTCAGTCTTTATATGCCATTTTCATCCATTTGTACACTCCATTGGAATGTGTTTGAGTCCAGTGGGCTGGTAGGAAATGAGGTCTTGATGTTTACTCTATTGCTCAGTGTAGGGAAAAGAAATGAGGTGTGATGGAAAGAACATGAATTCTGGAGTCACGCAGTCCCAGGTTTGCATCCGAGCTCCGCCATGACTGTGTGGCCCCGTGACAGTGGGCAAATGATGTCAAATCTGAGTCTTAGTTTCCTTAGTCACAAAATGGGGATAATAATAAATACCTCAAAAACTCAAGGCCAGGAAATTAAACAGGAGATGAGAGGGTGCACAGATGAATGAGACACTCTGGCTCTGTTTGTGAATACCCTGTGAGAGGAACGCACACCCTCTGAGGACTGATTCCTCCACTTGTTTATTGCATGTTCGGCATAACTCATCTAATAACCAATCAACACTGCCCTTTGGGGCTGCCACAGACAATAATCAGCATGATATATGGCAAAGGAAAAGGAAGGACATTTGTTCCTTTGATTAAGTTCTGACTAAATGAGCAACTATAGTGAGGGCAGGCAGATTAAATAGAAATTCCTGGCATTCGTCCATATTAATGAAAACATCTATATTATAATTAAATGTACAAAAAAACTCCTCTAAAATGTGGAGCCTGTAGAAGACGGGGTGGTTCACTCTCTGGAATCTTACTTGTGTGGCATTCAGTGGATTATTGATTCTTGCCAGTGGCAATAGTGGTAATGTTCAAAAATTTTTAAAATATTAACTATAATTTAATTCACTCAAGCTTTGCCTTGGAAGAGCTGGAGAGAGGCAGAAATCCAAGAGAAGAAAGTCACATGTGATTGTGCCAATTTCTCAATTTCATTAAAAAAAAAGGCTCCCAAGATGCTCCTAACCATAGTAGGTATTGTCAGGATTAGAGGAATTAGAATCACAGATGAACACACAGGCCCTTATGTGTATCTTTGCTTTCAGAGGAGTCATATTAAAAAACAGGAGGTAGACGTTGAAGCTGGAATCAAAGGGCTTGGTGAGGCTCATGGTACAGAAAAGGCAAGAATAACTCATCCCTCCACCCTTAATCTGATCTTTAAAACCTGTAAGACCTTGCAGGAGGCAATAGACAAACAAATATCTGTTTCTTAAAGACTCCTAGAACCAGCAGCAACCTCAGCCTTATCAACAACAGTTCCCTTATTTTAAAGGTGAGAAAAATTGGGACCCAGAGAGATGAACACACGTCATCCAAGGTTACAGAAAGTCACAGGTCTGCCTTGAGATCTGAATACACCCACTACAATATGCCTTGTGGTAGGCAGAATTCTGAGATGACCCCCAGTGACCCTCATCCTTGTATAATTCTCTTGCTTTTGAGTGTGGGTGGAACCTATGAATATGATAGCACTTCTGTGATTATGTTACATTTTAATGTAAAAGGAAGATTATCCTGGGTGGACCTGACCTAATTAGATGAGTCTTGTAAAAGGCTGGTCTTTGGCTAGCTGCAAAAGAGGAAGCCTGAGAGATACAGTCTGGCTTGCCTAGAAGAAAGCAAACATCTACTTTGAGAATTACCCGAGGGCACTGCATGACACGGAGCTGCAAATGGCTTCTAGGAGCTGAGAGCTGTCTGTGGTCAACAGCTAACAGGAACACAGGAACCTCAGTCCGACAGCTGTAAGGAAATGAATTCTGCTAGCAACAAGTAAGCTTAAAAGAGGACTCCAAACCGCAAATGAGAACTGAAGCCCCAGCCAACATCTTGATATCAGACTGGTAAAACAGTGAACAGAGAATCCAGCCATCTCATGCTTGGACTTCTGACTTATGGAAATTTTAAGACAATAAATGAATGATGTTTTCAGTGGCTGAGTTTGTATAAATCTGTTATGCAGCCAAAGGAAACTAATACACTCCTCAAGAACTTATCCAGGTAGGGCTTTTCTGATTTCAAGGAGCCAAAATTTTATCAAACCAGCTTGAGTAGAATAGAAAATGGTTTCAGGAGAGGAGGGGCAGTTATGATAAATACACAGAAATCTCATAGAATCTGAGAATGAGAACAAAACAGCAAAATGAAGCTTGGGTTCTTATAAAAGTTTTTGCAGTGGAATCAGCCACCTCATCCACTCATGCTTGGACGCCATGTTCCAGCCACAGGAACTAGTCACAGTTACTTAACTACACTTCCCTTCCTCTATGCCATAGGAGTACACAAGTTTAGTCTTGGATGCACAGTCTGCTTGTCTGGCCATAGTTGCCTGGAGTGTTGTATTGAGGAAGGGTTTGAGACGGATATTTGAGATCGACAAGAATAATGAACTAGGGTAAAGTAACAGGTAGTGACGGACTGAGCCAAGGCAGGGGATGGCTGATAAGCCTGCGTGCCGTGGATCTGCTAACTCCACATGTGCCATTGTTCATGGATCTTCAGCTGGAAATGGCCACTCCTTATGCTATCCTGCTACCCTGAACTCTACTCATTAGTCAAGGCTTCTCCAAGAAGCCAATCCCAATTTCTCTTTGCTCTCAACCATTCACATTTAAGAATTACTTTCTTTCCTCTGGATCCTAGAGTACTTTCTCTCTATCTCCATTTTCAGATTTAATATTATTATCGGTTGAATTGTGTCTGCTATAAAGATATTTGAAGTCCTAACCCCTAGTGCTTCAGAATGTGATCTTTTTTGAAAACAGGGACTTTGCAGATATAATTAGTGAGGATGAGGTCATACTGGAGTAGAGTGTGCCTTTAATCCAATAAGTCTGGTGACTTTAGAAGAAGAGAGGAGACACAGAGACACAGACAACCTTATGGAAAGATGGTCATGTGAAGACAGAGGCAGAGATTCCAATTATGCAGCTATCAGCCAAAGAATGCCTGGGGTTACCGGAAGCTGGAAGGGAAAGCAAAGAAAGATGTTCCCCTAGAGGCCTCAGAGGGAGAGGGAACCTACTAACACCTTAATTTTGGACTTCCAGCCTCCAGAACTGGGAGAGAATAAACATCTCTTATTTTAGGCCATTCAGTTTGCGCTACCTTGTTATGGCAGCTCTGGAAGTGAATACAGATATTCTATTGGTTTTGTGTAAATTTCTGTCTTCCTCATAAAACTCTAAGCTCCTGAATACAAGGTTCATGTTCTACTCATCTTTTTCTTTCATGACAAATATGCTCAGTAAATTTTGGATAGATGGATAGATAAGTAAGTGGATAGATTTATTTATTAACCTATTTATTATTTGGCAAATATATAATGAGTACCTGGTATGTGTCAGACACAACTCCAGGCCTTTGGGTATGTGGCAGAGAACACAATACATTTTTAAAATCTGACCTCTAGAAGCTTACAAATGAATGAATTAAATATGGATGTATGGATAATGAACAATTGCCAAAAGGAACTTTAGGTCCTCCATACTGAGCAGGACTGGTTCAGGCATCTGAAATCACTAGACCTGCAGAGTGAGTTTAATAAATTCAGTTTCTAAGGTTAAAGCAGTTGTTCTCAATTGGGGCCATTTTGCCCCCCCCCCCCCCCCGCTCCATCCCAGGGGATGTTTGGCAGTGTCTGGAGATATTTTTGGTTGTCATAATGGGGAGGGAGGGCTACCAGCATCTAAAGAATACAGGCCAGGGTTACTGCAAAATGTCCTTTGATGCACAGAACAGATCCCACAGCAAAGAATTAACTGCCCCCAACTGTCAGTACTGATGAAGCTGAGAAACCTTGAGCTAGAAGAGTCCAGGGCACTGCTGTAGCTTTTATATTCTCATGATTCCATTTCAAGTATCTCTTCTAGGGAAGATATAGGAAAGCAAATGAATCTGCAGCATCTCCTATTAGCTAAGCCCTGTGCTGAGATATTTACATATGCCAGTGTACTTAATCCCATTTTACAGATGATGAAACCAAGGCTCAGAATTTAAATAAATTTCCTAAGGTTGAACATTTAGTAAGTTGTAATATCATCATTAACTTAGGTCTGATTCCCCACATCACAGCTGCCTTGTTCAGTAGAACTTCCCTGACTTGAAATTGGAATTGAAGTTGAACCCTGGGGGTGAAGATATTAAATCCCAAACAGTAGACAAAACTCAGGCTCCTGGGAACATTGGGGAGGAAAGAAAAGTCTGGAGTACAACTAAAAGAGGGCGTGGGGAGATTGAAAATTTACATTTACTGATGCTCTCCTAAAGACAGGAACCAGATACAGACATAAGTAAGGAAAGGTAATTCTCTAATAATACAGGAGTTCCAGAAACGAGTGAGAAAAATGGTGGAAGAGGAGGAGAGATACTTGAAATGGAATCATGAGAATACAAAAGCTACAGCAAATAGAAAAAGATAAACAAAAGAATTTACTGAGTAGAGGGGCTAGAAATGCAATTGATATATTTGTCCGCTCACCTGGTATCTAGGAAGTACCGACTTTGTGCCAGGCACTGTGCGAACACTGGATTATATATTGGTGAACACATAAATGTGGTCCCTATTATCATGAAGCTTACAGTCTGGCGAAACACTTCAAAACATTGTCCTATAATAGGGCTATGTGTATGTGTGTAAATATAGACATATTTAGTCTCATTTAGATTTAGTGGCAGTCAGGAAAGCAAGAGGCTATTATGCAACCTCGAGTTTCCATGTTTTCTTAAATTACGCATCTTCTGTCAGTCTCTTTACATGCTTTCTTCAAGGGTAACAGCGTAATGATGATAATGATCTTCTTTGTGTTCAGAAAGATTGCTCAGCGGCCTCTGATGAGGCTTAAGGAGTTAGGGAAAAAAAGAGAAAAAGAAGACTGGGTTTGAAGTGGCACATTAGAGGAAATTATCTGGGAGGATTAAGCTCTTCAGAAACAGAAAGGCTCTTTCTAGAGTGACCTAGTTGAAATGATTTAAAATATATAATCCTAATTTTCTTGCTTTTGTTCCCATCCTCATATCCCCCTCCCACAGAGAATTTCATAACATTCAGTTTGAAAATAAGTGATTAAGGAAAATTATGGATTATTTTGGAGAGGCCCCTGATAAATCTGTGAAGCAGGTAAACTCTGTCTTCAGAGTCCATTCATGCCCAGGGACTAGAAAGGAGCCAGCCCTTTTCTAGGGGTTGTGCTCACTGAATATTTGCTGAATGAATGAATGAATTCTCCTTCCCTTCAGGAGCTTCTCCCATCCTTGCAAGATACTCAGTACCCTCTCACTCTGATGACTGCAGGGTCACTCTTCGGTTTCTGATACCAACCATTCATTCACGTATTCAGTGAGAACTTACTGTGTGTCAGACACTATGTTACCAGAAACTTCATGACAGAGGCATCATTATAGCCTCTGCCTGTATTGGCTTATTTAGCTTTGTCACCTAGGAAAACACTTTAGATGTGTAGATGTGCACTTTTTAAAAAGGAAAACATCTATTTTTTAAAATCTAATATATTTCACCGAGAGATTCTTCCTACTAAAAGGAATAGATCTCTACCATGAAAGAAATGCAGTAAAGAATGCATTCTTCCAAAAGAACACATCCCATAGCCCCCCATAGCCCTCCACCCCCCACCCCCACCCCATAGCCGATTGCAGGAGAGAACAGAGACTGATACAACCCAGAAAGCTTGGGTTCAACAGAGACAGCATCTGAGCGGCCATCTGAGCTATCCAAACTCAAGCTAATACAGAAAACAGGCAGTTGAGCAATTTTCTCAGTATAAGACAGAAAACCAAAGCTCATGATACAGAATTATGATGACTGTATTTAAAGGGAATTTCTATACAAGGCTAACAGATTGCCAACTCCAGAAGCACCCTCATCCCACGTGCAACATTAGTAGCCTAAACTCTGATGCAACAGCTTAACATAGATCCATATGTAATGACAGCAGAAGAGGTCTACAGTCTTTTATTAAGGACAGAGAGCAATCTGAAATAAAAATGTATTAAATAATGCCTTGTTTTCATATACATAGACTATATACATATATATAAGTATATGTTGTTAAAAGGTAAACTTTAAGAGTTTACTTGAGCAAAAATGAATTTGAATCAGGCTGCATCCAGCCTAGCAGTTAGAAAGGAGCACCAAAGAGCTGTACAGAATGAAAGACTTTGATGGGCAGAAGGGAGCAAGGCAGCTATACTAGGCAGAAAAGTGGGCTTCTTACTGCAAGGTTATTTCCCTTTAGGGGCTGGCAGGGGTCTATCTGGCTGATTACCAGTGATAAGGAGGGGATTCCTGATGGACTGGTGTAAGGTTCTGTTTCTGGGCGAGCCAAAACTGTAATTAATCCTTCAGTTGGTGACTTGGGGCTTAGTGTAAGTGACTCCATTTTGGGCCTGTTATCTTGTTTTCAACAATATGTACAGATGTACATGTACATAAAATTATTCATTCTCTATAATAGTTTTAAATCTTCTGTGGCATTTATTATTCATTTTTAAATTTTAAAATTATTTCTTAGCTCTGTCTACTTACCTACCTACCTACCTGTCTACCTCTACCTGTCACCAGAATGTCAGCTTCAAGAAAGTAAGAACCTTGCCTCTTTCTTATACAGCAGTATCACCAGTCTCTGAACACAGTCTGGCACAGAGTACACATGCAATAATTATGTACTGAAAGAAAAAAATAAATGAGTACACGTGTAAAAGCATAGAAAGTATTTTAGAAGAAAACTGTAGTCACGTTGGGGACAGGGAGCTTGGTAGGTGAAAAGAAGGTATGAAGGAATCTATTTACTTAATATTCTTTTATATTTGTGAATGTTCTACAATAAGCCTGTATTTTAAAAACTAAATAAGTAGACAATGGAGTTTTATAAAGATTTTTATAATGGAATTTGATCAGTTTATACAAAGGTTATAATCCAACTTTTTGCGGTTGAATTGAAAGTCTTACAACATGCAGATCACCACTCCTAACAAGAGTATGCAAGAAGAAGAGGATTCGATACACAAATAAAAACGGACAGAAAATGGGATAGGAGGAACACAAACAACATTCAGTCATCATCAATGAATAATTTTGTCATCTTTAGAAATTCTTGTTAAAACTTCTAGGTAGGTGGATCCTTTTGGAATACTGTGGGGAAGCTTCTAGAGCTGGAATGCAGTTAAACCATATGGAACTCTGTCTTTTAAAAGGCTTCTGAGTATGTGACACAGTACATTAGACCCATGAATTACAAAGATACATAAGATTCCTTTTCTGCCTCAGAGGAAGAGCTGACAGGTAAGACAGATAAGTGAATAGAAGTAATGTGATACAATGTCCCAATATTTGCACAAATTGCTATTGGAGCTGAAACCACATTAGTTCAAAGCATGGCGTATTGTATTTTGCAATTTAGTGTTTTGAAGAAGGAATAGGAGTTTGCATATTAAAGATTGTTGGATAGTTCTTGGTAAATAGTCACAGCCCTGCTTATGGCAGCAACTAATGCTCTTGAACTTTTGACATATAGACATTGGCCGGGATCCTAATAGATGTTTAGCAAGGAAAGGGGGGTCTCAAGAAAGTATCCCACTTCCTCAAGCCTTTCTTGTCTAGATCCTATGTGATTAGCTAATGTGAAAAAAATACATAATAAAGGCTAATAATTCCCTTGCTGTTTACTTGCCTCAAGATTAACATTTTAATTTTTGCTCAAAACCCTAGTCCTTTATCCAGAGGATGAATGAGAAATGATGGGTAGGTCATACCCATGATGGATAGGTAAAATAAGGGAAGAATAAAGAGCTTGCTCTTATTCAAATTGTACCACGTGGAGAGGTGAACACGCTGTTATGCAGAATAAGGGTTATCAGTGGCAAAGCACCTTTCTAATGCCTCTACCATTTCGTGTTCTTACTACACAAAGCCACTTGCAATTTTGCAAATATTTACATATTATTTAGGGTTTCCACTCTTTTTCCCACTTGCAGCAAAACTCTATTTAGAAATTACCTCCTCTCTCAAGAATTCCCCAGCTCTCCAATAGAGTCTGTCACTAGTCCCTTTGGGGTCCTCTCTAATAGTCCCTAATCCACTGTAATGCAAGTTTCTTATTTATATTTCCCTTCTTCCCGACTACACGATCATCTCCTGGAGGACAGAGATCACTGTGGATCACTCATTTGTATTTTCAGCAACTACCACCTTGTGTGGGACAATGGCAGTGCATAGAACAGAGAGGAATTGGACAATAGGAAGGAGTTCTTCAGCCAGCATCATCAGCTAAGAAATGATGTTTGTTTAAATAACAAATCCCAGGCACAGGTAATTCTCCAACCATACTGAATATCACATTCTAATACTCAAAGTTCCAATGTACTAAGGGATTGTATTTTAAACCTAATTGTCGACCCCCTCTATACTCAAAACTCACAACTGTTTCAATGGTTCTAATCTCACTGAATGGTACCATGACTCACACAATTGCCCAAAAGACTATCAGGCATCATATGAGGTAAATATCAATTATTAACCTCCCCAGCTGCTTTTCACTCTCATTCTGATAACCATGCCATGAGTTCCTTGTAGAGGAACCATTCCTGGTTGACTCTTGGCCTAAGTGTTTTGGGAGAGCCATCACAGGGCATGGGCAGATAACCTGGTCTAGGCCAAACCAGGCATATTATTCCACTGGTCACAGTGATTTGTTTCAGGAAAGAGCATGACCTAAGTCAGAATAGCAAAGTGGAAGTCTAAGTTTCTTGACAGTTGTTTGGCCCACTGGTGAAGTGGAACTCTCCTCTGAAGGACTTAGTGCGGGGATAATGTTAGCCTAAGGCTACCAGGGGTAAAACACTGAGCCTGGCACATTAGCACCAACCCAGAGGAAGCAGTGCAAAGATGGCTCCTGAGAACAGCATCAGTGCGATGCTACACCTGAAGATATTTCAATTACTTGAGTCAACATACTCCCTTTTCATTTAAGCCTTCAGTATCTCTCCGTTACTGCCTGGAGTATAACTTCCAGAACTAATACCACATTCAGGGTGTACATATATATTTTAAATTCTTGATACATTTGAATATGTTGACTGCCTAAAAAACCATTCTGGCTGGGGAGAGACTGCCCTTCCAGGGCTAAGCAATTCTTAGAGAGCAAGGATTCAGCCTGCAGCAACCCTTTAATCTACAAACAACCTAACCCAGAGCTTTACCTCCTCTCTCTGGCCCACATACCCCAGGAGACAATATTCCTCTGCCTTAATCATCCAACCTACAGTCAAATACCAGGCAACTAGAGACCACCCCTGGAGCCTAAAGTCCCCTGTAACTTTTCCAACTAACCAGTCTCTTGTCCTGTCTTGCCTTTCCCGTGGAAACCCTGTAAAGTCTGTGGCCTAAACCTTTGCCTGGCTCCAGTCTTCTGCTTCCTGACCACCCCAGGGTCATCCCCTAAAAGCACTATGACCTCTGTCATCCCTTGATTTTTGTCCATGCAGTTCCCTTGCTTTGGAACTATTTCTCTGCTGCTTCCCCTTTTCCAACCTAATTCCAGCTAGCATCGCCTACTTGTTCATAAAACTCTGCTTAGACAACAGTGTATCTGGAAGGCTTTCCTGCTGCACTACCCCCAAGTCTGGGTGGGGCACTCCTCCTGGCTGGTACACAAGAATCTTGCGCACACATCTCTCACAGCACTTATCACTGAACTATAATTCGCTGGCTTAATTTTTCTGTTTCCTCCATTTACAGGAAATGCCAGGAAGGCAGGAACTGTGTCTTATCCAGTGTCGTATCCCCAGTCTCCGATACAGGGCTTGGCATAAAGTCAGTACCTCATAAGCATCTGTTGACTCCATGATAAGTGACACAGTAACTTGAAAAAATATTTCATATGAAAGTTGATAAATATTTCCTCCTAAAGATGGGAGTCAACCTTAGCTGCTGCCTCCCCCAGAGCTGAGAGCAGGTCTCATTGCAGCAGAGGGAAAAAATAAGCAGGAACAGATGAGGTGGCATATGCAGCTCTTTGCTCTTTTCCTGCAGCAAGAATCCACTTTCGCTTTCAGGTAGCCCCCCCAACGCCCCCCACCCCAGCTGCTGGGCGGTCTGTTCCGTGGCCTCTTCAGGGAGCCAGGAGGGAAGACAACTTGGCATGGAGTGAATGAACTGCGTTCTGAGGAAGAAGAGGGGAATTTCCGCTGCATTGCTGGTCCAGCCACCCTGCCAAGTGCCTGGATTTGTTGGGTGATGGGGAGGAGTGAGGAAGACTAACAGACAAGCCCAAGCCAGTGGTGCATTGCAGCTTCCAGGGACGAAGGAGCAGCAGATGTTCCCTGGCTGCAAGCTGTGAGGAGGAGTGTGGGAGTGAAGAGGATGGGTCCTTTAGGAAGCCAGCCTTATCCCAGATCTGGGCAACTCAAGCCTTTCCGTGTAAGTCTGCTCGAAGAGTGCCCTTTGCTGAGGGCCCACCGCTGCCAGTGAACCTTCCCCAGGTGTCCAGACCACAGTAATCTCTCTGCCTCTCCTATCAACTACTGTAGCACTTACTGACCGTACATTTATTGCATTGGTACCAAGTACTGGCCACTCTGCCACAAACAGCAGTGGGTGAGCGGCTGTGCATTTTAATTAACTAAAAAAGCAAGTCCTGACTTACCTCGCCAACTGAATTAAATGGTCAGGGACCACACTGTGTACCTCTTTACATGCCTTTTATATATTTGCGGCATTAAGTACAGTGCTGAGTTTGAGATACTGAGAATCACTTAACAGATGAGTGAATAAATCAGACTCGAGTATGATTTATTTATTCATCGAAAGGCTCACTATAGAGGAATCTACTATATGGACACAGTCCTATAGGAATCAGCCTCTCCAGACCTGAAAACACTGGCGTATCAGTGGCCAGTCTTCCCTTTAGCCTCAGCCAGATGACATCTGATAGACTGGATCAGGTGCTGGAAAATATGAGCTTCTCCACAGGTCCTATACCATATGCCATCTATCTATGTCCTCTCGTGTTGACAGTTAGTTCATAACCTGCAAAGCTATCCCCAGAGTGCCTGGGCTTAGGGTTAAGGACTACTGCTGCTAGTTCCTGCCTGGTCTAAATCGGATCAAGATATGGCTTACAAACCCATAGTGCAATTTCTGTTGTTCCAGAGAAAGCATGTGGCCTCAGTTCTTTGGCAAGTGTGAGTGGACCCTACCCTCCTGTAATATAGAAATTGTTGTATAATTAAGGCTTCTAACATATTCAGAGAAAGATGCTCTAAGCCCTTAGGGCTTCAAGGATGATCAAGATATTGGTCTCCACTCTCAGAGAGACTGCAGTCTAGAACTCACTCTTAGCAAAGGGTGAGATGACCAGATAACAGGAGTTCAGAAAAGGAAGCAACTACGTCAAAGGCAAAGGGGCTTGAGTCGAGCCTCAGGTAATCCTTGGGATTCAGTTAGTGAGAGAGGTCAGTTGGTGAGAGGTCGTTCCAGCCAAGAAAACTGAGAAAGCCCAGGTATATAAGCAGGAATGTGTTAGACTCTTCAGGGGACAGTGTGAAAATCAATCATTTGTGCAAAACAGCTATGTAAATGGATGGTTATTCACCTAACAAATATTCACTACAGAAGTCCCTCTGTCAAAACTTGAACCTATTACTACAGCTGTTTTAGGGAGCTGTTGGAAATCTGCACTCCATCTTTTAGGTTCTGCAGCGCGAGATGCTTGTGAGACACTGCATTCAGCGCTGAGAGCTAGAACAGTGCTTCTTGAACCTTAATACGCACCAGTCATCTGGAGATCATGTCAACATGCAAATACTGCTGCACTGGATCAGGGGACGATCCTGAAACCCTACATCTCTAACTTGCTTCTAGATGACATGCTCCTACTGTCCACAGGCCACACTTTGAACAGCCGAGTACAGGAACATCTTTCACGTTGCCGATGTAACAACACAGATTTCCCATGAAACACACTAGATGATTGACTCTTTGAGGGAAAAGATAATATCTTGTAAACTGTGTACAATGATGACTACATAATCAGCTTTCTTAAAAGGTGTACAATAATAACTAGATACTCAAACGTTCTTGATGGCTGCTTACCATTGAACATAGAGTTCAGTTAGAACAGAAAAAAAGGATTTTTATGGCCTATGACAGGAGTCAGCAAACTTCTACCGTGGATGAAATCCAGGCCACCACTTGCCTTGTAAATGAAATTTTATTGGAACACATGGCTGCTTTTATACTGTAATTGTTACTGAACGTGATACGGCTGCTCACCGCTCAAAAATCAACACCCGAGAGAAGCAATATTGATAGAAAGGAAAGTTGCTTTTAATTACAATGCCGGCAATCTGGCGAGATGGTGGGCTCAGTATCCCCTAAAGATCATGCCCGAAGGTCTGCTCAGCCATGAAAGTTTAAGAGGAAATAGGGGAGTGATCTCAGTTAATCATTCAGATAGGGGGTCAGAGTCGTCACCACACCCCACTGCATGCAGGCTGGCCACGCAAGCTTGTCAACTCTTTGTGAATTTTCCTTAATGCTATCTTGCTCACAGTTTGTTCACAAGGTGAGATTACTGAAGGGGAAGCTAAGGAGGAGATCCGGCCATCTATTAATTACTTATTCTCCTCTACTTCTATGATCTAGGAAAGAACCAACATGTTAGGTAAGGTATTGTGTGATCAGAAGATCAGGGGGTGCCTGGTTTAAGGTTAGTGGCAAGACAAAAGAGGCCTCCTGCCGAGAGCTCTTTCCTGCAAAGAGTTCTTTCCTGCCAAAAGTTGCTTGCAAATCCCCCCTTGTCAGAAACAGCATTCCATCTCTATGGGATTATGGCCGGAGGTCTGTCTTCTGTAACTTCTTCATGCTGACATAGGGCACTGTATTCTCAGAATAGAAGATGTCAACATGGGTCTGTAGCATCTCTTTGCTGACAATTTTCATTGGCCACTTACGTATATGGCCAGAACAAACCACAGTTATTTTGATGCCCACAAAGACACAGATCATTATGAGTGATAGTGTGAATCCCATTCTCTGGAGGCCAGTTCTTCGGCACTGCTCAGGATGGAGCCCCTTATATCATGGCTGTAGTCTGGTCTCCACGCAGGTAGCTTTTTCCCTCTGGTGCAGTTATAGTGTCTGTAAAGCAGCTCAGGAAAGAGCATCTGACAGTGGAAGAGTCTTGTTGTCTTAATCATAATATTAGAGTTAATTAGTTGCTACAGAGACTCTATGAGGCTCTCAAGGTCTAAAATATTTACTATCTGGCCCTTTATAGAGAAAAGTTAGCTGACCCCTGACTTATAAGTTGAGGACATGATTTCTGAGCATCTCACTTGTTCTGAACTTGGACACCCAAGCTGCCCTTTCAGCTTTCTGCTCTGAAATCCAAAAGTCTTTCTCAGGACACTGCTTTGAAGTGGCATAAAGGCCTCCTCAATTCTCTTGGCAGGAGAAGGGCTGGACTTGCCCAGGAAACACCCACATCGTGTGGTGGGTTGGGGAGACCTTGGGAGACCTGAATCAGGAAGGCTCACATGAAACTCTCAGCAAAAGTCCAAAATCCTTGTAATCCTTGTAACATATTCATTTCCTTGGTATCAGGTACAAACTAATACATGCTGGTTCATGAGGGGCAGGCTGGTTCTGAGGGAAACCCAAGCCAAGGCAGTCTTACTCTGTGGGTGGTTGGTTACTCTTACCCATCCTGGAATCTGGACCAGACTTTGTGGTTTGGCCCATCTCACTTGATAAAAAGCCAATCCTCCTGAGATTCCTTGTTTCAGGTTAGATACTGTCTGTTCCAACTTGGCATAGAATTGCGAGAGCTTTAGAAACACAGGAAACAAGCCCCTGACCAACTGCTGGGGAAATGTAAACAGTCCAAGAAAATAGCCATTTGCCTGGACTAGCCTGTGGCACTGGCCTAGACTGGCGGCTGGTGGAGACCCAGAGAACATTAGAAAAGATGTGTGGTAAGGGGGGATGGGGGCAAACGTAAGGTTCCCCTCTGAGTTTGATATAAGGAAAAATAGAGGCCTCCTGAAAGGTAAACTATAAAATCAACAGAAAATCAGAATAAAAATACGAGAAGTCACATTAAAGATTCAGAAGAGTTCTTCCAGGCACCTAAGACTTGACACCAACCCAGAGGAAATCATTAGCACACTGAAAGGGAAGAACGTGTCTGACAACACAAGGGCTGCCCAGCAAAAGGAGCAGAGTGGGGGAGAGCTGGGGGAGAGCTGGGGTAGCCACTACTGTGATGCCCATCTCTGCCCAAACCAGGGAGGCGGGTGCCCGGGACAAGGGCTTAGCTCATCTCTGGGGGATTTCTTACTTCCTTTCCCCTCCTGCCCTCCTTCCCTCCCCCCTCAGTCCTCTTGCCCTCTCCCTCATCCACGCCCCCCCTTCCCTTTCTTCTTCCCACACGCATGTATGAACGCTATACTACCCGGCCCTGTGCTTTAGAGGCTAAGAATACAATGTTAAAAAAAATCTGAGGCTCTGCTTCCAGAAAGCCTGGACGTCTAGTGGTAGAGACCAGCATTAATAACATAATAAAACATACACGTGTATAATCACTATAACTAACCCGTGTGATAAATGTTACAAAGCAACAAAGTACAACCTGACATCGGGGTCTTTACACTTGTTGCTCCTCCTGCCTGGAACTGTTTTTCTCCAGATAATGCTTAAAGCTCTCTCCTCACTTCCCTCAGGTCTCTGCTCAAACATCATTCTCTCAGTGAGACTCTCCCTGGGAATCCTGTGAATAAAAGAGCAGCGTCTCCCTCCCCCTCCTCCCTGCCACCACTTACATTTTCTCCATCATACTTACTACTTTCAGATATTCCATGTATAAATACGTATGTATTTAGGTGTGTGCATGTGTACACACATGCGCTGTGTGTGTACAACGTCCTGTTATCTTTTGGTTGTTCCATCCTGTGCTATGTCTCTCGTCACAGGAGGCCACAGGACATAGACTGCACTTTGTTCATCACTCTGCTGTCCCCGGTACTCACAGGGGGCACTAATACAGCTTTATTTAAAGAAATGAATAAAACTACAGATGACCTGACACACATTTTTTAAAGAGTTAACTAGGCTATGGGAGAGAAAAGTCACCGCGGGCAGAGCAGAGCAGGTAGGGAGGCCTCAGAGAGAGAAAGCAGGCCAGGAAGATGGAGTGAGGCTGAGGGAAGTCATGTCAGGCTTTACGAAACAAATTGTTTCTCCCCCTCTATTCCAAGAGCAATTCAAAACCACTGAAGATTTGAAGCCAAGAGAGGATATGTCCCGATTTGCAGTTTTAAGATGTGATCCTGGCCACCCGTCGGACAGTGGCTCAGCGCTCAGCGAGATGCCACAAAGCATTTGAATCACGCGACGGGCTCCCCTTTCTCTGATTCCCTGCTCGCCAAACACTGTTTGATAAGAATTTGGCTTTCTAGACTTTGACAAAGAGACCATGATGTGCGTTTCCTCACGTACATGAGAGAGATGTGCGCCAACATAAAGGGATGAATATTCTGTGTTGTTTGGCAGCCTCTTTGAGCTCAGCTTCTGTGAGAGCCTCTTGAGAGATGAATCCTGCCTCCTTGAGCTGAAAAGCCAGGCTTCTGAAGCAACAGAGATGACAGTCAGACCTTGACCTCAGTCCCTTGGCCAAGATGAGCATTTACACTGCAGCCCCTTGGTGGCCCACCAGCAGGCCTACCCTGATGAATCCCCACCTCCAACCCTGCCCTCCACCCATATCTTTGGGCTGCTAAGCAGAAAACCACTGTTTAATTCTAAACCAGGCCGGTGAGAGCTTACATGAAACGATGGGCCAGGTAGAACTCAGTCACCTGGGGGCTGACCCTCAAAGAAGGAGGGGCCATGCTGACAGAAATGTAGTGGTTTGACAACTCTGGGCTTTCTTCGGGGGACCCCAAAGGAGCACCCATGAAGATCATTACTCTGGGTGATGACAAAGGTAACGGATAAGGCGTTTGTGTGACAGCAAATTGAACTAGTTACTTTGAGGCTCTACTGAGCTTATTTGGAAAGAAATTTATGTGCTGAAACCGTGAAACACAAACAATGAAGTAGCCACATTCACAAACGTGCGGAAAGGGCCTTCTGAACAATGCAGTGCTAATGACGGTTCTGAAGAGTAAACAACATCTCATCTTAATGCAGCCTGACTCCTCCAGGTCTTCCTGCCAGAACATCTAAAGAAAACAACCCTGCACATCTTCCAAGATGTTCCAACACTCACTCTGAATATGGCCCTGAAATCCAAGTTCTCCTGGTCAGCAGGACAACCCCATAGTTATGCGACACCAAAGTAAACAAGACAACACTTAATGAATTCTTTATACGCGGCATCCAGGACACTCATGTCTGTATAGGGATTTTTTTTTTTTCCTTTTAATTACTAAAGAAAAGAGTCACTTCCTTCAAGACTGGAGGTGAAGAGACATTAATTCTTCTCCCAGCCTTGCCACCAGCTGGCTATGAGACCTTAAAAAAAATCTTGAGCTATATAGTACATGATATTCATTTGTTTCTTCATTCGACAGCCTTTGATTCTTTACACAATGCCAGACCCCATGCTATGTTCTTAGGGAATAAAGATGAATACAAGAAATCCTTCCCCTCAAGTTGCTCCAAGTTCCTTCAGGGAGATAGGCAAGGAAAGCAAATGTAGCAACAGCGGCACAATGAGCTCTACACCAGAAATATGTCCAGGGTTTTAAGTGGGCTTAGAGGCCAATGCAACCCTGCCTGCGGGAGGCTGGGCATGCATCCAAGAGGAAGTGGCAGCTGAATTGAGGTTTGAAAGAAGAGTCAGAGTTCATCAGGGCAGTAGGGTGGGCCTTAGGGAACAGAGGAGATTCCAAGCAAAAGGCACAGCGTGAACAATGGTGTTGGGGTAAGAGAACAAGTGTTTTGTTGAGAGAAGCAACACATCTTACATCTTCAAGAGTACCATGGGTGTTCAAAAATTTTCTCCTAGAAGAAATAAAAGCAAGAATAAACAAATGGGACCTAATGAAACTTACAAGTTCTGCACAGCAAAGGAAACCAGAAGTAAAACAAGAAGAAAACCTACGGAATGGGAGAAAATTTTTGCAAGTGAAACCGACAAAGGCTTGATCTCCAGAATATATAAGCAGCTCATACGACTCAATAAGAAAAAAATAAACAACCCAATCCAAAAATGGGCAGAAGACCTAAACAAGCAATTCTCCAAGGAAGACATACAAATGATCAAAAAGCACATGAAAAAAATGCTCAATATCACTAATTATCAGAGAAATGCAAATCAAAACTACAATGAGGTATCACCTCACACCAGTCAGAATGGCCGTCATTCAAAAATCCACAAATGACAAATGCTGGAGAGGCTGTGGAGAAAGGGGAACCCTCCTACACTGCTGGTGGGAATGCAGTTTGGTGCAGCCACTATGGAAAACAGTGTGGAGATTCCTCAAAAGACTAGGAATAGACTTACCATATGACCCAGGAATCCCACTCCTGGGCTTGTATCCAGAAGGAAATCTACTTTGGGATGACACCTGCACCCCAATGTTCATAGCAGCACTATTTACAATAGCCAAAACATGGAAACAGCCTAAATGTCCATCAACAGGTGACTGGATAAAGAAGATGTGGTATATTTATACAATGGAATACTACTCAGCCATAAAAACCGACAACATAATGCCATTTGCAGCAACATGGATGTTCCTAGAGAATGTCATTCTAAGTGAAGTAAGCCAGAAAGAGAAAGAAAAATACCATATGAGATCTCTCATATGTGGAATCTAAAAAACAAAAACAAAAACAAACAAACAAACAAAAACAAAGTGTAAATACAGGACAGAAATAGACTCACAGAGAATACAGACTTGTGGTTGCCATGGGGGTGGAGGGTGGGAAGGGATAGACTGGGATTTCAAAATTGTAGAATAGATAAACAAGATTACACTGTATAGCACAGGGAAATATACACAAAATGTTATGATAACTCACAGAGAAAAAAATGTGACAATGAGTGTGTATATGTCCATGAATGACTGAAAAATTGTGCTGAACACTGGAATTTGACATAACATTGTAAAATGATTATAAATCAATAAAAAATGTTAAAAAAATAAAATTAAAAAAAACAGAAATCCTAAAAAAAAAAAAAAAAAAAAAAAAAGAGTACCACGGGTGGAATGAGTTGTGCAGGGTGAAGAGGAACAAAGGGCAGAGGAAGGGACCTTGTACATTACGCTGCAGCCTCCCACCATCTCCCCTTGGCACTCGCTGTGCCTGTACGTGCTGACTCCCCTTTCTGCCAGCACCTGTTACCCCGTCTGGGTGCTTTCTCTGGTCTGGGAGCATGTCCTCCCCATGCGCAGAATGAACTGAAGTGCTGAGGTGCTGAAGCCAAAGCCCAGACACCACAATGATGATGGTAGCTGGCTAAAAAACGCTCAACAAACTCAGCCTCTGAGATAGCTTCTACACAGTGCCCTGTGGTCCCCAGTGTATTCATAAGCACATGAATTCCTTCCTTCCCTGAGTCACTTCCCCTCTCGCCTAACATTGCTCCCTGGAATCTTTGTCCCACCAGTGGCTTCCCTCATGGATTTCAGCACAAGTGACTTATTTGGTGATGCTCACAGCATGCACAGCAGAGCAATTACTGAGACGTCCGCCTCTTGAGGGTTGGGATGGAACACCAGTGGAAGGCTTATGTGAGAGCTCTAGCATCTTAGAGGCATGGAGGCAACATTAATTATAAAGATGGTGAAATTGGCTGGCTTGTTTCAGTGGCAAGTTTCACAGAACTCGGAAGAACAAATGATAGATCAGCCAACTGCCTACTCAGAACATGATGAGAAAGGCAGAGGGTCTCCATGGCAGCGCTGAAAGGGACTTAATTTCTTGCAGGTGCAAGGCAAACTGTGCTGAAGAGTCAGGCCCAAGATTTGGTTGTAAAGAATGATAGAATTACCAAGGAAGCTGAATTCTCAGCTCCTGCAGGTCCCCTATGTGAGGGTCAGGGCCCCAAAGGGAAGGAGTGGGACCCCGAGACCAGGAATAGGGCTATTTTGGTATATCTGGAGAACATTCAACCCTCACATCCACCCTCAACCCTCTAAGCTGATAGAAGAAGCTGCTTCCCTGTAGATAGAAAAGAGTGAATTTTCCATCACCTGGAAACCATGCAAAGCCCTGATTTGAGGCAGACTCATTATAAGATGATATCCCCCTTAGGATCCACCCTTGTCTCCCTCATTGTTTTGAGAAAAGTTGGAAATATATATATTTGACCAATCAGAAGATTTATTTTTGGATTATTTGTGAGTACAGCTGTGTCTTTTACTGTATACTGTTAAAAGAACTCATATTTTTCAAATATTTTGTATGAATTCACTGGAATTTAAGATAGATTTCATTATAAAGAATTATGCCCCTCTGCATTATTTACTTAATGAAGGTAAAAAAGGGGCGAACAGAAACATGGCCTTAATGAGTTCATTTTTCAAATAAGATAGTACAATAATGTCAAAATACACAGAACATTTCGATCATTAGAGAAAATTTTATTGGACAACACTGGCCTATAGATATATAGGATTTACATCATCAAGTCTCAGCATGGCCCAAGCAGGTTTTTATTGAAATGGGAAGCAAGACCAAAACAGCAAAATGGCAATTACTTGGGATTTAAGGTTATTACGAATAGATTGTAAATGTTCCAGAGGCAAGGTAGATGGGCAGCTAACAAAGATGCTGCTTGACTTATAAAATGAAGATATTAAAAATAAAAATACACTTCTCAAAACTCATGAACAACTCTCAAAACAAACCAATAAAAAAAAATGATTATAGATGTGGACGGATGCATCGCCAAAGATGATGGATAGCAAATAAGCATGTGAAAAGAGGATCAATATCATTAGTCATTAGGAAATGCAAATTAAAACCACAATGAGATACCACTACATACTTAATTAAAAAAACTAAAATTACAAATACTGACCATACCAAGTGTTGGAGAGGATGTGAAGGAACTGGGACTTTCATGGATACATCACTTGAAAAACCAATTGGCAGTTTCTGAAGAATTTAAACACACACCTATCACGTCATGTAACCATATACTCCTAGTTTACCCAGGAGAAAAGAAAGCATAGGTCCCTCCAAAGACTTATACATTGATTTTTAGAGCTTCTTTATCTGTGATAGCCCCAAACTGTAAAAGCCTAAATGACCATCAGCCTGTGAACGGATAAACAAACCATGATTATCTTTGTAATGCAATAGAACCCAGGGATAAAAAGGAATGAACCATGGATACACAGACAATATAGAATGGATTTCAAAATAAGGCATCAAGTAAAAGAAATGTGGCTATTTCTCTCCCTAGACAATGTGTAGGCTTGTGTCTTCTTGCTATAAAAGCATTAAATTCCCAAGCTCAGTGTTCCTCAGCTGTGTTGCAAACCCACCATGTACAGCATCTGCCTAAGATCTGCCACGTTGGTCCCATGGGATTTGAGCAGTGACAGTGGCAGGAATAGAGGCTATGCAAAGACCCAACAGTGTGGTGTCACATTCACCAAGGCTAATAATATGGCCAACCCTGTTGCTGAATATTCAACCTATTAGCATCAGATACCAACACTGAGTCCTTGATGTAGTACCATCCTTCAAGGAGACCAACCAGCCATTTGTTAATAAGCTGATTATCAGACTCCACTCTAGAAAAGACGATTCATCCCGAATGAAATTGATACATATACTGGGTAAGGATTTTCCTTTCCTGCTGGTAGTGTCTTGGCCAGCATCACTATTTGATGGTCCACAGAATGTTTATTTTACTCACCCGTGATCCCATATAGTATCACCTCCGGTGATAAAATACTCATTTTAAGACAAAGGAAATGTGAAAATGGGTGCATGTCTGTGAGATCAGCTTTTCTACCATATATTGTATCATCTGGAAGCTGCTGGCCTGACAGAATATTGAAATAGCCTCTCAGGGAACATCTAATGGACCAATTTGGGGATGAACTCTGCAGAACAGGGTATTACTCTACAAGATGCTGTATATATTTGTAACCAATGGCCACTATATGGTGCTGTGCTTCTAGCAGGGAGGATACAAGGATCTGGGAACTCAGGAGTGGGGACAGGATCTGGGGATGATTGCTTCTGGTGACCCACTGGGTGAATTTGTGCTTCCCATTTCTACAATTTTAGATTCTGCTGGTTTCCAGGGTGGGAAAATACTTCTACCAGGGGACACAGAAAACTTCTTCTAGCTCTAAAACTACAATAATTGTTGCCTGGTAGTAGGCAGGGCTCTTTATTGGCAGAACCAATTGTCAGTTTCTATATCATTGGCAGTAATCAACCCAGTTATCATGTGAAGGTAAGACTGCTGCTACATGACTGACGTACTAAAAATTACATATGGAACTCAGAGGATTCACTGGGGCACCTCTTGTTACTTACAGACTGTCGATAAACACAGAACCATTAATTTCAGCAACAGACTGACAAGGGCCCAGTAGTAAGGAACTTGAACCCTTCAGAGATGAAGGTCTGAATCACCGTATGAGGCAAGCAACCTAGACAAGGAGAAGTGTTGGCTGAGGATGAAGGGACTCTAGGTGGGTGGTAGAGGAAGATGATAAATATCAGTAGTCGCTTCAGGACCATCTATAGCAATGGGGACAGTAGTTTATGCCACTAATCCTCTTTTTTATCTTTATTAAGAAATTGTGACCATCCACCACATTGAAGAATCAGTAAAGGAACAGGATAAACTTAATAGAGGGCACTAGTCAATCCAAGAGGGGAAAGTGGTGGTTTGTCACAAACGCTGTCGGTTCCCTACCCACTACTCAATACACTCGTTGTTCCCGCGTGTGCCAATAGATTCGTACTGCAAACTCCCATGATTTCGCCTGAGGGCTTTCCCTCAATTGCAAGCCTGACCCATTTGTGGGTTAGGATGAAACTGTTGGAGAGCAAACCTCCAACTACAGAAGTATTCCTGGATGAAAGTAAACAGAAAAATATTTCAGCTTCCTGGGCCCTCAAATGTAACAAATCAGAAGCAACTCCAGCTGGCCTCCCCGAGGTTCCCTGTAAGACTGAGCACCAACTGCCTACAGCAGTAAAACTCATATTAGCCAATCTTATAGCCTCATCTTTTCTTTGTCTTACTTCCCATCAGGTGAGGGATGTGAAAGGTTTTGTGAAGGATTTTGAATTCACTGACTTCTATTCTAAAGCTCTATAGTTTGAAGACCAAATCCAAGACTTAACCCCTTCAGGACATTTCCCCTCACGAGCCCCGTATCAAAGGGAGCACATCTTAGTTGTCCTGCTTTCTCCACACCGACAGTACGGATTACTTTCATACAGACTTGTTTTGCTTTCCTGTTGCTTTAAAATGCCTGTCTGGTCTCCCCAGCTAGATACCTTCTCAAATCATATCATCTAAAGTAGTGAGTTTCCAAGTATTTTAGCCTCAAAGAAATAATAATAGCTTCACCCAAGTGCTCACAACAATCCCGTGAAGTGGCTTCTATTATTATTGTTCCTATTCTGTAGAAGCGTGAACTCTAAGACTCAGGGATATTAAGTCATTTCCCCGAGGGCACTCAGCTGGTAAGCGGAAGGGTCAGCCTTAGAACTCAGGCACTCTGTCCTCTTAACCATTTATCCTCTACTGGTTCTCAAGGACTATTTTTAATCTTGTTTTTCCTTCACAAAAACTTTGTTTTGAAACATTTGTCTGTATAAACTAATTAGCTATAAATTATCTAATTTTATTAAGTAATAATCAATTTGCTTTCTCATTTTTTTTAAACCAAAGATATATAGAATTTCTAACCACGGGGTTGCGCTAACTGGTGTGATCACTAGACTGTAATCTCTGTGAAAGCTATTTCTTGAATGAATGAGTGAATAAATGAATGAATGAATTTAAAAGCTTACCTTATATAATCCCATCCAAAATGAAATACACTGATCTTTAAATTAGCCTCTACAGCTTGGAAGTAGATAGTTTTGTGTTAGGCTATTCCAAAATCAAATATCCAAATAAAATTCAAGGAACCCCATTATCACTTCGTGGAATTTAAATGATCCAAGGATTCAAAATGGTAACGCCTCATCTGCTGGGAGTGTTTTTTTTGTTTGTTTGTTTGTTTTTTGGTTGTTGTTTTGTTTTATGTTTTTAATCTTTTGTTCTATTGGAGATCCTCAAGCCTTTTTGCAAAGAGCAAAATGGGTTCCTCAGGAATACGTGGGCCAGGCCACAAGGGTGAATCATGGAGCACTCAGTCTCACTCGCACTACTCCTGATATAACTGATTTCTCTTATTTTCCATTTGTTTCCATACGCCACAGGCACAGTGATCACTTAAAAATATAAATCAGGCCCTATCACTCCACTACATAAAACCCTCAGGGGACTGCCCATTATAGTTAAAATTAAATCTAAATTCCTTGCCATAGCTAAAAGACGATGAAACATGCTTTCCAAGCAAATTACTGAATGATTCTTTTTTCCCTTGTAAAATGGAATAATCCCCGGAAAATCCATGACATTTAATGGGTCTTCCTATCAAAGAGACTTATTCACCATTCAGTCAGCCAACAGCAGCCCACTAGTGCATTTCTTATACGCACAGCTTTTCAATTGGTCTCGTAGTGCCTCACACCTGAACATGGATTGATAGTTAAAGATTAGCAGGCCTTTTAGGAAATCTTCCAACATGAAGGAAAAATTTCAAACAGGCAAACAAACAGGAGAAAACCAATCAACCTATAGTTAATATCTTTGCAATTAAGAAACGATATTGAAGGTTTGCCTTCAGTAAACAAGGAGAGGATGTCATGAAAAAAAAAAAAAGGAACAGGTAGGAAGAATAATATACTCTTGGCAATTAGAAGGATCTGAAATAAAACATCCAATAGGAGATTTAGAAGAGAGAGTCACGGAAATCACACAAAACAGCAAAGAGAAAATGGGAAAGAAGACAGAAAAACAAACAAGAAAAGAATAGCAGAGTGTCAACAGAAGAAGTTCAGCATCTCACCAATGTGGTCACTAAGGAGGTCTAAAAAACAGAGAAGTGATGACCTCATCAGAGAAGGGACATAAGAAAACTTTTCAGAAGAAAAAAAACATGAATCTCCAGAACGAAACAGAAGGGGGAACCCTAAGAGAGATAAATATTTATTTACCGTAAGACAGGCAGTTAATAGCTAATGTCTAAAATTAAGAAGCCAAGAAGTAGCAGTAAAAGCATCTTATTTAAAAATTTGGAGGTAAATACCTAATAAACAGGTATGAGAGTTGAAATGGATCTCTCCGAGAAGCAGATCTGGAGGTTAGGAAAGGGGCAGCAAGAGTGGGGAGCAAGGGATTGCTGGTTATATATGTAAACACATGTGCATATTTAAGGCACCAAGGAAAGCATATCTTTGAATATGTATATATGTATATACATATAGAGTGTAGAGAGTGTGTGTGTATGCACATGTATTACTTTGATTAAAAAATAAAAATACAGTAGAAAAACAATTTTTTAAAAGACATTTTTCCCAAGACATGGTTTCTCTATCCTAGCTCTATTGGCTTTTTTGTGGCAACTTTTGGGACTGTTTCCATCACGGTATTCCTTTGGAAATGATGTGACTAATTTAATTTGGGGTGTCCTGACAGCATTCTGATGGAAGTGATCTAAGGACCATGCTTTGGGAAACTGGTCTATTCCAAAGAACTCCCTCCAACTGTAAGCATTTAAAGCTCAGCCGGGCAATTTAAGGCAAACAACAACACAACAGAAGTAAAAAACTTAGTTAAAAGTTACTTTAACTGGTTTCTTTCTTTGTCCATATTTTCCCTCGGAATTTTGTGGGATTAGCTGTGACTATGCGAAGTGGCTGGTCAAGTGTTCAGGCCCCTGGGCACCACCATTTCTTCTGTCTATCCTGTGTAGATATGACTGACAGCATCCAACACAGAAGTTTCTCTGGTATTAATAACTTAGAAGATACCCAAGAAGTGCTTATGGAAAGGAGGAAAGAAGGGAAAAGGAGAATGGAATGGAAAGGAGTGATATGGGGAAACCAACCAACGTTTTTATAGCTGAGATGCTGTGAAATTAACAGCAATCCAGTAGTTGGAGGTTGGGTGTACACATAGAAAACAGTCTGATTGTTTTGACTTTGATAAAAGACCCTCAACCTGTAGTTATTGAGCATTTAAGTAAGTGCCCAGTACAAGATACAGAAGAAAACAAACAGAAGCAATGACTAATGCCCACAAGTATTTTAAATCCTCTTCTGGAAAACAAAATTCACAAACGTGAAACAACAAACAATTGTGTAGCTACTATACAATGTCATACAGGCAGTAAGTGCAAAAGGAATTGGAGGTCAAACCAGCCAGAAATTAATGGAGAAAGAACCTTCAAGAAAGAATTAAAGACAATGTGTGGTCTGGGAGAAAATATTTGCAAATGGTGCGACTGACAAAGGCTTAACTTCCAGAATACACAAACTGCTCATACAATTCAACAACAAAAAAACAAACAACCCAATTAAAAAAAATGGGGAGAAGACCTAAACAGACATTTTTCCAGTGAAGACATATAGATGGCTAATAGGTACATGAAAAATGCTCTATAGTACTAATTATCAGAGAAATGCAAATCAAAACTACAATGAGGTATCACCTCACACCATCAGAATGGGCATCATTAAAAGTCCATGAATGATAAATGCTGGAGAGGGTGTGGAGAAAAGGGACCCTTCCTACACTGTTGGTGGGAATGTAACTTGGTGCAGTTAAAACAGTATGGAGTTTCCTTAAAAAACTAAAAAAGTTAACATATGATCCAGCAATTCTACTCCTGGGCATATATCCAGAGAACACCTTCATTTGAAAAGATACATATATCCCAATGTTCATAGCAGCACTATCTGCAGTAGCCAGGATGTGGGAAACACCTAATGTCCACTGACAGATGAATGGATAAAAAAGATGACTAGATAAAGAAGTGGTGAGATACATATGTATATATACACACACACATATATATATAATATATATATATATATATATACATATAATGGAATACTACTCAGCCATAAAAAGAATGAAATAATGCCATTTGCAGCAACATGGATGGACCTAGAGATTATCATCCTAAGTAAAGTAAGTCAGACAGAGAAAGACAAATATCATATGAATCACTTACACATAGAATCTAAAAAAAGACACAAATGAACATATTTACAAAACAGAAACAGACTCACATAGAAAACAAACTTACAGTTACCAAAGGGGAAAAAGAGGGGCAGGGAGGAACAAATTAGGAGTTTGGGGTAGCATACACAAACTACTATATATAAAATAGATAAACAACAAGGACCTACTGCGTAGCACAGGGAACTATATTCAATAGCTTATAATAAACTATAATGAAAAAGAATATGAAAAACAACATATGTATGTATAGCTGAATCACTATGCTGTACACCAGAAACTAACACAATGTTGTAAATCAACTATACCTCAATTTAAAGAGAATTAGACCTGAGTGGTAATAAATGTATACCGTCTCTATGAGAAGCACCAGAGAATGCATGGCAGAGCCAGTGTAGAGAAGGATTCAACTGGGAGGGAACTAAACTAGTTGAAAATTTATGGGCTTTGGAGCCCAAGGATATAAACATGTTGCAAGGGTTTTATACTCTAGCTGAGAGTTTCCTATGAGCCCTCCTGATTCAGGTCTCCCAAGATCTCCCCGACCTGCTACACTATGTGGGGGTTTCCTGGGCAAGCCCAGTCCCTCTCTTGAGAGAAAATTGAGGAGGCCTTTGGGCCCCTTCAAAGTTGTGTCCTGAGAAAGGCATTTGGATTTCAGAGCAGAAGGATTAAAGGACAGCTTAGGTGCTTAACAGCCAGCGAAACACTGAGAAATCATGTCTTCAGTCCTATATTAGGAGATAAATGAGAGTCTGCAGCTTACTGACAGCATGGGGGAGGGGGGAGTTCCCCAGGCTCTCCTTCCTCATCTGCAAAATGGGATAACTGCTCCCCAGATTTGTTGGGGGGATTTGATGGCACAACTTACATTTTTTTAAAGCATAAATTCTTCTTTCTCTTTTCCGGATTGGAGCAGAGTTCTACTCATGGTGAGAAATCGTGGGAGGCTGTTGGTCACAAACACCTGGTCTAATCATCCGTCAAAACCACCACCTGCACAGACAGGGCTGTACATTATTCATTAGGTTCTGACAAGTTCTTCGGTTGTTTTATCCTGACCAACTCAAGTCAGTCCAAACAGTTTGAGGAAACAGGCTGGGCCTGCGCATTTTGGCATCCCGGACAAGGGGATCGTCGGGGAGAGGATGGAAAAGTACCCGGCAGTGCCTCCTGACTGCAGCTTCCTACCGGCGACATCCACCTCTTGCTGACTCTGAGTCACCAACAGCAGGCCTTCCCTCCCCTGCGGCCCATCCGCCCGTTAGGCCGGCAGCTCTCCTGCGATGCTGACTTCCCTTGCTCGCTCCCACACGTGTGCTCAAGGTGGAGGCAACCCTAATGAGGGAACACAGCAGCTGCAGCAAGCGTTTCCTTCTCAGCCAGCAAAACGAGGCCTGCGACAGCCTCACCGTGGAGTCTGCCGGCCTCAGGTCACCCCTCAGACAGAGGAAGCTCCCGTCCTGGGGCTTGGGGCCCTCCCAGAAGACGGGGAACCGCCTGAGCCCCAGGCTGGGCTCTTCGGGCCCAAAGGCACCGGAGCTGCCTCTCTGGGAGGGAGGAGCCCCTGGAGACGCTCCGGGGACCTGTCCTGGGTACGCCCGATGCCGTGTGATAAACGAGCACCGGGAGGAAGTTCACCGCAAATTCTCCTTGAACTTCCTCAGCCTGACAGCAAGGTTCTCCATAATCAGCCTTTTCTGGTCTATTTCCCAGAACGTCCCTCTGCTCCCCATCAGTGTTTCTTACGAACCTGACTAATCAGTCATCAGGCTGCCCTGAAATGCTTCATAAAAGCACAGGTGCCGTGATTCTGATTCAGTAAATGGGAATGAAGCTCAAGGACTCTGTACGTAAGAAGTGCCTCGGGTCATTCTGCTCAGACAATGTGGAAACATGGTGATAGCCCAGCGGTTGTCAGCGTTCTTCGTAGGCTGTCCTAAGGCTGGTTAAGGTGTTTTGATGGTCACTTTAAGAGAGGGGACTAGTTGCAGCAGGGAAAACTTAGAATCTCAAGAAACTTCCCTGTTGTGTGTTGTACGGTGTCCCCACAAAAGATGAGGTGACATCATAACCCCAGGTGCCTGTGAATGTAAATGGGGTCTCCACCGATGTAATTTGTTAGGATGATGTCTTACTGGCTTAGGATGAGCCCTAAATCCAACATGGCTGGTGTCCTAATGAGAGGAGGAAGTGGAGATTCGGATGCAGAGGCACACAGAGACACAAGGAAGATGGCCACGTGAAGGCAAAGGCAGAGACTGAGAGCTGTGCTGTTACACGTCAAGGAGCACCAAGGATTGCCTTCAGCCACCAGAGGCTAGGAAGAGACAGGAAGGATGAAGTGTTCTTCCACAGAGCTTTCAGAGAGGGAACGGCCCTGCCAACACCTTGGTGTCATCCTTCAAGCCTTCAGAACTGTGGGAGGATAAATGTGTTAAGTTACTGAGTTTGTGACAACTTATTACAGCAGCTGTAGGACACTGATACAACCCCTCTGGCTGCATTCTCTCTCTCTCTCTCTCTCTCACACACACACACACACACACACACACACACACACACACTTTAACTAGGGCAGCTTGGTTAGTTTGATTTATGTTATATTTTGGAGTTCAGCATAACCTTTCATTGGGGGAAGGAAAACAAAGGTGTTTTACTACTAACCAAAGTTTGAAAACCTACCACTTTGGCCAGACAGAACCCTAAACCATCCCCATACACATTCTGAAATTTTTTGATGCCATATTTGTACTCATGATGTTCTTAACATCTGGATGCTTCACCTGTTTTTCCCCTGTTAACATATTACCCATCCCTGAAGCACAATTGAACATGATCTTCCCCACCAAGTCCCTGATAGCCCTTCATTTAGACGTGGCTTCCTGCCTTTGCATGCCAACGGAATTTTTAGACCCTCTCCTACTGCATTTACTTTATTCAACATTGTGAAATGTCCCCATCTTGACTGCATTCTGGAATCTATGTCTTACCCAGTTTTGTATCCTGCTCCTCAGTCCCACCCAGGGCCTTATAAAGTGTTTTCCACATACCAGTTGGTTTCCTATGAACATTTATTCACTAGAAGCTGATGGTAAAATTTTACAAAGGTCCCTGTTACTCTGGGTTAAGTGTGCTGCTTAGGTGTGAATGTTTTCTGATGTCTCACATACAGCAAGCTGCTATGAATTACTTTATCATAACTTTAGTAAAAACTGCGAATAAGAATAACTGAACAGAGTGTCGAGTGGGGGCAAACACACTTTAACTTTGTAATCTCGCTTTATTAAGGAATTTAAAGGGAGAAGGGAGAATGAAGTCCTTTGAAAATATGATGTGCCAAATAGACTTTATCCAATATACCCCACTGCTAGAACATAATTCAAAAGTCCCAATTCCAGTGCTTCTAGTTTAAGGAAATCACTTGGTGCATTACAAACACAATCTATATTATCAACTTTTCCCATGATCTTATGAGAAAACAAAGTTTTTGCAATGTCTCTCAAATAGATATAAATCTCAAATTCCCCCAAATCCTTTCTGCTCCAAAAAATATGCCTGATTCTCAAAAAGATTCCCTGGCCATTTTCTTTGCTATAAGATTGTTTTTCCTTATTGAAAAAATGGTAGAAATATTTGATTCCATCCTAATAATCCAAGGCAATGGATTCTTACCATTGGAGCAAAGCAAATAATAAAAAAGTTTAATCCATGAAATGGTATGATTAAACTTGAAATTGTTACTCTCTTCATTGTATTTTGATAATGAAGCTCAACCAGCTAGAATCTAGGTAACTAGAGCCTTCATTCTGACATATTTTACCTTCTACATTTAGGAGATGGAGTCTGATGATCACAAAACATGTTGATTTAGGGATCTTAGGTCAAATTCCAGGATGTGTCAGTTTCGTTCTATAGTCATCTCTGTATCTTTCAACCTCGATGGCTACCTTTACTGTTCCTTAGAGGCTTCAAGAGCAGGTTCCCCATCTTTAAGTCCCCTACACCTACCATAAAACCTGCTATATTGTAATTGTTCAATGAAAACCTGCTCAGTGATGCAGTCTTTATTAATCTAAGGAAATTCTGAGGCCTAGCAAGATTTTCAATCTCCCATTAGACTGAAACGGGAAAGGAAATTTGGACATTTGTGAAACAAGCCAATCAAACAAATCATCAGAAAATATCATTGCTAAGAACCCCCCAATCCTCAAAAATTCAAGTTAACTGAGATTTTTTTGTTACCTAATGACCATGAACAGAACTCAAAAAGGGCTCTTAATGTGCAGCATACTTTCATCCCAATGTGCTGTGGAGGAAAGGGGTGGGGTTTCTATTCTGGTTAATTGGCTCACAGCACCATTCTTCAGGTAGCAACAATATTCTCTATTTAGTCATCAAATGATCTCCATCGGGTTACCACGTCCTGGTGCTTTTCTATTTTCATAAGTGTTCTTTCGTCACCAACACATTTTTATCCTTCTTAATATTTCCAATGGCATCACTTCACTCTACTAACGTAAAAAACAAGCAATCTAAAAATTACCCTCTGCTGTTTCCCACTCATCCACAGAGAGTGAAGTTGCCATTTACGGACACTTGCTGTTGCCATGTTTTTCAGAAAGTTTGCCATTCCACAAGCTGTTTTTAGCCCCCATACCCACGACACTTCTACAGGCATTTAGTATTTCTTTATCTGATGCTTTTCCAAGGCAATACCTCCGCCTCCTCATTGAATCATGCGGGCTGTCTCTTAATCAAATGATATTTTTTGAAGTGTTTCCTCGCTGGAGCCCACAAGGTTGTTTCTCATATTTCCCCCTACACCTGCTTTGTACCCTAACCCAAGGAGAACTACTTACGTCGTTTATTGTCCTTTTTGGAACAGAAATATGATATTTGTCATTTTCCCATTCTCCACAATTTCGCCCAACAGTTGAAAGTATCTAAAAATACCAACTAATACTTCTTTATTTTCTCGCTCCCCAGAAATGATACGTTTTCTCTGTTTGTATCTGATGTTCCAAAAAAGATTGGCCAGATTCAAAATTGGGTGGTACAGTGAAAACAGCTTGAAAATTAGCAGCGGAAAGACTGGTTCCAATCTCATTTGTTAGAGGTGTGACTTTGGACACAAGGACATCTGAACCTCAATTTTCTCACCTGCAAAATGGGAAGCAATGATTTATTTAACAGAGCTGGGTAAGTGTCAAATGCAATATTGCGCTGGAGGTCACAGGTCTAGCATACTGTGTGACGCATATCAGGGAAACAAGAGTGTCTCCAATTATAGAGCTGTCATGACTGTGGCAAGATGGTAAAACTAGTGCCTGCACAGAGAATAGCTATTCATGCTCACGATGCTATGGTGTTGACATAAAAAGAAAGTATTACCTTAAGGTTAGAAACAGAATTCTTAAGAAGGAAGCAGTTTTTATTTAAGAGAACATCTTGATATGTCTCTTAGGGGTAAGAGATGAAACCTATCATGAATGTCAGAAAAAAAAAAAAACTGTAAGTAGCTCAACCACTCAAGATGAAGAGACAAATTTGGGGGATAGGAGAAAGCAGAGAAGGGAAAAAGGAGGAGAGAGGAGAATGGAGAGAGCAAAGGATCTTGTTGAGAGATTGGCATCTGAGTTAGCCAGTGTGGTCAAGGGACTTTTCAAAGAAGAGAAATGGAAGAATGGCCAATAATCAATTTTAAATTATTTTTATTTTGTCATGTAAGCCCCTTCTGTGTCCTCAAAGCCTAACTCTCACACAAAGTTCTGGAGGAGAGCCTGTTAATTCGGGTTTTGCTGTGGAATGGTTCTGGACCCCAAGGAGCGGAGCTAGGATTCTCCCTTTATGGAAAGAGTACTGAGCAGGTGGGGCATGTGTGAGATGATGGAATCATCCATTTGTGAGTGCAGGGACTCAGATCCAGAGAGGACCATGAGAATACAAGCCCCCTGGGGTTTGCAGAAAACTTAGAAAAGATCATCGATTTCCCACCGGACAGGAGAAGAGAGCTCAAGTACTGTCATCTAGACCAGATTGGCAACTGCTTTCTCTGAAGGGTTAGATAGTAAATCTTTTAGGTTTGTGGGACATATGGTGCTATGCACTGAACTGTGCTCCTCTAAAATTCCTATGTTGAGGCCCTAGTTATGTAGCCCAATGTGATCCAGTGTAATGATATTTAGAGGCAGGGTCTTTGGGAGGTCATCAGGTTTAGATGAGGCCTCATGGCAAGATTAGTGCCCTTATAAGAAGATATACCAGAGAGCTTGCTTTCTCTCTCTCTCCCTCTTCATACACCAAGGAAAGGCCATGTGAGCACATAGCAAGATGGAAGCCATCTACCAGCCAGAAAGAGAGTCCTGCCCATGCTGGCACCTTAAATTCGGACTTCCAGCCTCCGGAACTATGAGAAAATAAATTTTTGCTGTTTAAACCACCCATTCTATGGTATTTCATTACGGCAACCCAAGCAGACTAGGAAATGTGGTCTCTGTCATTGAAGCAGGAAAACAGACCTAGACAATATGTAAACAAATACGTGTGATTATGTGTCAGTAAAGTTTATTTACAAAAACAAGTGGCTGGCTAGATTTGGTCCATGGACAGCAGTTTGTCAACTGCTGTTCTAGCCCATGGGTCAACAAGCCACCTTCCAAAGACCAAATCCAGCCAGCTGCCTGTTCTATTTATGGTCTTATAAGCCAAGAACTGATTATATTATATATATTTTATATGAGCACATTTTAAGTGATTATATAAGCATCTATGTAATATTCAATATTTTGTTTCTGGTCCTATAAAGCCTAAAATATTTACTATCAGTCTCTTTAAGAAAAAGTTTGCCAAGCCCTGAAACATAAGTTGACATCTAAGTTCCACGTACATTGGGTCAGAATTTCTGTCCCTTATGTTAAGGCCCAAAATTGATATTTTGAGAAGAAAATGTGGTGGGAAATGTGTTGTGAATTCTTAAACTTCCCCTAAAATTCATCTGCATCTCAATAAAGGCACCACCAAACACACAATTAAGAAAGCACATAACCTGGGAGTTTTCATTAACTCTCTCTCAAGCCTTTAAGCAATCGGATGTTACAGTGGTCCATGCTGTCATCCATCTCTTACTCAGATTACTACCGTACCCTCCTCCTCTTCCAGCTCTTCTTCCCATACCCACCACTACCTAGTCCATAATAGAAGTCAGAGGGATTTTTTTAAAGTTCCATCTTAACCCTTTACATAAAATCTTCCAATAATTACCCTATTGTGTTTAGAAGAAAAATCCAAAGTCTTGATGATGGCCCGCAGGATCCTGGAAAATGTGGCCCCGACCTGCCTCTCAAAAAGAAGATTCTGTGATCTGAGCCCACTTCATTTTGGTCCCGTCTTATTTTCCTTCTGTCAGTTCTGAGGACCTGGACATGCTCTTTCTTAAAACAAGAGCTTAGAACATGCTTTTCCTTTTGTTGTACATACTCTTCCCCTAGCTCTTCACATTGATGACATGCTTTCATCATCTCGTTCTCAAATTAAATATCACCTCCTCAAAGAAGACTGTCCTCTCTCTGTAAAGTAGATCTCCCCTGATCATTCTCCATCATAGTACCTTGTTTACTCCTAAACAATGAGTTTACTTTGTAAATTCCATGCACAGTATCTCCTTCACCCAGTGCCATGCTTGGCACTCAGCAGTAGACACTCAATAAGCATGTACTGAGTAAATGACAGCACATAGAAAATTCACATGAATAGTCACAAAGCCACCCAACATTTGTATCATGATTTAGCGGTTTATAAAATTTTCCAGGTGGATTAACTCATTTAATCCTCATGGAAAATGTGCAAAGCCTCAAGGGTGCACAGCTTAGTAAGAGAGATGAAAGAAACTCTGGTAACAGGCAGAATGTGATGAGGGCACTGAGGGTGGTAAAACTAAGTTATCCTGTAAAGAGAGAAAAACTCTGGGGCCCGGGGTCATTAGGAAAACTATGTGAGAGTCCAAGGGTCGCCGTATCAAAGTGCTACAAACTGGCTGGCTTCTAAGAACAGAAATGTATTCTTTTATAGTTCTGGAGGCTGGAAGTCCGAAATCAAGGTGTCAGAAGACCTCTGCTACCTTTGAGACCCTGAGGAGAATCCTTCCTTGCCTCTTCCTAGCTTCTGGTGGTGTTCGTAAACCCTTGGCATCTCTGGTCTTGCAACTGCATCACTCCCATTACTGCCTCTGTCATCATATACTGTTCTCATGTTTCTCTATCTGCATTTCTGTTTTTAATTCTTATAAAGATACCAGTCATATTGGATGGGGGCCCATCCTAATCAGTTATAACCTCATTTTAACCCAATTACATCTGCAAAGACCCCATTTCCAAATAAGGTCACATTCAAGGTACTAGAAGTCAAGACTAGAAGTCTTGAAGTCTTATCTTTTTGGGGAACACAGTTCAACCCATAATAGAAAGCTTTCCAGGGGAAGTAATAAAGGCAGTATCTGGAAGGCAATCATACTAAAAATGATGCAAAAGAGGATTTTATCAATCAGATTTCTGAAACAACTGCAAAAGCTCAGTAACTTACAACAATAAACATTTTCTTGCTAACCAGTCTGTGGGCTGGCTGAGGGAGCTCTGCTCCAGGTGGCAGGTCAGGTTCAGGTCTTCTTCAAGTCTCCCATGCTGGGACCACTGGCTGCCTGGGGCTTGCTCTTCTCACGTTGGATTACCAAAGTGCATGAGGTCAGGCACTCCAGGCAAGCACATGTGAAGCCTCTGCTAACATCAAATTGGCCAAAGCAGTTCACCAGACCTAGGCCAACATCCAACAGAGCCAGGAAAGACACCCTGCTTACTTTCATGGGAGGCCACGGCAAAAGGAATAAAGAATTAAGAATAATTGTCCAATCTTCCAAAAGATTATCACCAAATGTATTCATTGTCTCTTGGGGCTCTGATACTTCCCGTGAAGCTCAGAGACAGAGACCCTGCCTTGAACTTTCTTCTGCAAGTCCTCAAAAAGTTCTTGCACATTGGGATCTTTATTTACACTGTGCCCCAATTACATGTCTCAGATGAGAAATGTCCCAGGAATTTAGGTGTGATGGAGAGGTCTCTAGAACTGATGAGAGACTCATATTCCCAGGCACTTACATTATATAGATGTGTTTTTTTCTTCAGTAATAGCCAAAATGGGGTTTGCCAATGTGATATATAAGAAGGGTATTGGAGGGAGAATGTTTCAAGAGCCCAAAATGAGAGGACAGATATACTTTGTACGGTCATTTGGAAGAGAACAAGTCAAAGAACTAAGATCCAATCAAAGCTCTTAAAGAAATGTTGAGTCAGAGTCAGGCAAAAATTACAAAAGTATCAAATCTAAAACACGGAATGGGTTCAAGTAGAAACCAGACAGGAGAGTGAGGGAAGTCACACATCCTTAGTTCACCTTCAGTGACTGGGATGTGTGCGGTCCACGGGCATGTCAGACTGGCTGAAATATATACTCAGGGTACATATGTTCCATCAGAATACCCAGATTGCAGAATAACATGCAAAACTAGTTTTGTTTCACGGAAAGAACCCACTCCACTCCTGGAAAGAATGTACTATTGGAAGGTGATGACAGGTTAGAGCTTTAGGGAGAGAAATTCCCTATCAGTTAGTATGAAATGAGTCAAAGGGATCTGACTGTGTATTTAAATAAGTTATCAGGCCACGATACTGACAAAGGAGCTTCATAGAGCCAAATGAATGCAAACCTCTGTGTTTTCCAGGGTATGATTATTAGGAGGTGAAACAGCAAAATGAAGGGCCTAGAAACTGTGGCATCTGGGAAATGCTAAAGTTACTGGAGATACTTCAACCTTGGGGGCCCACAGTGAGTGTCTACCTGTATGTTAAGGGCTTTTTGATGGAAGAGGGAGCGGACCTGTTTCCATATGTCTCCAAAAAGTAGGTGGATGCTACATTATCATTCCAACCTACAGAATGAGAGCAAGTGAGCTTTCTGTAAAGTCTATATGGTGGGGGTAGGTAGGATGAAGCTGAGGGGTATAATTTAGTCTGGGTCTCACATTCACAAGAGCCTTGATCAAAACTCAAGGTTGTGAGGTTGTGTGTTTAATCACTGTGTTTCCTTTGTGTTTTTATATGTGTGTCAAAAAATATTTATTTAGTGTAATTATTATAAATGTAAAATAACCCTTGGCATTCTTTTCTGTTTATATTTTACAAATCTCCAAAGGAAACTGACTCAAGTCTCAATCTCTAAGAAGGGCCGGTTTCCTGTTACTTACATGGTTCAAAAGGAGAAGGGCATCTCTTTATCTAGGATGTGGTCAAAGTGATATGTGCGCTGAGTGTAGTACTGGACTAGATGCCTGAGATTCCATTCAATACTGACATTTTTTCATTCTAACTTCTCCAGGCTATACTTTCTTGTCTACAAATGAAGGAGGTTAGACTAGCTCAGCATTTCCCAATTTCTTATCTGAAGCAACACCACCTATTCTTGGAAGGCTCTTGGTCCTATCTTCCCAGCACACAACCCCACAAGAAGGTAGATAACTTACACTCCTCCTTCTGGTTTTAATTTGAATGTCAGTTCCTCAGAGCTAACTTTACTAGTTTTTCAGATTAGGCTAAGACCTCTGTTAGAAACATGCCTACCTCACTTAAATTCCATGAGCGGCTGGACTGATTTATCATCATGCCAGTATCTAGTGCAAGCACAGCATCCTATAAACAGCAGAGACCCAACAAATAGTTGTTAAATAAATAAGCAAATTGCTTAGAATATTAATAGGTGTTAAATGAAAAAGGGCTTTCATGGTCAAATTTATTTGAGAAACATTAAATATTCTAACAGATTTCTTTATTACTATTTTTAAAGCCTAGTATGTGAACAACTGTAGAAAGGATATATATTGTGTTTGCTCAATTCTAATGTTTATGTTTAAAACAATTGCTTTTAAAGTAATTTTTTTACTTAAACTGTTAAACAATTTACTTAAACTTTTAAACAATTTACTTTTAAAAACAATTCTACATTTCTCAAATTCTATGTGTTCCTCATAATACAGTATTTGATATGCTTCTTCCCCACTCTGCCACAGTGCTATCAAAATCTGTTATTAAATCTTAGTAACCATTTCCTGCAATTCATGGTGTCATAGAATTAAAGAAATCCATTAGTACAGAGTATTTCTCAAATGTAGCTGATTATGGAACCCTTCTTTACAGAGCTTCCCCTGGGACTGTGTTCTGTGGTGTACATTTTGGGAACTAGTGGAATAGAAGGCCCCTCTCTAATTTACTAACCTTTGAGTCTATTGGCCAGAATTAGGAAGCAATAGCCACAGGTAAAAAGAACAACAAACATGACTACTGAGACTTGAACAGTCCAGAACCCACTTAGTAATCTCAAACAAATCACTTAAGCAATCTGACTCTCAAATATTTTATCAGTAAGAGGGACAATGATGTCTCCCTTGCTTGCCTCATAGGACTGTTATTAGAGAATCACAGAAAAGTTAAATGTAGAGAGGCCAGATTCTGGTTAAAGACATTAGAATGAACAGTTTATGCTCCTCTCTTCCCAGAGATAAACTGAAATGAAAGTAAAGTGATTATTTAAAAAAAGAAGAAGGAGGAGCTGGATGAAGAGGAGGCAGTAGAAGAAGGGAAAACAGCAACATTGTGGAAGCTGGAAGGCAGAGGCATGAGTCATAACTGATTCAGCAGACCCTAAAATGCTGAAACCCACAAAGGAAAGCAGGTAAGGGACTTAATTTGTACCCCTTAACCTCAGGATGTATTTGTAGGAATAGAATCCTTGAGAGGGTGAAAGCAAAAACAAGACTTGAAGTTCTTCCCATTTGAGGAGAAAATGAAGAAGACATTATCTCCTCCAGAAAGAGAGAGATAGAGAATGAAAAATAAATGTCCTAGAACTGACACAGGTTTCCTTATGGGAAGTTATCTGCTGAGTGCCCAATGCAGTGGATAAAAAATACACGTGGCCACTATACGTCATCATAAAAATTTTAGAATTCAGAAGATGAAGATAGCTGTAAAGCTCTCTGGGGTAGGGGGTAGGTAGGAGGGAGACTCAGAATGGAATCTAACTTCTCGACAGCAACAAGTAAGTCGACACTTTTCCTGACATGTTTGATGATATTAATAAGAGGTTTACATTTATACAGAGGGGTTAGAAATGAATTAGTGACAGGTACATAGAAAATAAATCAAAGAAAACTAAGACATTTATTTATCCTGGAGAATAAAAGATTTAAAAAGAAAAGACAACTGTAAAAATGTGTTCATATAATTATAATACTATAAACATGGAACATAAATTTAACGGTAAATTTTGATGTGACTGTATTCAAAGGAAGATTTATTATTTTTCTATTGTGATGGAACAAATTTTCACTAACTTAGCAGCTTAAAACAACATACATTTATTATCTCACATTTCTGTGGGTCAGGAGTTCAGGCACAGCTTAGCTCTGTCTCTGCTCCAAGTCTCACAAGGCTGCAGTCAGGGTTTAGCTGGGCTCCATTCTCATCTGGAGGCATGACTGGGGAAGAACCCACTCTCAAGTTCATTCAGGTTGTTGAGAGAATTCATTTCATTTCCTAGTGATTGTGGGATTCGTAGTAGCTTTCTTCTTCAAAGCCAGCAAGGATGGAGAGAGTGTGTCTACTACTAAGAGGAAGTCTTATGTAACATAACATAACCATGGGAGTAACATCCCACCACTTTGTCATATTCTATTGGTAGAAGCCAAACACGGTCCTGCCCACACTCAAAGGAAGGAGACTATGGAAGGGCATAAACACCAGGACATGAGGATCACTGGGGCCACCTTAAAGTCTACAATACACCAAACAGCACACAGGGCAGCTTCTTTTTTTCTGATCTTCATAGTAGCATGACACGGTGTAGTTAGAAAGATCTGGATAGAATCGTAGCTCCTCCATTAAAAAAATATGTGTGAGTGTGTGAGTGTGTGTGTGTGTGTGTGTGTGTGTGTGTGTGTGTAAAATATATATTTACACATACCTTTAGTAAATTTACAAAGTTGTGTAACTATCATCAAAATACAGTTTTATAACATTTCCAACCACATCAAGAAGATCCCTCATGCTCATCTGTAGTCAAATTCCTGTACTCACCCTCATCCCTGGGCAATCACTGTTACGCTTTCTGTCCTTATAGACTTGTCCTAGCTCCTCCGTTTTTGCCACTTAAATGACCCGGTCTTGTGCCTAATTGCCTTCAAACCCATCCTGTATCTTGCATCCTCTCTGGCCTTGAGGACAATGGTATCCTGTTGGTGGCTCTTACCATCTCATAAGAGTCAATAATTAAGTATATGGGAATTTTGAATTCCTGTTGTTAAACAATTGGTAACTTAAAACTGGCTCTAGTGGGGGTATTTACATTCTAGCAAATACTACGAATCAGGATATTTTTGTTCTGTTTTGTTTTGGGGGGAACTGGCTTATCAGCACACCACTGTTTGGCTTCCTGTTATTGCAAATTCCTGGATTACCTCCTGTTATATCCATCCTCTGAAATGTCTCCCAAGGACCTTTCCCTCCTTGTATTCACATCCTAATCAAGTCCCCCCTCACGATGAATGGGGCTGACTTGTGTAACCACTAGATTATTTCAGAAATAATGATGCTTGACTATCAAGGCTAGGTCTTAAAAGGCATCGTGGTTTCTGCCTTACTCTCATTTGAATCATTCTCTCTGGCTGAAGTCAGCTGCTCTGTCATGAGTGGACCCAAGTAGCCCCATGGAGAGGTCCACGTAGTAAGGAACTGAGGCCTCTGCCCAGAGCTGTATGACTGAGCCGCCCTGGAAGCAGCCCCTTCAGCCGTGTCCAGCATTCAAATAGCCACAGCCCAGGGTGGCATCTCGACTGCAGCCGAGTGAGAGGCTCTAAGCCCAAAATCAGTAATATTATCTAACCCACAGAACCTGTCAGATAATGAATTATTACTGTTGTTTAAGTAACTAAGGTTTAGCGTAATCTGTTATGCAACAACAGGTAACTAAAATAGGTTTTGGTACTGCAGGGGTCCCCCAGAAGGACAACCAGTCACAGCCCTTTTTTTTGACATCAGAGAGGCCATTTTGGGCCTAAGCCACCTTGTGATCTAAGTCAAACCTGGCCACAATGCTTGCCCTTGAACAGGTCTCAGTAACTGATGATCTTTAGAGAACAAAAGAATGCAGAAACAGTGTCTGTTATCAGGCGAGAGAAGTAACAATAACAAGGATAACATGTCAGTTGTGAAGACGCCCAGTTCTGTTTCAGTGGTAAAGTGCTCAACCACCAGAGCACCTGGAGCCTAAGGGCTGATGAGGTTGACCTCTTCTGACCCTGGTGACTTCAAGAACTAAAGCTTGGACTCTGTCAACTGCCCCAGCCCCTTCATGAATATGCATGTCCCTTAGCTTAAAGCTTCCCTAATCTTGCTGCTGGGGAGACAATGCTTTGGGAATGATCTTCGGTGTTCTCCTTACCTGCTGCAAGTGATAATAAATCCTTCCTTCTCCTGATCTTTGGCTTGGCGTGTCTTTTGGCTCAACACTCACCAAGAGGCAAACCCAGTTGTGGGGTAACAGAACCAAGAGTGGGGTACTACCAATTCAAAGGCTAAAATATGAGAGTGGCTTTGAAAATGGGCAGTGGGCAGAAGCTGGGAGGAAAGTGACAGCCTGAAGCATCTGTTAAGTAGAAGCCTTTGTGGAGGTTGCAGGTAAGGGCTTACAGGAAAGCGAAGACAGTATTACTCAGACCTGGAGGAGAGGGGAGCCTTCTTACAGAATGACAGCAAGCTTAGCAGCACTGTCCCCTCTGATAACATGAGAAATAGGAAATGTACCTAATGGACTGGGTGACCTAGCTAAGGAGATGTCCAGGCGGAGCAGGAAGGTGCTACTTCACTTCTGCTGTTTATAGAGAAATGCAAACAGAGAAAGGCTAAAGGCAAGACCAATAAAACAGAGACAAGGATTGTTGAGTTTAAAAATTCTCAGTCTCTCCAGATGACCTATGATGCTAAAATTAAGAAATGGCTTCTGGGCAAAGATCAAATGTAGGACACTTTCAGGGAAACACAATCTAAAAATGAAGCCAAAGGTATGTCCTCAGGAAGATGCAAGCCTCATAGAACCACTCAGTCAAACAATAGAGCTTAAGGATATTGACCCTGAGAAATCTCAGCAGAAGCCCAAGGGAGAGAAATCCTTATCTCAGAGATATTTGCTGGTGTGACTTTTGTCTAATATCTCAGAAAGAATAGAAAAAGAAAGTGATCTTTATTCCTTGGTCCTATAATACTCACCAACCCTGACTCAGGCGGTTGACCTGGAGACTTTGCAAACCCTAAAGAGACTTCCATCTCAAAGACAACTGAGCAATGTATGCCAAGTGGCTCCAGAGGGCCCAGGACAAGTCACTGTGCCAAAAGTACATATCTGCTTCTCATCTATGCATTTAGAAATGAATTTTTAACTGTTACAATAGTCTGAATTCACTGGCAGAGTGGTCATTCCAATCACTGGCCCTTCTTTCCTCAGTGGCCCCATATCCACATTAAGGGGAAGATATACAGCTAATATGAGGAAGGGGTTAGCTCCTTGCAGCCATAATATTTTACTCATACACAAAAACAAACCATCAACTACATTGTTCCCAGAAATTACAAACATAATGAGATAGAGAGGGAGGGGAAGGAAGAGAACAGGTTGGGAGTTTTTGGAAATTTTAAAATAAGCTATCTCTACCCTCACCTCCAGTGCCTCTCCCATATGCACTAGGAGTCCCTGAAAGAATCAACTAACCTTAATTCATGAGTAGTGAGATAATCCAAAGCAGCTCGAAATTCAACTGGACAAAGAAGTTCTTAAAAAATGCAGAGCGAGAGTAGAGGCACTGTGCTGTCCTAGCAGAAAATCACATAAAATAGCAAGTCCTCCCCAAACACCAAAATAGAAGGCTGCTGTGTGCAGGATCAGTAAATTACCTCAATTAAGTATGTACAGTAGAACAGGTGTCAAAACCTGCTACTTGAGTAAAAGAGTAACTTAAAGGTCTGCTGGCATATTGAGGGCTGTCTCTTTCAGATATAGGGTTAAATGAGAATTTCCCCAAATGACTAACATAGTTCCCCAAGTCTAGCTTCTCTAAGGAGTGGGTATTTTATCCACAAGAACAAAGAACTTCATGAAGTCAAGAGACATTGTAATTTTATAAATAAATTGTACAGAGATTTAAATTAATCAAAGATGTCCTTAACTATGAATGGAGGTCCACAGAATAGCTCAGGTAAGGGGAGAGGGTGTGGCTCAGTGGTAGAATACATGCTTTATATGCACAAAGTCCTGGGTTCAAGCTCCAGGACCTCCATGAAAACAAACAAACAAACAAATCTAATTACCTCCCCTCAAAATTTAAAAAAAAAAAAAAAGAAGAAGAAGAGCTCAAGTAGCAATGGCTGTGGTATGAAACCATGAAAGAAGAACCCCCTGGGCTACTCAAACCATTTTCAGCCATAAGCAGCAAATGGCAGGCATTTGGGAAAGCATTTCCAGGACATAAGCTCATTTTCTACAGACAATAATAGTAACAATAATGATGCTGATAACGATAGCTAAAATTTACTGAATGCTGAATATGTACTAAACCCATGTAATCTGCTCATCAATCCTCACAATCACACAATGGGCTGAATTCTAGAAGGTTTCCCAGCTTGCATATAGGAAGAAACTTAGATGTTAAGTACCTAGTCCAACATCACATGGCTAGTAAATGAAAAGCCAGGCGACGAATGTAAGCTCAGGCTCTTAACCACATCAGAGGGAGACAGTATACAAAACTAACTTGTGAAAAATTAGACAAGTATCAAACTATTCTAACCATAAACATTAGAGCTCTGGTATAAGAAGGCACAGACCAGTATAGAACACACAGAAGAAGATAAGCACTTAATAGTTTCCAAAATTGTTGGATGTAAATTTTATTTCAGTTCACTGTAAGACTGCAGAAAGAAATGGAGTTCCTTCCAACACGTAGATCCATTCATTTATACACAGAGTCTCTTTTTGTCCTCGTAAGTCCTGAGTTTGAAAACCACTCCAGGTATTATTACCTTTACATCTGAAATAACTAACTAAATAACTAGTGTAAAATACCTAGGATGATGGCTTAACTACTACAATCATGATTACAGAACAATTATAAAGCAATGCGGTCTAACCTGATGTGACCAAAATGAAGTGCACAGCTCTCTAAGTTCATTTAATTGAACGTGCTTATACCGCTCATACAAAATATCTTGTTTTTACTGACTATTTCCACTAGTGTCATTTACTAAAGTTTAGCAAAATATATGAAAAGGATTATACCCATAAATTCCAAAATTACCTAGACTTTGAGCTATCTTCTAAATTCAGGGCTATGATTTTAGTTGACTGCGTCTCTAAAGAAACTTTCCGCACAAGTGAGACTGGCCTCCTAAATATACCTTGCACATTCTTAACCAGTCCTCTTGTGCATACCCTCCCTGACTCTGAAGGTCATACCATTTCATGACTGGGTGGACAAGGAGGTAACATGCACCCTCAACAAATCACTCTCAAGAGTTGTCTTCCACTTCCCAACCCTAATTGCTACAGATGGGGCCACTCAGAAAGCATCTGTAATAACAGCTGAACATTATGAAGGGAATTTTGCCACGCTGTAAAAGGGCCTAACTGCCAAAATAATTTCCATCCAACCACTTCGTTCTGGGAAAAAAAGCAGGGGTGGGCAACCTAACTTTGTACTAATAGGATGGGGTGGATATTTCTTTGTTGGGAGGAGTAATCTAAAATTGAATGCTCAGTGTCATTTGCAGCAACATGGATGGACATACAGATTATCACACTAAGTCAAGTTAGGCAGAGAAAGACAAATATGACAACACTTGTACATGGAATCTTAAAAAAAATGGCACAAATGAACATATTTATAAAACAGAAACAGACTCATAGCCATAGAAAACAAACTTATGATTACCAGCGGGGAGAGGAGGGAGGGATAAATTAGGAGTTTGGGATTAAGAGATACTAACTACCATATATAAAATAGAAAAACAACAAGGTCCTACTGTATAGCGCAGGGAACTATATTCAATCCCTTGTAATAACCTATAATGAAGAAGAATGTGTATAACTGAATCACTATGCTGTACACTAGAAACTAATACAATATTGTAAATCAATTTCAATAAAAAATAAAATAAAGCAAAATAAAATAAAATTGAATGCAGATTCTAGTGAACGATTAAACTCTCTAATAGGACATCTTGAGGCTTGACAAGTATAGGAATGTAGATTTTTCTTTCTTTTCTATAAAACACTATAGCTATGCTAACCTAAAATTTATAGAAACCAAAACATCTAATTCTCTTATGAAAGAGAAGGATCATTGGGCGTTTCTGTGGCAGGTATTGCACTAGGCACTGAGGACTATGACGGCTATTAGACAGTAAGCTCTTTAAGGATAAGGACGATGTCTGATATTCTTCTGTATCCCAGGTGTCTAGTATGTTGCTTTGAACAGTTTAACGAATTAAATAAAATAGATTTTTAAAAACTATCCCTAGTTTTAAAACACCTGCTTACAATTTTAAAAAAAATTATTTCTAAATGTCAGATAGGATATAGCTTGTTTTTCAGATGGGTTTTAATTGGACTTCAATCCTTTGACACAAGAAAGGAGAATCTAAAAAGTTGACAAGATTGGCCTTGGTAAGATGCAAACCTCAAGGCATATTCTGGTGGATCAAATTCTCTTTTATCTTACTTAAAACGCAAGTGCTTAAAAGAATGTGGCCTTGGGAAATTGTTTAGTAAGACATGAAAGTGCAACTCAAGAGGTTGACTTTTGAGAGGACAAACAGGACAAGCACGGTCCTGCTTCGCCTCCCCTATGGCAGGTCTCCTAAAGAGTGCCCAGAATTCAGAGAAACCCCTGGAGGAGACAAGGTGCAGCCAAGAGACCTTGTATGGAATGAAGAAGACATGGGAGGCATAAATGTGAATTTTCCGCAGAAATAGAGAATAACAACGAAAATGCTCATGATCTTTCAAAGTGGCAAGGTGGTAGTGGTGGGGAGGCAATTGAAAGAGATGGAAAAGTTCAACCATGATATTCCTCTGGAATTTGGGAATCTTTTTTTAGGTAGTAAAGCAACTCACTAAACAATGTGTTCAATTTTCTCTGCATCAGGTTAAGTCCTGAGGGATACAGAATTGAATACATACCATGCAATCACTCACTAAGACATAGGAAACCTGAAACATTTAACATCTTTGCCCTGACTATGGTTATTTATATATTTAAGGTTTATACCCCATCGATTCCAAAAGAACTTAAAGCAACCCACTGGCTAAGACAAAATGTAACTTAAAGCAAACCAGAGATTCCCCTTAACTAAGAACAATTTCAAGGTAAAGATGCTCTTTGTGCATCTTTGGATACGTTGAGCAAACATTCTAATACATTTGATAAAATTTGGCTCTAAATGTTCTGATAAACCTGACAAAAATGCAAAATCATTAATTTATAGCAACCCCACTTCTCGTCACAGGCAAGGATTTAAATATAGAGTCAGAACTTCTCCTGGAATTAGAATCAAGGAGGAATTTATCATGTAAAATTAGCAAGAGGGATACATGCTATCGGTCACCTCAGTTCTATAAATGGATAATTTTTATATCAAACCTCTACAGAAGTAGAGAGTATCATAAACTAAAAGTCATTTAGGGCACTTCATCAGAATAATAAAAATTACATATTTCAAATACTTTGCTTGACTTAATGCAGAGATAGAATATAAAGTTCCACAGGTAATTGGCATGTTTATTAAATATCAGCTGTCTTAGGAGAGCATTTGGCTAAATTTATAATCAAATGCCCTAGTAATTGTCAATGGTATAAAAAGTCTATATTACTAATTAATGACAATAGTAACTAATGAGTGCAGAGGTTTTTTTTCAGTTTATCAAGCACTTTTTACAGCCATTATCATATTAAAATTTTATTGTAACCCTTTAATCAGGCAGGTATCAGTATCAGCCTTCTTTTAGGGACAAGAAAGGAAGGCTTGGAATTGTTATGTAATAGATCAGGATGGTGTATCTGGTAAGGAATAGTCAGAACGCAAACCCAGGTTTTAAGTTTTACTATTTTATGTCCCTAAAACTGCATGTCCCTTTTACTACATATTTTCTTGTCATCTCTAGTTAAATATCAACCAAAAGTACAGTTGTCTCATGAAAGAGGCAGATGTGGTTTGCGACCAGATAGAAGCCTTACTTTAGTAAGCTTTTATCAACAAGGTGGAAGGAGATGGGAAGAGGAGGAAGGTCCTGAAAATATAATTTGTTGGGAGGTGATCCAAATTGTGCCAGCCTTGTAGGCTGCTGTAAGAAAGAAAACTGTCCTCTTCTCAATCATGGAAACCAATCGTTGAGAAGTCAGAGTTTGATAACATATAATACAGACCAAAATATCTTCTTTTTTTTAACACCTTTATTATGGTGTGGTTCCTGTACAGTAAACTACATATATTTCAGATGTACAGTTTGATGAATTTTGATAGATGTGTACACCCATGACCACCACAGTCAAGATAGCTAACATTTCCATCTTTGTTAAAATTGCTTAACAAAGACATTGAAACTGTCCAATTTTCCTTAACAAACTTTATCCTCACTTCTGTAATTCTATAACAGTTTTTACTGCCATCAGCAACTTCCTTCTTAGCACAATTGCTGGAATGTTCTTTTGGGGAAGACATAATTTTCTAGCTCTTTCCTATTGGTTGAGGACAAAGGTAAGTTCTGCCAGATGACAAACTCTCCACTCAGTGCCCCTGAGCTAATTCTCCAGGAAACTGGTGGTATTTATTCCTCCAACAGACTTTCAGAGGTAGAGGCCAAGTTATAGGATTCTATAACTTGTTACAGAGGACACTATATTTGTTCTTTTAACTTATCTTTTTGCCCTAAATCTACACATTCCTCTTTTTATTCATTCACTGACTTATGCTGCTAGGCCTGCTAGGATGGGTTAACTCCAAAAGACAAAACCAAATATGTGATTCTTGCAGGGAAAACAGCTCCTGATAAACTGCTCTTTAAGGCCTATCCTTGCTATAAGCAACAAGACCACTTTACCAGTGTCAAAGGACCTAGTCTTCTCAGGAGGGTGTGTGAATGCCATGCACGTCAAGCCTGTGTGCCTCAACGCTGCAAGTGCTAGAGGACCGATGGTGAACCGACTCACGCATGCTGAATAATGTTATACGTGCTGACTGCAAGGACGTGATGTAGACAAACTTTTTTTTGACAAGGCAAACTGTAGAAATGAGAATGCCAAATGACCTGAGAAAATTCATGAAAATTCTCCCTCACAGAATGCAACAGTCTTTGTGTATTTCTGAGGGATCTTTAAACAAACTCATTTAGGATGACTGAGATTTTCCAGGTATAAACCAGGGATGTTCAGATGACTTTCCCACAGTTAGATTAGAAACAGACTGCATCAGAAGAGACCACTGTAAGATTTACAGAGTAATCATTTATTAATTCAATAAACATGTATTGCATAGGTGGCTACAACATATAAGGACCAATCTTAAGGGCTAGGGATGTAGTAGTGAATCAGACAGATGAGTTTTTTTCCCTCACCAAGCCTATGGTCCAGTAGAGAAGATAGCTAGAAAAGGATCACAGAGAAGCTCTATACTTGGAATTATTCTGAGTGCATTGCTGGAAAATTAGAAAGGGGCTGTTAGCAACCTGAAAGACAGAACTTAGACTGGAGAACTGAGTGATCAACATAGACCTCCTTGCAAAGTTCCTTCTGAGGGAAAGCCTAAAATGGTGTGGAGGAGTTAGCTAGGTGAAGGACGCAGGGATGTGCGTGTGCCTGTGCATGTCAGGCACGCAGCTGGGAGCTGAGAAGACGAACATTCCAGGAAGAGAGCACAGCAATGTGTGATGGCACCAAGGGGGAAATGGGGAAGCTTAGAGTGAATACAAGGAAACAGGTTGGAGGCTATGACTAGAGCTCATGCAAGAGATTATTACTGAACTTAAGTTGTGGGAGTGCAGATGGAGAAAAGTGGATGAACTACATAGGAACTGGGAAGTGACTGGATGTGAAGGAGGGAAGACTCTAGGATTTGCCCACGAGTAACTCTTTGGAGAGAGGGGCCATTTTCTGAAATACAGAATAGAGGGAAAGACGTATAGGAGCAAAACTGAAGTCCTAAGAGCAAATTATGAGTGTATACACACATACACACACACACACACACACACACACACATATAAACTATAACTTTTTGGCAAACAAAATTATAGAAAAGTTGTACGCAAAAACAAGCAATACTTGAATGTGAAAATAAACGGAGTAAGTATACCAACATACAACCAATCAACCTAAGGGTCCTTTAACTAATATTTTATGAGTAACTTGCTTCTTAAAGTACTGTTCTAATGTGGTTGTTAAAACTTTCTCTAGAACACCTGAGAATATTCCTAGGTTAAAAGAAAACATGAAAGGGCTTTTAAACCCTGTGTCTCAGATACCAGCTTTCCAGATGATAAAGTGTTGGTCTTGCCCATCTCTGAGAGGAAGGGCGGATGTGGTCTGAAAAAGTTAAGATTGGTCTAGCCAATGCATATTTTTCATTTTCTTGAGGCTGTAGCTCCCAAAGAACCTCTTCTGTTGCAAGTAGCATTAAGACAATGTCACATAACTAGGTAGGCTATTTGAAAAAATGACTAGGACTTACAAAGTGTTTTGGATGTGAAGTGGAGAAGATGTCCAGGTTTTGAACATGAGTTAAAAACAACAGTAAAATTTATAAAAACTTTATAACTTACAGAAACATCACAGTATCCAGAACATCTTCATCTTCATCCCATTTGATTATAGTTATTATATTTCTCATGGGGAAAACATGATGATAAGCTAAAAATCCTACAGAATGAACTAAATTCTGGAATGCTATAACTACTGTGCCCCCTTAAAGCTTGAAAAAAAAAACATTAAGTGAAGGATAAATTAAAGACATTCTACTCCAGACAGTGGATAGCAAACTTGCCAAACCAAGAAACACTTTCTCCCAAGAAATAGCTCAGGCCGAATTTATTTATAAGACTGAAATAGATTAAAAGATGACACATCTACAGTGACTTATTAAGGGAAACCCAAGATTTCAAGAGCAAAGTCTCCAACATTAATGGGGGGGGCGGTGCAAGGAAGATGAAAACCTACTCTCCCACATCACAGCTGTTGGTGTCTGTATTATCGATGGTTCTAGGCTGGTGGGACAAAAGGTCTGCTCCGAATTGGCAGTCCTTCTGTTCTCATTATGCCTGTTTCATCACTGTGTTCTAGAAGAAGATAGACCATCAGCACCAACCAACATCTTCTCATTCTGGAGTCATCTAAAAATACCTGCAGACGGTATTACCCTGCTGTTACCTCACACTCCTGCCCATCAGCCATAGCCACCTCCTACCTCCCGCTCACTAATAGCACAGTCCTGTATCACCTCCCACTCAGCCAAGCAACACTACTGTAGCTGCTTTAGATACACTCATATCTATATATACAGTCTCATATATAAATATATATTCAGACATATACTCATGTGCACGCAAAAAAAAAAGTGGTTTTACAAAAGAAAAAGGAAAAGCTAGTTCTGTGAAAGTAGCTGCACTTTTTGGAAAGTTAGTGTGATACACCATTTAGGATGCAGTTCCTGTGCTGTCTGGGTGTCCATCCAAATGCCTGTAGAGAGGCATTTGCTAATCCCAAACATGAGAAGCATTTGTTTTTATTAACCTCTGACCCTTGAGCAACTGAGGCTTTTATTTCCTAAATATATTGCATTATACTTCCTGTTTCTTCCTTTTAAATATTGAAATCATATTAATTTTTGGATCAGGCTGGTGCCTCTTCTATTTTAAGGATATTTTTATGCATATTGTGAGTACTGAGTAGCATTCAACAAATATATATGCTACTACTATTTCTTTTTACTGTTTTCATTTATTATTATTATTATCATTACCATCATTATTATGTAGTAACCCTCTGAGTTATTGCTATGTCATTTGGAGACAAATGAGCGAGATAAAAAGGACTTGGGGAGCAGAAACAAGACAGAGAGATGCTTGTTCTCTGACAGCAGCAGCAGGCAAAATCACTACAAGCAGAAGCAGAGCAAGCACGGCTGCAGCTAGGAGCAGGGATCCCATGACTCCTCAGCGCTCCCCAGCACCCAGCAACAAGCCCGTGTGAACAGCGCAGAGTAGCACCTAGGGCTATGGGGAGTAACTGAGATCACAGTTGGGGAAGCACTTAGCGGGTGAGAATGTCATGCACTGGGGGGGGGGGGGTTCTATTACTGCTTCATCAGATCATCTGCACTGATCATTAAGCAGGCAGTGGAGCGGGCACTGGGAAGAGAGAACTAGGCTGGTTGTCAAAACCCAGGATTCAAATCCTAACTCTGACACCAACTTCCTCAGCAGCAATTCTGGGCAGATCTCTTCAAATATCTGAGCCTTAGATTTTCCCATCTGGGCAATAGATACAACTCCCATCTGCCCTACAAATTATTGTAAACATTTCATTAGATTTGTACTGGAAAAGCTTTAGAAAGTATACCACAGGATATGGCTGTGTGTTTATGGTTGAAAGATTCTACTTGGATACAGTCCATATCCCAAACAAAAAGAAGTATCCTCCACCCCAACCCCCATCCTCCCTGTCTCAGTTAATGACACCGTATCAGCAGAATGTAAGCTCCACGGGGGCAGTGTTTGGAACAGTACCAGGCATATACTGGTCCCTCAATAAATATTTATTACATTAAAAAACTGAATCTACCCAATTGCTTAAATGAGGGCATGTTGTCTTTGATGCATTCTTGTCTTTTGCTCTGACTTCTAATAAATTGCCTCCAAATGGCTCTGACACCTGTCTATGCCAGTCTTTTCCACTCAGCAGTATACCAGCAAAGGTTTAACAACCAGCTCTCAGGGAAACATTTCTGGCATTTGCCAATTTCAATAGTGTAAATATTCCCACTATGGCCCATTTCAAGCAACCAACATGATGACATGTTAAGTTGGGAATAGGTGCCCACAATAGACTCTCAGGGCTGATGTGAGTCAGCTCCAGCTCATCACGGCTTCCACCATTCACATCCTAGTCAAGATCCTCACCTCTAGTAGCCTGGCTTGATTCCTGGATGGTCCTCATGGTAACCCACCATCCATGCTGCCAACACCATGATCTTTCAAACACATACATCTGATCGTGCTGTCTTCCTATTTAAAAACCTTCAATGTTTTCCTCTTACTTACATAATAGATGTCAAATACGTAGTATGACAGACAAGGCAATTCCTAATCTGAAAGCAGTTTCCTGAGACTTCTTCAGTGCCAACCTGTACTCCAGCCGCACTGAACATAGGTTCTTCAACACCTTCTGTATTTTTATTTCTCTCTGCTTCGGCTCATGCTGTTCCCACTTCCAGTGAGCACTTCCCTTTCCTCTCCACCTGGTAGACCACCTACGTATGTACTCTCCAGGCCCAAATAAAAAATCATTTTCCTCCTGAAAACGTACTCTGATTAGTACTTATTTCCTCTTCACCCTTCAGTTACCTCTCAGCCTGGGCAGAATGAATTCCTCACCCATTTGCATCTCTATATCATTGTATCTATACTCACGATAGGAAAACAAATAGGAACTTTTCTTATAGTTATTTGCTTATTTCTCTCTTTCCTGCTGATCTGTGAACTCTTCTTAAGCAGAACCTCACCCTTTATGAACCTTCAGAAGATACTTAATTGATGTCTTTGAAAACACTGCTACTGAAAAAACTCTGTGGACTGCCAGCGTCAACTTCACCTGGGACCTTGTTGGAAAAGCAGAATTTCAGGCCCCACCCAGACCTACTAAAGAAGAATTTTCATTTTGAAAAGACTTCCTGGTGATTCATAAGCACATTAAATTTTGAAAAGCTATATTAAAACTTGAAAAGGTCTAAAGAAAGATAACTAGGGCCAATTATTGATGAACTTGACAGCTAGGCAAAAATATTAAAATCTTTGGGAAATAGGAGTCTACTGACAGTTCTTGAACTGAGGACAGGAAGCAAGAACACTATTCATAGGTAATTAATCTCTCAGCTTGGGTGAGATGGTTTAAAAGGACGACACTAGAGCAGCGGTTCTCAACTTCAAACAATATATCTCCCCTCTCCACATCAAGGAGTATTTGGGCATTTCTGCAGGCATTGATGGTTATCACAGTTGGGAAAGTGCTACTGTCATCTGGTGAGTAGAGGTCAGGAATGCTGTTAAACCTCCTACAGTGCCCCTCACAATGAAGAACCTAGAATATTAATAGATCACAGGTTGAAAAATCCTGGAATAAGAGGAAGTAAAGGCAAAAGGCTAATGTAATCATACAGGCATGTGGTGACGAACCATCACTGGTATCGAGGTGGTGGTAGATCAGCTCAGAGGAAGGGGAAGAATTAAGAGTTGCTGTGAAATAAATTAGCAGAATTTAGTGATGAAGGCTGAAAGAGAGGGAGGTAGAAGACAGCTCCAAGTCTTCCACTTTGGGTGAAAGGAAGATGGCAGCAACGCTGGCAATAATAGAATCAGCAATAATAGATGCATGAAAGCAGGATGCGGAAGGCTTCAGGCAGGTCACAGGGGTTCCAATTTCACTAAACTTCCTACTGAGCCCCTGCTAAGTTACTGGGGCTGTGCCCTTTCAACAACAATCCTTACAGTAGCTATGAGGAGATTTTTCCCTGCTGAGGAAACTGAGGTTCAGAGAAGTTATCTAACTTGATAAAGAAAGAATTAAGCCTCAAACCTACAACTTTTGACCCCTAAACCCAATATGGTCTTCTCTCTAACAGAGCAAATGGAATTTTATCAGCTGCTGCTCGTTCATCACGGCATGGCTGCCTATTTGAAAAGGTATTCAGAGGCAGTTTCGAACTCATCATCAAAGAATGTCATTATTGATTAGAGATGCCTGTCATGGAACGGGAGGGAGGCATGAGGGCATGTATGCTGTGTATTTGTGATGTTTGTTCTGTATTATGTGGACTCAGTCAGAGTCAGCGACTATAGACTCAGTCTTTCATATATTATATGGCTCAGACATAAACATTTGAAATTAACATCATTTTAGTTCTAATAGTTAGTCAACTTTTACTCTTCCATATAATATCACTAAATCCCTACCCAATGAACAAAAATAAGGTGGCATTCAACACACGTTATTAATGTCAATTAATAGTGATATTATCAATATGGACAAATTATTCATGCCATTGGAGCAAGAACAAAGCTCTGATTTTGCCCAATTTTATAATACTTTATTCTTTAGAATATCTTTTCTATTAAGATAAAACCAAAATTATTTTAAGTTTATGTCAGAACTGGTGATTAGGGGATGAACCACTAATTGTGGGGCCAAGAGAAGAGATCTGAATTAGCAAAAAGGAAAGGGAAAGCTGAAGACATTTACCTGTTCTATGCTTTCTTTACCCCATAAAGTTGTACTCCAATTTCCTCCCTGACAGCCTCTACTCTTTGTTTAGGGCCAAAGAAAAATGATACCTCCTTTTTGTATCCTACCTTGACCCTTCTGGATAGAATTAGTTTTTCCCTCATTTGAGCTTTCATAGCACAAAATATATACTTCTGCATACTACACTATATTAATGATTTATTTTTATGTTTCTATCTCTTCTAGGGTATGACCTGCTTTAAATCAGGGGTTGTTTTTGATTCATTTTGTAGCCTTAGCACATAGAGCAGGACCTGACTCCCAGCTGGTACTCAATAAATGCTTGTTGAATTCAATTAGTACAAAGTCAGTCCCAGCAAATGAGTGTTTCAGGTTGACCTTTTGCTGCATCTTTTGCTCCTTTCAAATGTACCTCATCTTCCTAAGCTCTTTGCATTGATGTACACTGTTTAAATGAGTTAGGGAAGAACAAAGAGAGATGGGTATCTGGTTCTTTCACTTAGAATGATGACTTTAAGGTTTATTCACTTTGTAGGATGTATCAGTACATTTATTTTTATGGCTAAATAATATTCTATTGTACAGATACAGCATTTTTGAAATTCGTTTGTCTCTTGTTGGACATTTATTTGAGTTGTTTCCAATTTTGACTATTATAAATAGAGCTGCTGTGAATATTCAACCACAAATTTTTGTTTGAATACCTGATTTCACTTATATGAACTAGCCAGATTAGGTCAATCCATAGAGACATAAAGCACATTAGTAATTGCCAGGGCCTGGGGGAGGGGAGGAATGAGGAGTGGCTGATTAATGGGTATAGGGTTTCTGTCTGGGATGATGAAAAAGTTCTTGAACTAAATAGTATGTGGGTTGTACAACACTGTGAATTACTTAATGCTGCTGATTATATACTTTAAAAGTGTTAAAAGTGTAGATTGTAAATTTTACATGAATTTTGCCACAATAAAAAATATTTTTAAGAGATAGATAAAAAAAACAATACAATTGGACCAGGATTAGCTACCAGGAGAATAATTCTTTTGTTCATGAACAACATTCCATCTACACTTCTGCAGTTCCCCTAAGTTTGCATGGAGAATCTGCAGTTCCCCTAAGTTTGCATGCAGAATCTGAGATATTATTTCCAATGCTGATGAAACCCTTATCTAGTGCTTCTGTTGGTATCAAGGCAACAATTTTGTACAGCAATTTTCCAATATATGTCAGGAACTATGACAGCGTTCATGCCATTTAAACTTAGAATACTTCCACGGATTTATTTTAAGGAAACATTTCACAAGAATAATATAGCTATGTGCAAAAAAATGTTTATTACAAATGCCTGGAATAATTGGATGCTGAGAGGAAACCCAACAGCAGAGAAGTGTTATTTAACACATGCAACATTAACATGATCAAATGTCTATGTAAACTAAATATCTTATGTTAGGTAAAAAGGACAGAATACTAAGTTTTTAATTTCCTGTGAGTACAATTCTGTTAAAATGTATGCAAGCAATTGGAAGAGAGTTGCACAATGAGATGGAAAGTGCAGTAGGACTTAAAATGACTTTTTCCTTTTTAAAAATTCCTCGACTATCCCTTCAGTTAATTTTTCATTCAAAAAGTTATTTTTGAGCAACTATAATGTGCCAGGCACTGTGTTGAGAGTTGTGGCCACCATGATGAACAAGGAAGTCAGGTTTCCTGCCCTCAGCAAGCTTTCATTCTAACAGAGAAGATAAACAGAAGCAAATAATTTACAAAGTTAATCATTTAATTGCAATTGTGACAAGTGGTAGGAAGGAGATGTATAAGGATTCTAAGAACAAGTGCACGTTTCATTTGAGGTCTCTGTTGGATTTTTTTTACTGGAAATGTTTAGCAAACCATTGACTATAAGTGTCTAGAGGTGTAAGATGGAAGGTCAGTACCATCAACACAACTTAGGAGGTAATTAGCCTTTGATAGTAATTCAAGCCACAGCAACTTCTGTGACTGCCTAGAAATGAAATAAAGTGAGAAGCTGAGAAGTCTTAGGAATAAGATCCTAAAGAATTCCAATAAACAGGAGCAGTCTAGAGTAGTTGTCAAGAATAGGGATTCTGAAATTATGTTTCCTAGGTTCAAATCCCCAGCTCTGTGAGTCGCTTAACTTTTCTGTGTCTCAGTTTTCTTATCTATAAAGCCAGGAAAACTTCTCATAGGGTATTATAAGGATCTACTGATATAATATACATTGGGTGCTTAGAAGGGTGCTTAGCATATATTAAAAGCTATATAAGTGTTGGTTGTGTGAAGGTCAGATATAAGATGAGAATCTCCCACAGAATCCTTAAAAAGAGTAACCAAAGAAGTAGGAGATAAAAATCAGGAAAGTAAGGCAAAAAGGCGTAGATAAGAGTGTCAAATATTGCTGAAAGTTTATAAACAGTGAGTATGGGAACATTTACATTTCATTTATGAACAGAGATGGTGGTGGTGTAGAGGATAGGGGAGCAAGATTGGTGTGTGATAAGGAGGGAATTCTGATTTGTTGTCTCCTTTTTCTAACAATAATAATATTGTTATGATTTTTTAAAAGGAGATAAAAGAAGAAGTAAAGAAAAACTCGGAGTTAAAAGTGACTTATATACCGTCACTACAGTATTAGAGCACTGTGAATCTGACTACATGTCCACTTTACAGTGAGTTTTGTACTTTCATATGTTTTCATCTTGCTAATTAGTTTCCTTTTATTCCAGCTTTAAGAACTCCTTTCAGAATTCCACTCCTGGATATACATATCAAGAAAAAAACAAAAACACTAATTCAAAAAGATATGCATCCCAGTGTTTATAGCAACACTATTTACAATAGCCAAGGCATGGAAGCAACCCAAGGCCCAAGCTGCAACAGACAAATAGATAAAGAAGATGTGGTATATATGTATAGTAGAATATTACTCAGTCATAAAAAATAAAATCCTGCCATTTACAGCAACACAGATGTACCTAGAGAATATTATGCTTAGTGAAATAAGTCAGACAGAAAAAGACAAATATTGTATGATATTACTTATATGTGGAATCTAAAAATTAATGCTGATGTATGTACAGGCAAAACAGAAACAGACTCACAGACACAGAAAATGTACTTGTGGCTCCTAAAGGGAAGAGGGGAGGAGGGGACGGACAAATTAGGGTTACGGAATTAATAAATGGAAACTACTATGTATAAACTAGATAAGCAACAAGGATATATTGACTTGCCCAGGGAATTATAGCCACTCTCTTGTAATAACTCATAATGGAGTATAATCTGCAAAAATACTGAATCACTCTGCTGTACACCTGAAAATAATATTGCAAATCAACTATACTTCAAGAAAGAAAAAGAACTCCTTTCAGTAATTTCTTGTAAGGCAGGCCGAGCGATGATGAACCCCCCTCAGCTTTTCTTTATCTTGGAATGGTTTTATTTCTACTTCATTTCTAAAGGACAGCTTTGCCAGGTATAGTATTCTTGGTTGGCAATTTTTTTTTCTTTCAGCACTTTAAATATAACACCACACTCTCTCCTGGCCTGCAAGGTTTCTGTTGAGAAATCTACTGAAAGTTTTAAAGGGGCTCCTTTGCAAGTTTTCTGCCATTATTTCTCAAAACAAGCTTTCTGCCTTTCTTTTTTCTCTGCTCCTCCTGGGAAAACTTTCAGTTTTATAAGATAAATAAGTTCTGGAAATCTACTGTAAAGCATAGCACCTATAGCTAACAATATTATATTGCACACTTAAAATTTGCTAGGAGGGCAGATCTTCCACACACACAAAAATGATATTAATATCAAAGAGGCAGGGGGAAACGTGGGGAGGTGACGGATATATTTATGTCCTTGATGGTGGTGATGGTTTCACAAGATTATACTTATTTCCAAACTCATTGATATGAACAGATTTTCCATGTCAATCATCCTTCAATAAAGTTGTTTTTAAGAAATCTCGCAGAGAGCATCTTACACAAAGCATCAGTGTGGTCTCCAGCCCTAAATGTCACACAGACTATAGCAGCACGTAAGAAATTACTCTTTAGAATGGTAACTGTGATCATAACCTTTTTTTGCTCTGCCACCAGGCCTGAATGTAAAGGCTTAAACATTTCCAACATCTCTTTTAAAGGCCAGCCCTTAATTGTTGTCCTGGCTTTTCCCTGAAGCCCCTACAATTCCCTTTGTTACTGTCCAACTGATTGAGTTACAGAGGAGCTGGCCAGATTGATCATCACAATTGCTCTCGCTGTAATCACATTTGGACCCAAATCTGACTGGAGTGAAAGTGTGAGAACTGAGACCCTTTTGCCAATAATGAGGAATGCTTTGGGCATTTCTAGTTTGAAAAAAAAAAAAAAAGCTAACTGCTGAGTGCCAAGAAACAAAGGGGGTTCCATGATATGAGAGCGGTAAATGCGACAGTGATAGAAGGGCTCTCAAGTACCCTAGCCATGTAGGGACGGGCAGGAGCTAGGAACAGGCAATCTTGGGTCTCTGGGTAGGACCTCAGGGTCCAGCATCACCAGTATCAATGGGACCAGTCAAAGCAGGGAATCAAACACTCACAGGTCAGACGAGTCCTGCCCGTAGCAAATATGGACTCTGGGAAAATCCTAAAGCACACAGCCTGATCCAAAATCTTCAAAGGAAAAATGAAAAGGAATGAAAAGGAGAAGGAAGGGGAAAAAGGGGAAGAGATAGGAAGGAAAGGGATGGGAAAAGAAGAAAAGAGAAAGGAGAGAAAGACAAGGGAGGGGAGAAAAGGACAGAAAGGAGAGCAGAAGAAAAGAGAAGAGGAGAGGAGAGAAGCACTGAAACTAAAAAGGGCTTAGACTGGCTGGCAGCTGGGCAGCAGAGAACTGCTTGTTTATGATTTCAGCCACTTCCTCTTTTGTAAAATGGGAGCGGGGATGATGACGACTTCAGAGAATCGCCCTGAGAGAATTAAGTAACACAGTGAAGGTACCTGGCACGCAGTTGCTCCGCAGGTGTTGGTTTTCTGCCTTCCTCAATGGCAAGTATTGCTCCAGCAGCTGCCTAAGGATTTTTATGTTGCTATTTTTAATTGAGGCAGCCAGGCCTACATGTTGGGCCTGTCCAGAAAGACAAGATTTTAATTTCAGAGAAACTTTAACCCATGTGAGGAATTGGCTCTACTGGTTTCAAAGAACCTAATGATCTGACCCAGTGGCTGTCAGTTCTATTGTAGCACAGACCAGAGGGGAAATTCTATCCCTATATAGAGCCATCTTAAGAATTTCTGGATAAACAGCTTAGACATTCAACTTTGTCATTCTGCAAATGATCATACTTTAATCCTATATCCAGGGTCCCTCAAATATGTCTTAGTTTCATTCCTCTTAGGTTTCATAGGGTCTTAGGTAAATCAAACTTGTGTTAAATTTTTGATGCCCATACTTCTTAGAATACTGCTCAGCCTATAGCCTTGAACCATAATATTCATTCTATGTGCTCTCACGCTTGATCATGGCTGATTGGACCAGTGACAAACATCTGCCCAAGACTGGCCAATCAGATTTCTGTTTCCGTGCATTTGGAATCTGGACACAAAAAGTTACTACACTTTGTGGCAAGCCAAGCAGAGAGACCATGCAGAGCAAAGACCACCAAGTCCGGGAGGTACAAGCCAATTGTAAGTGACTGGGTAGATCAATCTCCTGTGAGAGAGGGATGAAAAATTTGCCTGGAGGAGTGATGAGAGCCAGCATGCCTCTAGAAACAGCGAGGACAGAGAGAGTGGTTGGCTGATGATTTTCCAGATCCCTTGAGGCTTGGCTGCAATTCTAGTATTTTACTTATGGATAATTTTCCTATGGCCACACAATGAGCTCCCTTGTTCTTAAGTTATATGAATGGATCTCTTTTGTTGTTATCGTGTTTCAACCAAACATGCCCAAGACACCAGGCCAAGAGTACTATCTTTGAATCAGTCATGGCGTTGAAGGTCTCCTGCCAGACTGTCTTCACTCTACCTCCCACCTGCTTGCAAAAGTTTCCTTCCAAAGGCAGTTTCTGCCCTCTGGCTGTGCTCAGACCTTTTCTGAAAGAAAAGGCCAACTGCCTAGCTTCACGACTTTTGTCCGCTGCATCAGTCATCCTCTTAACAAGGCTATGAGTGACAGAGGGTGGGACTGCATTTTGAAAATAAAATAGAAACTTCTGAGAGTTTTCAGAATATAGAAAGAAAGAATATAAAATTACATATGATACATGTGCTGTAATTTTCCATTTCAGGAAGGAAATGCTGAAAATTCTAAGAAAGTGTCTTTAGCTCTAATTCTAGCCCTGCTGCATTCAAAGTAATGTGACCTTGGGCAATCACAGCTTAGCAAAAATTCAGCGTTTTCATCTTAAAAACAGGGATATTATCCATCCTATGTTACTGTAAGGATTAAATGAGAGAATGAATATGAAAATAGTTTGTGAGCCATTCAGTGTTATACAAAAATAAGGCAACATCATTTCCTGTACAAGAAATATACATAAAGATCTGGGCTAACAGAAGTATCTCAGATAGTAATACCAGTAAACTCAGAGGCTGACATTTTTAAACTGAGATATAAGTGACATAAACATTGTATATGTTTAAGGTTTACAGTGAGTTGATCTGGTACACTTATATATTGCAATATGATTACCACTGCAGAATTAGCTAACATGTCTTTTATGTCACATAATTATTATCTCTATTTTGTGGTGAGAAGAATTAAGATCTAGTCTCTCAGCAACTTCGATGTTTTTAATGTAATGTTGTTGACTATAAGCACTATGTTGTGCATTAGATCTCCAGGACTTATTTATCTACCAGTTTTAAGTTTAAACTCTTAAACAACATCTCTCTGATTCCCCTACCTTCCTGGTAATCACCATTCTACTCTGTTACTACAAGTTCAGCTTCTTCAAATTCCACGTGTAAGTGAGATCAGACAATATTTGTCTTTCTCAGCCCGACTTCTCTCACTTAGCATAATACCCTAAGGTCAATTCATGCTGTTGCATTTCTTATGGCTGAATAATATTCCACTGCATACACAGGCATATATCAGAGACATTGCGGGTTCAGTTCCAGAGCACTGCCATAAAGGGAACAGCTCAATAAAGCGAGTCACAGAATTTTTTTTTGGTTTCCCAGTGAATATAAAAGTTATGTTTACACTATGCTACAGTCTTTCAAATGTGAAATAGCATTATGTCTAAAAAAGTGTACATACCTTAATTTAAAAATAATTTATTGCTAAAAAATGCTGTCATCTGAGCTTTCAGCAATTTGTGATCTTTTTGCTGGTGGAGGGTCTTACCTCACTGTTGACGGCTGCTGACTGATCAGGGTGGTGGTTGCTGAAGGTCGGGGTGGCTGTGGCAATTTCTTAAAATAAGGCAATGAGGTTTGCTGCATTTATTGACCCTTCCTTTCACAAATGATTGCCTTGTAATATGAAATGCTGTTTGATAGCATTTTACCTACGGTAGGACTTCTTCCAAAATTGAGATCAATCCTCTCAAACCCTGGCTCTGGTTTACAAACTAAGTTTATGTGACACTCTAAACCTTTTGTTGTCATTTAAACTGTCTTCACAGCATCTTCATCAGGAGTACATTCCATCTCAAGAAACCATTTTTTTACTCATCCATAAGAAGCAACTCCTTATCCATTAAAGTTTTTCATCATGAGATTGCAGCAATTCAGTCACACCTTCAGGCTCCACGTCTAATTCTAGTTCTCTTGTTATTTCCACCACATCTGCAGTGACTTCCTTCACTGAAGTCTTGAACCCCTCAAAGTCATCCACGTGGGCTGGAATTAGCTTCTTCCAAATGACTGTTAATGTTGCTATTTTGACCACTTCCCCTGAATCATGAGTGTTCCTAATGGCATCAGAATGGTGAATCCTTTCCAAATTTTCATTGGACTTTGCCCAGATCCATCAAAGGAATCACTACCTATGGCAGATACAGCCTTATGAGATGTATTTCTTAAATAATAGAACTTGAAAGTTGAGATTACTCCTTGATTCATTGGCTGCAAAATGGATGTTGTGGTAGCAAGCATAATACAACATGAACCTAGTTGTCCAGCTCCATCATGGCTCTCGGGTGACCAGGCACATTGTCAGTGAGCAGCCATATTTTGAAAGTAATCTTTTTTTCTGAGCAGTAGGTGTCAACAGTGAGCTTAAAATATTCAGTGACCATGTTGTAAATAGATCTGCTCTCATCCAAACTTCATTGTTCCATTTATAGAGCACAGGCGGAGTGGATTTAGCATAATCCTTAGTGGCCTTAGGATTTTCAGAATGGTAAATGAGCACTGGCCTCAACTGAAGGTCACCACCTGCATTTAGCCCTAAGAAGAGAATCCACCTGTCCTTTAAAAGCTTTGAGTTCTCCTCCATAGCTATGAGACTCCTAGAAGGGATCTTCTGCCAATATAAGTCTGTTTCATCCACATCGAAAATCTATTGTTTAGTGCAGCCACCTTCATTAATTATCTCAGCTAGACCTTCAGGATAACTTGCTGTAGCTCCTACATCAGCAGTTGCTACTTCAGCTTGTACTTTTATGTTGTGGAGATGACTTCTTTCCTTAAACCTCATAAGCCAACCTCTGCTAGCTTCCAACTTTTTTTCTGCAGCTTCCTCACTTCTCTCAGCCTTCACAGAATTGAAGAGGCTTAGGACTTTGCTCTGGCTTAGGCTTTGGCTTAAGGGAGTGCTGTGGCCGGCTGCATCTCCTATTCAGAACACTCAGACTTTCTCCACACCAGCAATAAGGCTGTTTTACTTATCATTCATGTGCTTACTGAAGTAGCACTTTAAGTTTCCTTCAAGAATTCTTCCTTTGCATTCACAACTGGACTAACTGTTGGGTGCCAGAGGCCAAGCTTTTGGCCTGTCTTGGCTTCTGACCTGCTTTCCTCACAAAGCTTAATCATGTCTAGCTTTTGAGTTGAAGTGAGAGATGTGCAACTCTTCCTTTCATTTGAATAATTAGAGGCCATGACAGGGCTATTATTTGGCCTAATTTCAATATTGCTGTATCTCAGGGAATAGGAAGGCCTGAGGAGAGGGAGAGAGTTGAGGGAATGGCTGGCTGGTCATGAAGCGGTCAGAACACACACAGCATGTATCAGTTAAGTTCACCATCTTACACGGGAATAGTTCATGGTGCCGCATAATAACTACAATAGTAACATCAAAGATCATGGATCATAGATCACCCTAGGAATTACAATAATAATGAAAAAGTTTGAATATTGCAAGAATTACCAAAATGTGACACAGAGACATAAAGTGAACAAATGCTATTGCAGTGTACACCAGTAGACTGGCTCTATACAGGGCTGCCACAAACCTTTCATTTGTTAAAAAAAAAAAAAACACGCAACGTTTGAGATGCACAAATGTTAAGCAAAGCATAATAAAACAAGACATGCCTGTATTTGAAAATCATTTACTTTCAAAACAGTAGAGATTCTCTTTCCCTCCACCATCAAAAAAAAAAAAAACAGAAACAAAAACAAAAAAACACACACAAAAAAACAGCTTCCACTGACACACCAGCCACTGCTATTTTGCTGTTTAGACTAAGATGAAGAGAAGGGAGAGAAACTGAGCGTCTGTGTGGATGTACAATATTCCTGAACCAAGAAACCACATAAAAATATTCAAAAAGTTTTACTGGGCAGTGATCTCTATGACCTGCTCAATTATCCATGCATCAATTAAAAAAAAATGTAGGGGCTTACAATGAGCTTACTACCATGAGAGGCATAGTAAGGGACTAAGGGAGAAGAAGGAAACGACCCTGTTCTTATCCTCAGAGTTTCTTCTTAAAGTCAGAAAGCAAGACAATTTCATTTAATTCAGCACTCATTCATGCATTCATTGCACATATATTCAATCATTCAATCAACTAACATTCATGAAGATACTACTCTGTGCTAAAAATAAATTGCTTCAACTAAAGTGATTTTTAAAGAACATCCCAGTTCCTATCTGCAAGCAAGAAATAATCTGGTCAGGGACAGAGGTAAAGAAATAACTATAATTCCTTCTTTTCTTCATCGTTCTTTCCTTTATCTCTCATTCCTTTTTTCCTTCTCTTGTCCTTCCTTCTTCGTCTTACTTCCTTTTTTAAAAAATCCAATTACTATTTATAGAGCCTTAAATATCTGACAAGCTCTAGGCTCTGTGCTCATAACCAACAGGACAGACAAAGGCAAGTATAGGCCATGGTAATTAGCCTCAAAGAAGATCCCTGCCTCCTGGTGTTCACACCCTTGTGTAATCCCCTTCTGGACTGATCTATGCAACCAATAGGATATTATGGAAATGATAGTTTGTGACTCTTGAGGATAGATCTTAAAAGACACTGTCACTTCTATCTTGCTATCTTGGATTACTCATTCTGGGGGAAGCCAGCTAATGTTTCATAAGGATACTCAAGGAGCCATCTGGACAGGACCATGTAGCAAGAAACTTAGGCACCTTGCCAACAACCAGCAGTGATTGGGTAGGTATGTGAGTGAGCTACCTTGGGAGCAGATCTTTCAGACCCAGGTGAAACCATTAGATGACTGCAGTCCCACTGACATCTTGACTGCAACCTCATGAAAGGTTCTGATCCAGACATGCAGAGAAGATACACACATTGAACACATAAGTACAAATGTGAATAAGTAGGCATATTATGAGATATGTTATTGTGGAGCTGGGAACAGAGTACACACACAGAAGTGGGTTACCCAACCCAGCCTAGCAAGATTGAAGGATGTTTCAGAGAAAGAGGCAAGAGCCAGGTCTTGATAGCTGATTTAGTGTTAGCCAGGCAGTGGGACCTGCAAGTGTAAGGCTATAGAGTTGTGAGCAAACTTGGCAGAATGTAGTTGATAAGAGTGACTACTATTTTTGAAAGGAAAGAAAATAAGATTGCTTTCCAGGTATTAAACCATAAAATTCTTACTTATGAATTGGAATTGAGATATTCGAAACAAACTTTCAAAGAAAGAATGGCTCATGTTCAATATTATTAATTATCAGAGAAATGCAAATCAAAACTACCAGTCAGAATGGCCATCATTCAAAAGTCCACAAATGACAAATGCTCGAGAGGTTGTGGAGAAAAGGGAACCCTCCTACACTGCTGGTGGGAATGCAGTTTGGTGCAGCCACTGTGGAAAACAGTATGGAGATTCCTCAAAAGACTAGGAATAGACTTATCATACGACCCAGGAATCCCACTCCTGGGCATATATCCGGAAGGAACCCTATTTCAGGATGACACCTGCACCCCAGTGTTCATGGCAGCACTATTTACAATAGCCAAGACATGGAAAGAGCTTAAATGTCCATCAACAGATGACTGGGTAAAGAAGATGTGGTATATTTACACAATGGAATACCATTCAGCCATAAAAACCGACAACATAATGCCATTTGCAGCAACATGGATGTTCCTGGAGAATGTCATTCTAAGTGAAGTAAGCCAGAAAGAGAAAGAACAATACCATATGAGATTGCTCATATGTGAAATCTAAAAAACCCAAACCAAAACAAAACATAAATACAAAACAGAAATAGACTCATAGACATAGAATACAAACTTGTGGTTGCCAAGGGCATCGAGGGTGGAAAGGGATAGACTGGGATTTCAAAATGTAGAATAGATAAACAAGATTATACTGTATAGCACAGGGAAATATACACAAGATCTTACGGTAGCTCACAGAGAAAAAAATGTGACAATGAATATATATATGTTCATGTATAACTGAAAAATTGTGCTCTACTCTGGAATTTGACACAACATTGTAAAATGATTATAACTCAATAAAAAATGTTAAAACAAACAAACAAAAAAACCAGTCCAAAAAAAAAAAGTTTAAAATTATAAAAAAGAAAGAAAGAAAGAATGACTCTGATACCTGTAAACAGCTTAAGAATATTAACATATGTAAAGAAATAATCATAAGATGTTCCCAGAGGATGAGGATGAGTGAAACAGTAATAGGTCATTGTCTATCCAAGTCTTGTCTATAAGGGTGGGGAGGGGAGGATGCTGTCACGCTAACACAAGTACCCTCAAAGGGGGATCCCGATAGTGGAGTGGGATCCAACAGGCAGTCACAATTTGAAGTTATGGAGCAAATGAGAACCATGTAACTTATTCCTTCTGCTCTGATACTATGTTCTTAAAAGGGTCATATGTTCGTGTAATCTACCTAATCCAATGGAGAGTTATGGATCTCATAGTAATTTAGTAAACTGGCATTCTGGCTTTATATATCAGGTCGTGACTGTGGGTAGGAATAGTCTTGAGAACAGATTTCTGGACCCTGCAAGGATGTAGGCCAGACTAAGGCCTCCTTAGCCAACTGACTGGGTGGTGAGCTGGTCTTCCTCTAAATACATTTTTACTGTATCAGCATACTTTACCTGCTTTTCCAGGCATGATGGCAAAGAGCAAGAACTCTCGAGCCAACACCACTTAGATTTAAATCTAAGCCATGTGAAACTGGGCAAGTAACTTAATTACTCTGTGCCTTTTTGTAAGCTATTCTGTACCTGTGTGCAGGTGGTTCATTCACTTATAAAGAACAAACAGGGAAAGCAGAAGACAAAAGATGAGAGGCCACATACAGATGGCCTTGGAACTTAGACTTTATCTTAAAGGCAATTAAGACCATTGAAAGATGATAAGCTAAGGATTGGTGATTAAATGTGCTCCATAGACAGTTCATCGTGTAGGAGGTAGAGGATGACTTACGAGGGGTGAAAAACTGGGGTAAGGGAAAGTAACTAGGTGATAGTGGTCGCAGTCCCATGAGACAGCGGTGGGGATTGAAAGAAGGGTATGGATTCGAAAGCCACTTAGGAAATATGGCAATCATATAGACATGGGAATCAGTTAGACATGGGGTTGAGGATAGCACTGCGGCCAAGCTGGGTTAAAATACAAGCTCCTCCTCGCGGGACCGTATGTCAGCTACTTTTTCACTCTGTGCCTTGGTTTACTCATCTGCAAAATGAGGACATTAAAAGTACTTACCTCACAGGACTGTGTGAGTATTAAGGTTTCATTAAAAGGTAAAATGTGAATTATAACGGCACAGACGTCATATGGTCGGTATGATGAAGGGCTTCGAACAGGGTGTGGCATATAACAGATGCCATGGGAATGAGATGAGCCTAGGTGATTGGCTTGGGTGAGTGGGTGGGTGGTTATGTGAATGGCTGAGATGGGAAGGGAAGAAAAGAAGCAAGAATTTCAAAATAATGAGTTTGAGGTGCATGTGCCATCCAGGTACACAGGTGCTGCACGTGTGTGTGTGTGTGTGTGTGTACGTGCAGGCTCACACATGCATGCTTACTAGTGTCACACACAGTGATAAATCTGCATACATTACCTTATTTACAGAAGAGGTACCTATTACTGAAACAGCAATTACTGTAAATAATATATTTTACAGATGAAGCTGAGATTTTGACCAAGCATTTCAGTATCAACCTCATAAGGTCATTATAATGACTGAATAAGAGAGTATGTATAAAGTAGCTGCACAATGGCCTGGCACCCAGGCAGAACCCAGAAAACAGTCATTATTAACATTGGCAGTGCGGTTTTGTTATTGCTAATGTGCTGTGTCTGAGGTTGGACAGCTACTGAGTAGCACGGTAGGGATTCAAATCCAGGACTGCCCAATTATAAGGCAGAGGCTCATAAGACCTTAAGTCTCACTGTTGTTGCTGGACAGTCTGGTTGAAAAGAAAAGAAGTTTTCAATTGGGATGAAGACTGCCTTGACTAGAACAATGAAACATCAACTCAGTTTTAAAATTCAATCGGGAGAGGGGAGTTGGGAGAGTGCCCCAGGCAGGAGCGTCAGGGTGAGCCGAGTCCTGAAGGTGTGAATGAATAGGAGACAAACCATGATACAGGGAAGCCCTGCTGGAAAGTGTCAGATCCCCAAATATAGATCTGCAGACCAGCTGGGTACTAATCTAACTACTCCAATGCCCTACAATTAAGTTCAAGCATTGCCTCTAGGACTGACTTGCAATGAAACTTTAGCTGTCAAAAGGAAAGCAGCCAGACCCGTGTTTGCTTGGTGCTGCTTGCAGGAGTTACACTCGTAAGAACTCGTGGGAGGTGCACATGGAACTCCCCACCCACTGGGGTTGATAATCCGAGCTAATTGTACACATTTCCAAAGCCTCACGTGTGAGAAGGAAAAAATAAAAATGTTCTCTCAACATTTTTGAAGTTCATAAATGTGGCAAATGTTCAATAACTATATTTAACTCCCGCTGCAAATTCCCTGGCTTTTGAAATATACCAAACCGACAATTTCATGTGCTTGACAGGAAAGGCACACTTTCCTGCTCCTTTTTCTTTTATCTTTCTAGGTGACCATCCATGCCCACCACTGTCTTGAAGATCAGGCTCAAGGTTTACCTTTTCCAAAAGTTGTCCCTGGCTAAACACACCATGATTTGAGATTTTCCTTCCCTTGCTTAGCATTTTGGCGTTGGGTGTGAGAAAGGTCCTGGGGGCAAGTAGGGCCATGGAAGAATGGGAGGAAAAGCATCCACAGGCAGAAAAGCGGAGGTGGTCAGGATTGGCTGCACCTAGAATTTTTCCTGTTGCACTGTCAACATTGCTTCAGGCTTTTTCTCCTCAATGTGGGGTCCTTGGACCAGAGTCATCATGAACGCTTGCATGCTTGTAAAAAAATGCAGACTCTTAGGCTCCGCCCCAGATCTATTGAATCAAAATTTTCATTTTTACAAGCTTATCACACTACATTACAGTTGTTTGTTTCCCTGCCTGTCTCCCTCTACGCTGTGAGTTCCTTCAAGGATGAACTGCATTCTGTGGATCCCTAAAGCCCAGCACCTAGCCCAGTGCCCAGTAAATAGAAATAGCACACATTTTGTGCTTATTTGCCAGGTGGTGATATATATACTTTCTTTCTCTTTCCTTCTTTTCTTTCTTTCTTTCTTTCTTTCTTTCTTTCTTTCTTTCTTTCTTTCTTTCTTTCTTTCTTTCTTTCTTTCTTTCTTTCTTTCTTTCTTTCTTTCTTTCTTTCTTTCTTTCTTTTTCTTCCTTCCTTCCTTCCTTCCTTCCTTCCTTCCTTTCTTTCTTTTTCTTTTTCTTTCTTTCTCTTTCTTTCTTCTTTCTCTTTCTTCCTTTCCTTCCTTTCCTTCCTTCCCTCCTTTCTTTTATTGAATTATAGTCAGTTTACAATATTGTGTCAATTTCTGGTGTACAGCATAATGTTTCAGTCACACACATACATACATACATACATTCGTTTCCATATTCTTTTTCATTATAGGTTACTATGAGGTATTGAATATAGTTCCCTGTGCTGTACAGAAGAAACTTGCTGTTTATCTATTTTATGTATAGCAGTTAATGTTTGCAAATCTTGAACTCCCAATTTATCCCTCATTGAATCTTTACAACAACCCTGTGAGGTCACCATTATTTCCATTTTGCAGATAAGGTAATCAGGGTTCAGAGATCATAAGTAACTCACCTAAAGTCACAGAAATAGAAAGCAACAAAACTGGCATTCAGATGGAACCCTATCAGACCGTGCAAGGCCGGCCTCTTCACCAGGATTTTATACTATTTCCCTAGATGTTTGACAGATATCTATGAAATTAAATAGAATTTGCCAGGCAAAACCACAGCTGAGTCTGTGCTGCTTTCTGTCGTGAAGTGAAAGGACTGTGGCTGCAGTTTTAATTTGCCACGCAGTTTCCCAAGTGCAGAAGCATCATGTCTGCATTCACTGAAATGGCCAGTAACTATACTAGGAATTCTGTATCTCCCACCCCTCTCCTCTTGGAAGATCTGCAAGTGTTAGTAAGCCCTGCAGACAAGCAATCCGTCAGGGAGAAGGCAGCTCAGAGTCCTTAAATAAAACATTCTCACAGCCTTCCGCGGAGAGCATGGAGACAAATACCGCGGATGTGAAAGGTGTCGCTGGGATTACCAATGACGTGCTAATGGCTGCTCAGGCAATCTCCGTACCTCCTGCGCTCTGAGTCACCCGCTCCCTTTGGAGCCTGCGCTCACGTCATTAAGGGACCAAGAGCTATTCACAGATCACTGACTAAAGGCAAGCTTGAGCCGGGCCTGCACCCCCCGGCCCTCCAAAAGACTAAGGTCACCGACAGGAGGCCGCGGAGCTTTTTATCACGGCCACAAAGAAGAGAGAGGGAAAGATAAAGCTTCCTCTCTTCCTCTCATCCATCCCTTTGGCTGTAGTTTTGCAGATGCGAACTTTCCTCTCGTTCCAGAACATGTGGGAAACTCTTTGCAAGGAACAAGCAGAATCTTGAGGAGGGTGATACACTTTTGACGGTTCGTTACTATTCGAAAAAAACTTTGATGCTATTTTTAATTCTACAGACATTTCATTACTAATCAACCCTGGAACTTTCAGTTTCTAGAATACGTACACACATTTCCTCTGTTTAGATTATTTGTGTGGCTGCTTGGTTGAATTTACTGTAATTTCACTTGTTTGTTCTCACCACAATGGGAGCATCAAAAAGACTAGGAAATATAAGTGTAATATTTCCGGACACCACTTTCTCTACTAGCCTGAATTAATCCTTTGAGGTAAAACATCACTTAGTTTTCCCACTGGGCACTTCTCCCTGAAATAAAATCACAGGTCTGCTTTGGTCATTCTGTCAATATCTGTGACACTTAGATATTTCCAAGTCAACTTTCAGGGAGTCACAACTTGGCAAGTCCAGAAAGTACTATATTTAGCTGCAGTTTGGGAGTGATTTGGGAACGAAGACTGAATCTGAAAAAGCAAGGTGGGGTAGAGTATTTTGAGATGAGGGAAACAGGTAATAACTACAGGCTTATTTTTTTTTCCTGAATAAACCCAGGATCTGTTTGATGGCCACTTTTATCCTTTCTCAAAATCAATCCAATGATTTATACAAGTTTGAGTTCTTCAAGGTTAATCACAGGTTTTATCCTAGAAGATAATTTTCCTAATTGGCAGAAAATAAAGCTATTCGTTGTATAAAGCAGACTAGCTGGTGATACATTTTAGTTTAATTTGCTTTCTGTGCTAATACCCAAGCATGTGAAGTTAAGCATTTGGTTAGTGCAAAAAAAATCACCACAGAACTTTTAAGATCAGTCATCAAAGTGATAAGAAAAGGGAACAATTTTTTCCAGACTTCTTGAGCTCTGATATCCAATTTGAGCGCAGAGTTCTCAGTGCCAATTACATGGTTCAGTCAAAGAATGATAGTGGAGAAAAAAAAATGTAACGTATTTCCCACTTCTATTAAAATAAGAGTCAGGTTTAATATAGACACGTTTTTCCCTAGATGTGGTGAATAGAACTTTCTCCTTTGGGAAATGTCATTTGGAGAAAAAGACATCTTTTTGAAAAAATAAAAATTTTAATTTCTAAAAGAACTTTTACAAAGGCATAATGGGATCAATTCTGCTTGTAATCATGGGAACATGATCAGTTTATTTAGGGAGTTTGAGGAATCTGGTGTGTTGAAGAGCCATAGGGGATTTCCTGATTATATGCGCTTGATTTTTGGTTTTTAGGTTTATTTAAAAAATACAAACACATATACACCCAAATTATAAATTTTCATTGTTTTAGAGTTACGTATTTTAGAGAGGGTCACCAGAACTTACATTTCATTCTGTTTTCCCCAGTGATTGATGGGTCCTGAGAATAAAGTCACGCTAATATATAGCATCAGACTGTTCTAGAATCATCTCAAGGATGATTTCCAGGTGGTTGGAATGGTGATGAGAGAGCAATTTTTGCACAATTCATCTGCTGACAATGAACTAATAATTTAAAGAGGTTCCTTGGAAATCCACTAGAATGATGGGGCAATGGAGTATCAACAAAATTATCTTCACATGTGATACCACTGTGGAAACCCAGGGTCCCTGTCCTCTCTGAGGATCTGAGAAAGAAATCACCACCAAATACTTGCGCTGTTCTACACTCTTATCCCCACAAACTTATTCAATACTTTCAATAACCCTATGAAGAAGGAATTATTACTCTCATGTTACTCGTGAGTTTAGAAAACTTAAGTAATTCACAAGTGAGCATTTCAAACTGAGCATTTCAAACCTACCTTGAGGAACGTGCATAAGTGTGAATGGATAAGGGGAAGCTGTTTATAGAACTTCCCGGAAGCCCCTTGCAAATGTTTCTCTTGAAAAGAAGCTAGATTCATTACAGCAGTTGCCTAGAGCACGTTTAAACTACTTTTAAATATATTAGCTCAGGAAATAAATGTTCTTGCTGCTTCACTGTTTAAAAAAAAAAACTGAAATGGATCTTCAGTCTCTTTTGCTGCTTACCATATTTGCCACATATTTTATGTCTGTTCTTTTAAATAGGGGGAGGAAGTACCTGGGTAAGGGAACACACCTACAGATAGCCAGAGCCCTCGTAAACAAGTATCAGATGGAGAAACCAAAAAGAATTGAGGCTTTGGAATTAAGGCAGACCCAGATTCTATGTAAGCCCTGCCCCTTTTATCTTGGTGATCCTGCTGAAGTTACTAACCACTCTGAGCATCAGTCTCCACATCCATAGCATTCACTCGTGGAGAGATTGTAAAGATTAACGAAGAAAAGGATAGACTTAAAAAAAAACCCCAAACCCCCGGCATTGTGTTGTTGCTTGACAAATGTCAGTTCTCTATTGCATGCTTGGCGGTGGGTGGGGGGGGGTGGGTTGTCCAATGGCTGCCAGAGGTCCCAGGACCAGACCAAAGAGATGGCTTTTAGAGAAACGCTGACAAGTCCACATCCAACTCTACCTTAGCTGAGCCCCAAGTCGAAATTCACCCCCGAGAGAGCAGAAAGCCCTGAGGACTTAGAGATTCACAATATATTTTCTAATTTCGGGTGACCTTATGACAGCATCTTGAACATTATACTAAAAGTCTTTTAGCCAGCTTGATAAATTTTGGAGATTAATGATTAGAAATAATTTTGTCAAAGATTTAACACTTCACCACATGAGCTGGAAAGATTAACCTCTTTTTTGTGTTATTATTATAATCTTTATTATTATTGCTAAAGATAACTGGGCAATAATAGAACATTTAAAAATTAATTTATCCTCACAATCTGAAACTGATGGGAGCCCATTCACAGTCTAAAGAGAAGGTCTTACGTTTCTAATGATGGGGATAGAGTCATCAATGCTTCAAGCGTCAGTTCTTCCTTGTTAACTCCACATTACAGCTTGATATTTTGGGCCAAGGCAAGAGTACCTATTTATGTCTTAAATATATTAGGAACTTCATCATTACTGTCTTGAAGTGTCACATGCTCATCGGTCCAACAGAGACGCTATTGAAATAAAAACTGAAGATAAAGCCGGAATCACTCCATTTTCCTAAGTAACCTCATGAGTTCTTGAAATGTGGAGTACACTGTTCCCTCATTCTTCCATTCAGTCGTACATAACAAGTGCCTACCTTGTTCTAGGCCTTGTACTAGGAATTCTAAGAAAAACAGATCCCTGGCCTTAACGAGCTAACATTCTAGAGAGACTCCCTCTGAATCAAGGTTTTTCAAAATTGGCACTATTGACATTTTGGGTCAGCTGATTGTTTGCTGTGGGAACTATATCCTTGCACTGAAGGATATTCACTCCTGACCTCTACCACTACCACTAGTGCCAGTGGCACCTCCCTTTCCAGTTGTGACAATCCCAAAATATCTCCAGACATTGACAAATGTCCCCAGGGAGGGAGTTGGGGGCAAAACTGCACCGGGTTGAGGTCCTCCAGCCTAGATGCATGTACCACTAAGTCACTGCTGGTGGTGGAAGCTCCCTGTGCTGTTCTTGGCCCAGGTCACCCAAATTTCCTGATTCAAAAATAAATCCTAGGCTATTTTTGGTTTCCTGGAAGTTTATGACACAACATCTCAATATAACTCAGATGAAGTCACACACACACTTCAGAAATTTAAACCTTTCCCCAGAAACTTATTATTTTCAGGAAAAAAAAAAGTAAGAAACTAAATACAATCGCCTGGGAGGCTTTGATATCTATCAAACCCAATAATGGACACACTTTAGGGAACACCGTTGCTTACAATGTAGCTTTTGCAGAAGGCATCATAGAAGAGCAGGTACCTTGTGACCACTGGAGAAATTTTTACCCACCCATACAACTCTGTAATGATCTTTATATATCCTTCAACTGTGTTCCAAAAGTGTCACACAACTTAAAATATATTATCAGTCACCTGAAACTAAAACAAACAAACACAAACAAAACAGAAAAAAAAAAAAAAAAAACAGTCCATCGTTTGGGATCATTAGGATGTGAGGTGCAGCAAGTGGCAAGTGGACTTTCTCCTGAGCGTCAGCTCAGCTCAATCGGTATGGGCTGCCTGGAGGACTGGGCTGGGAAGCGCTCTCAGATTGCACCTGTCAGAGGAAAACAATGCCATGTGTGATTAGTGACGTCTTTTCTGTCCACTGAATAAGAGAGTAAGTTGTGTATACCTGCTCTGTGCCATCCCCATCCTGGCTCCAGACACCATTTTCAGTGATGATGTCCATTATTTACACAGACTGGCTAACTCCATAGATGAGTCCATCAATGGGCTTGCTGGATCCAGCTCCGCCTAGCTCTTCAGTATTATGCATGTTATCCTACTTGTTTCTACTAAACAATTTGTAGGACTGTGTTTTTCTTTCTAATAGGTTATATCACAAGCAAGCAAAACTAAAGCTTGCATCTCAAGAAAATGATTAGGAGTGATACAGGCTTCTTTGAGAATTTATTGATCTTTCTTCAGGTTTTCATTTTTGAGAGGTATAACCTAGGAGCATGGATGTATGCCATCGATGTGATTTCTAGATTCTCCTTAACAGTGTGTTATTGAAATCTATATATCCCTCCCTCCATTTAAATATTTACTTATTAATTTACTCACTTAATAAATATTTAAGGCCATCAATGTGCAAGTACGATGCCATATGACTGAAACAGATTTGAACTCTTTCCATAGGGACCTTAAACTCTAGCAGAAGACATACATACACTATAAGGTTACAGGTAAAATGACAAATGTCATTGCAGAAATTAAAAAAAAAAAAAGAATTGCAGGAAGACTAGAAGGTCAAGATTACTTTCTGGATGGGCTATTAGCAAAGAGAATGCCTTGGAGCAGGTCTTGAAGTAGTGGTAAGATTATACTGACAGAGACAGAAGACCTTCTAGGCAGCAAAGAAGGCTGCAGTAAAAGCAGAGAAGGGGAAAGTTTGGGGATACAGATTAAAATAAAAACAGCAAGTAGCTCATTCTGAATGGAATACAGTATTAAAAAAAGAGGTAACAGGAAATAAATTTAGAAAGACAGAGTGAACTCAGACCTACTATGAGTCTAAAATCAGAGTAGGGAGACATAATCTTTTAACAGATGAAGTTCCAATTATACTGATTGGCAGAGAGAGTTGGGTCATAACTCCCTTCCTTTTTAATTTATGTTTTGTGAACATGATTCAGTTGTTAGGAGAATGGGCTGCTTGCCCACTTACCAAAGGAAACCAGGCATCCTCATCCTCCTCTATGCTGCTGACAGTTTTATTTTTATAAACTGGGTGTGGCCTTAAGAAAAGAACTGATTTTTTTGGCTAATTACCAGGCACATTGTTGTTTAGTATACTGTACAAAAATAGAAATCATTTTATTGGGTATTCATTCTTTCATTTTAAATGCAGACTTAAATATTGACTTAAACTCTACACGAGACAGTTTTTCAGCTATCTGGGGGTTTCTTGCTGTCTGCTCTTGTAAAATGGTAGAGTCCTTGAATATTCTTTAGGGAATATATATACTGAGGTGATATGACAACTGAAGCAGCGAAAAGATGAAATTGTGATAATTACTGTGATTGAGAGTTTACTATGTGACCAACATTATGTGAATTCTCATTTAATTGTCCATTCTGTAAATATTAACAGAACACCTACTATGTAGAAGATGTGCTAAGCACTGGGGATAGAATGGTCAGTAAAGACAGAGAGATTTCTACTTTCAAGGATCATAGAGTCCACTGGGTGAATTAATCAAATGATCATAGTAATAATGTAAAATTACAAACTGACAACAGAGCTGTAAAGATTCAATAACAAGAGTCTCAGAAAACACATAAAAAAAAGAAAAGAAACTGAGAGAGATAGTGAGGTAAAGAAAGGGTAATTCAGGAGGGTTATTAAACAGAAGTGGGATGGATAGAGGGAAAAGCATTGTGATCAAAGGGAACACAAAGGTTCTGAAGCAGTAGGGAGCGTGGCATGTTTGAAGAATTCAAAGCAAGCCAGTAAGTTGGAAAACAAAGAGAGGTGGAGAGAAGAATATGTGATGAGATAGGTAAGGTGAGACGAGGTGAGAATTTGGGAATAAATCTATGAACAAAAAGAAAACAGAAAGGTTTATAAATTGGGGAGTTTAGAAGAAAGGAATCTGATCAGATTTCCATCGTAAGAACATTATTTCCACTGCAATGTGGAAATGGAGAGAAACAAGACCAAAGTGCAAGTGTGAATTCTTCGAAGGCTATTACAGTAAGCTGGGCAAGAGCTGAGGGTCTGTGCTAAGGAGTGTGTAGGAGACACAAAGGGAAGAGAGAGAGAAGTGAATGGCTCTGATAGACATATACGTGGTGACATTGGCAGGATGGAAGGATGGGGAAAATGAGGAAAGCAAGAGGGGTGGTAAGGATGGGATATAGGTTCTAGAATACAGAACTGGATATACAGTGATGCCAGTCATCCCTACGAGACAGGAAACAGCAGAAGGAGTCTGATTTCATAAGAAAGGAGCAACAATCTCCTCATAAGTTCCCTTTGATACAGTGCAATTGTTAAGTCCATTTTACAGATAAGGAATCTGAGAATCATATAATGGAAGTGCCCCTAGTTTCTTTTTATAAATGACAGAGCCAGGATTGAAGCCTAGGTTTATATGACTCTAAAGTCTTCAGAATTTTGTTTTTTAGATTAATACATTGACTTCTGGTTTTTAAGGTGCAGAACTCTGGGATCTCAACCAATGACTTTTCTAAATTCTTGAGCAGACATAAACTTCCTTTAGAAAAAAAAAGTGTGGAAGGGGGAGGGGCTTTTTTTCCCCTTTTTCCTGGATCTACTTCTATATAAAAATGACTTACCACTGTCTTTTCATTCTTCTACAATGTTGCAATGGCTGCCTTTATGCATAACTCCTTATTCATATTTAAGACTTTACATGGGCGCCGCAGCACAGGCAGTTTCTGACTGAATACTCTGTTGTGTGCTGGAAGGACCAGGAATCTGTGTGGTTGCTGGTTGTCTGTTCTTTCAAACGTTCAGTTGGACAAATGAACATTAGTAGTAAAACTGTAATAGTAACTGCCTAATAGCATCACTGCAAGAATTAAATGGCTTAAAATAATCAAGCACTACCTGACACACAGTAAGAGCTCAGTAAATACTAGCTGTTGTTACTATTACTTTTATTATTAGTTATTTATAGATCTGGGTCTTGCTCACTTCCAGCTTACTTCCTTATAAGAACCACCTCCTTCCTCAGAAATGCCCCTGTTTCCTCCTCTATCAATCCATCATTTCTTCATTTAAAGCCTCATTTAAGATTCACCAACTCAGAAAAATCCCTGCCAGCAAAATTCTCATCTATTAATTCTTTTGACACGCCTACCCCTGTTCCAGGTACTGAGTGCTTCAGTCCACAAAACAAAGTTGTTGCTTTCCTAGAGCTTATAGTCTGCTGAAGAGGGAGAGTCACTAGAATCAACAAACATCAAGTATATAACTTGTCATCTGTCATGCAGTATAAATTCTGTTTAAAAGGGAAAGAAAAGGATACAGAGAGCTGTGGTGGGACAGGGGTGCTATTTTACCTACGGCAGTCAAGGGAGGTCTCTTGATTATGTGACACGAGAGTCGATAGCCAAATGAAGCCACAGGGCAAGACAAGTGGGGAGAAGGCAGTGGAGTGTGCTTGATCTGATCAAGGAACAGCGAGGTGGTCGATGGGACTGAAGTAACAAGAAAAAGAGAAGGAGGTTGGCGATGAGGTCGGGGATGCAGGCAGAGTCAGATGACCGACCAAGCAAAGAACACGGCAAGGTATTCTGGGTAACATGGGAAACCACTGGAGTATTTTAAGGGAGGAGGAATGTGATCTCACTTAGGTTTTACACTTAAAACACCATCACTCTGGCTGCCATGGGTAATAGACAGGAGGAAGGTAATTGTGTAAACAGGGAGCAGCACCATATCCAGGGGAGAGGTGGTTTTGGATTGTCCCGGGTGATGGCCCTGGGAATAGTGTGGGGTGACCAGATCCAGGGTGCACTTCAAAGATCCAGACAACACGACTGGTTGATAGATTAGATGTAGATTAAGGTAGGGCATGAAAGAAAAAGAGAGAGAGAGAGAGAGAGAGGAGGATGAGAGAGAGAGAGAGAGAGAAAGAAAGACAGATAGACATCATGTATTATACCAAGATTTGGGACCTATGCAGCCAAAAGAATGGGGTAGCCATTTACTGAGATGAAGAAAATTGTGAGAGGAGACGGTTTTGGAAGGAAAAAGAAGATTTCAAGTTTGGACACATTAAGATGTAGATGGCTATTAGAAATGGAAGTGGAGTCCAATGGGCAGCTAGATAGAAATGACAGTATATCAGGGGAGAAGTCAGAACTGAAAATAAAAATTTGAAGTCATCACTGTCAAGGTGGCATTTATAGCCAGGGACTGAATGAGATCACCTGGAATGAATGTGGAATGAGAAGAGGTCAGAGGACCAGGTCCTGAGGCACCTCAGTGTCTGGAGTTGGGGGAGAAGACGGCTGAAGGAGGCTGAAACAGGAGGAGAATGGCGTTCTGGAGAACATGTTTCAAGGAGGAGGCAGCAATTTTCTCAAATGCTGGTGATGATACAATAAATAGTTCTAGGTCTGAGTGCCTCAAGTTCTGTGTCATTTTTCTACATTATTTTTTCACCAGCTTACAGAAAATCTATTCCAAGGTTGACATCTGACAGCCATTGGGCCAGATTTACAAACAAAATATATTTTGTTTGACCAGTTCAGACTTTGTTTTAAAACATTGAATTTGAAAGACTTTACGTTAGTCATGTGCTCTGCAGTGAACCAAAGGCCTTGAGGTTTTGTTTAAAACAGGTGTATGCGCCTGGGTCTCACAGGCATTTACCACAATGATATCAAACACACACACACACACACACACCCCCGACATGGTAATTATTGTACTTAAACTTCTCCTCAGCCATAATGTAAAAAATGTAAAGGCATATATCCTTTGAAATTTCCCATTCTGTCTAGTTCTAGTGTCTATGGCAAGGAGAATTATAGCCTCCAAGAATATTCCATGCCCTAATCCTAGCACTTTGAATGTGTTACCTTCCCTGGCAAAAGGGACTTAGCTGATGTGATTAAGGTTAATTGGTTGACCTTAAAATCAGGAGATTATCCTGGATTATGGAGTGGGCCCAGTGGAATCACATGATCATCTAAAAGCAGAAGAGGAAAGAGAAGTCAGAGAGATTTGAAGTATGAGAAGAATTTTCTCTTGCTTGTTCAAAGTTGAAGAGGGCTCCGTGACAAGCAAATGGGGACCTCAGATCCACAACCAAAGAAGCTATATTCTAGAGGGGTAGGGTGTAGCTCAAAGGTAGAGTGTGTGCTTAGCATGCGTGAGGTCCTGGGTTCAATCCCCAGTACCTTTGTTAAAATAAATAAATAAACCTAATTACCTCGCCCCAAAACAAGCAAACAAACAAACAAAAACAAAGAAACTATATTTGACCAACAGCCTAATTGAACCTGTCAGAAGATTGCTCCCCCAGAGCCTCCAGGAAAGAAAGCAGCTCTGCTAACACTTTGATTTCAGCTTTTAAGACCCTGAGCCAAGAACACAGACAGGTTATGCTGGACTTCCAACCTACAGAACTGTGAGACAATAAATGAAGGTTGTTTTAAGCTGCTAAGTGTGTGGTAATTTGTTAAAGAGTAATCAAAAATGAATAGAGTGCATCCTTTAAGAAGTATCAACACTGAAGTATATCCCTGGTTATCCCAAGTCTATCTTCTTCCAGGAAGACTTTTTAGATCACTCGCTCTGATTTTCATCCTCTAAGTTCAGAGCTATTTGTACCATCTAACAACAAACTTGTTGTTTGTCTTGTTTGCCTAGTCAGTTTGCATGTTATTTCACTTTTCATGTTGATTTTCATAACTTCTAGTATATAGACTGGAAGTTTTTTGAAGGCAGGGACTGGGTCTTCTATTCTCAAAATCAACTTCTCCAAATCTGATCTGGTCAGGTCACTGTGCTACTTAAATTGCTGCATGGCTTTCTGTCACCATCAGCACAAAGTTTTCCAGGCATGACCAATACAAGTGGCAGAGCATGCTCTGGTCCCTCCTGCCTCTCTAGCTCCATCTCATAAGGCATCATGGCACCTTCCTGCTGGATCTGCAACCCCAGTGGCCTCATCTCAGTCTGTCTTATTGGCTACGTTCATTCCTGCCCCAGGGCCTTTGCACAGGCTGTTGCTTCTGTATGGAACTCTCTTTCCTCCCTTCTGTACTTGGTAAATTCCAACTGCTCCTTTAGCTCTCAATTCAGTAGTCACTACTTCTTAAGAGAAGCCTTTCCTGGCCTCTTTTACTAGGTCAGTGAATCTGTTTATAAGTTTTCATAGTATCCCTCTTTCCTTATTTAAGTAAGCAATTTAACACTCGAATCTGTGATAATCTAATTAATGCCATGTTACCTCCCAGTGAAAATTTCAAGATGGTTGAAAACAATCTTTTTTTGTTCTTTGGCATATCCCCAGTTCCTAACAGGGTGTCTGGCACATAATAGTTGTTTAAAAAAAATATTTGTTAAATAAATGCATATATAACTGTGGTCAATCCCCCCAGCCCCACATTGTCCTAAGCCCTGGAACCTGTGATATGGTAGATTACATGGCAAAGGGGAATTAAGGTTGCAGATGGAATGAAGGTTGCTTATCAGCTGATCTTAAAATAAGAAGACTATCTTGGATTATCTAGGTGGTCCCAGGTAACCACAAGTGTCCTTGAAAGTAGAAGAGGAAAGCAGAAAAGAAGAATCAGTCAAAGGAAGATGTGACTTGGGAAGACAGTCATGGACAGAGATGCAGCACTGCTGGCTTTGAAGACAGAGAGACGGGGCCATGAGCCAAGGAATGGGGCAGCCTCTAGAAGCTGGAAAATACAAGGAAACAGATTCTCTCCAAGAGCCTCTAGGAGGAACACAGCCCTGGCAAGGCCTTGATTTTATTCCAGTGAGACACATAAAGTGTCTTTATGTGTCTAACCTGAAGAACTGTAAGATAATACATTTGTGCTGTTTAGGCCCCTAAATCTGTGATAACTAACTTACAGGAGCAATAGAGAATTAACACATTAACCCACACCATTGCTTTGGCCACAGAAATTCAATCCATTTCCTGATAGACTTCAGCTCAAAAAATATTTATTGAGTAAAACTGAATTGTTAACAATCTAGTGCACTGTGACAAAATGTATACAACTTAGAGCTGGGAAAAAGTCTTTAAAAATGTTACCTCTAACCTCTCTCCTGTAATACAGATTGAAGCTCAAAGAAGGAATGTAACTAGCAAAAATTTATACATCTAGCTGGTGGGAAAGCCTCAGGGAGACCACCTATGCTGTGAGACAATGAGAAGAAAAAAATGTTGAGAAGAGTTAGGGAAACAGCTTTGAATAATCTGTTCTGCATATGGTGATCTCCATGAGTGACAAGTAGTGCTGTATTTTTCTGCCTTGCAGACCAAAAAGCTAGGATGTCTCTACTCAAGTTTTTAAAAGAATACTAAATAACAAATACAATAACAAATAACAGATTGGCTGCAAGAGGAGGAAAAGTACTCTCTGAGTAGGATTTGCCACATGGGATTAGTGAGTGTCTCATTATCTGTTGCTTGAGTTTAAAAAAAACTGCTCACATCATATAAATAGATTCCTTTACTCTTTGGAACAAAAATTATGTGTGTTTAGGTTGTAAAATGCAATGCTGGCAAGCCAGAGAACTAGCTACGATGTTAATGAGTATCAGCGGTTTCTTTCAGGTCGTAATGTAGTCGGCCATCGGTTCATGTCAATAGTGTGACTTGCTTCTTGCCAAAGAGTTAATTTTAAATTGTACTGTTTGAGACCCAGATACGTGTGTTCTGTTACCTACCAGATCTAGAGGAGTTTCAACAGATAAATGACAAGCTGGTGCAAATCATCAGCGTACTCTGAGACTAAGGCAGAGTGACAAATACACAGATCACCTGCGTCAGCAGCGTCCTTAATGTCAGCAGCGGACTTCAGTGGGAAACAGTCACGAGAAGGAAAAAGTCTTGGGACTTTCAAACAGTGGACATTCTAAAAAGACAACCAGTCACTGTGGAATATGAATATTCTAGTCTTGGTTTTTCTGTTAACTCAGTAATTTTTTTAATCTGACAAACTTGAATGGAAAACATAATTCCTGCCATAACACAGGTATTTGCAAGCCTTAGTAATGTCAGTAAAACTGACTCTGGTTAATAGAAAGGGTTATGCAAGTGCAAATTATTATTAAAAAGACTGTGTACAAATTAGAGAAAATGACTAATAGTAACATATTGTTCTGGGATGTCCTCCCCCAAGCAAGGCAAAAAATACCAGTCAACTAGTCAGCAAGGCTTTATTTAGTATTTAATCTGTTCTCAAAAGTATCCAAGCCTAGAGATGCAAGAGAAGCAGGTGGTCACCACATTTATGAAATCAATTAATTCTAATGGCTAAGGCTTATGGAGAACTCACTATGTGCCAGAAAATTTTACCTGGTTTAGTCATAATCTTCACGCCAACACTGCAGTGTGTAAATTTCCATTCCCATTTTACAAACGAAGACCTATGGGAAAGTTGCAGAGAAGTCAAGCCTCTTCCCCACTTATACAGCCAGCACATGTGGAGTCCAGACTAATTCCAAAGCTGGTGTTCCTTCCACTCACTCTGCTGTTTCACTTGTTTCTTTTCAGAAATGGTGCAACACGTTGCCAAGAACCATAGATTTCAGAGGTTTGTCTTAAAGCAGACTGTATACAAGTACTTGCACTGCTCAGTCTATCAGCAAGCCTGTTTGCTGTCTTTGAGAACCAGTAGAGTGTGGTGGCTAAATGGTAAGACTTTGGACTCAGAGTGCTTGAGTTCAAATCACATTTCCTCCAGTTGGGGAAGTTGCTTGATGGACCTCAGATGTTTTTATTTCTATTACCTCACTCATAGAGTTTTGGGGAGGAAACTCACATGCACCGCCAGCTTCCTTATAGGGTGGTTTTGAAGGTCACACAGAGACAGCGCTGCCTTCTTCATTGTGTGCATATGTGTTATGAGATAACTCAATGTGTGTGTATGTGTTATGAGCTAACTCACTGTGTGTGTATATGTTATGAGATAACACATACACAGCACTAGAGCCACACCCATAACTGACATCCTAGGATTGTTAGTTATCACCAGTGTGAATCAAAGCACGAGGGAGTAAATAAGGGCATTTGATAGACAGGATTGAATGAATGAAGCAGAAAAAATTAAAAGGTTGGTCAGATTTGCTCCCTTGCTGAGCAGTCATTGAGCAGGAGCCCAAGCATGTAGTAGTCCATGGAAATTAATAAGATGCATTTTTGGTCTTCAAGAAGCTTCTAAATCTACCTGCATTTACCATTAGGGCCCCGGTGAGCTTGTGGTTGTTCTCTGGAGGTTCAGTCAAACCTAAAATCCACTTGTTTCAACACCATACTTATTCTTTATCTTCAGCCTACACTCCGATTGCCCCTCTCCATTCCTCCTGACCTCCTTCTTAGAACACCAGCTCTCTTCATCTATTCCTACCCTCCAGTCAATCAAAATTGCACCTTGAAAATCACAAAATACCTTTCAGTCCATGTACAGAGACCTTTTCCAGTTTTCTCCCAACCAAATCCTCACACTCAAAAGTTCTAAGTTATGAAGCTTTTCAAACATGTTACTGTTTTATTCTCCCACCTCCATGCCTTCTGATATCAGGGCTCTGATCCTTCCACATCATCCTGTTGTCATGTAATGACTAGTTCTTCCAGATCCAGCTTAAACAAAACTCCTATATGGAGCTTTCTATGATTTGTTCAAGGCAATTCCTCACTCTTCTGTGCCCCTTCTGTAGCCGATACTGACGTCTGTGATGCTCTCATCAAGTTGTAAAGCAACGGCCTTGGTTTCTTGTCTCTGCCAAATTCCTTAAATGCTGACTATGCCTGGTACCTGGCTCAACAGTGGCCATTTGGACCATTTAATTAATTTCTACTGCACTCATATTTTATCCCACTGAGTTAGCACTTGGCTTTGCATACACTACTTGATAGTAATGTTGCAGGAGTACGACTCATTGTGTGGGCAAAATCTTAATCAGTAAATCAACAAATAATTGGTGGAGTGATGTTTATCTTTCTAGCTCAAGTCCTCTGAGGCAGAAAAAGGAAGTTTCTAAAGAACTTAGTACATAATTGGGGGAAAACAAAACTAGACCAGACTTAGGTGACTAGATTCTTAATTATAAATCTCTTTCATATTTTCTTTTTTATCTCCTGAACTGTTGTCCACAGTGATAGTGCTTGGAAGATAATCACTAAGACGTTGACTTGTTTTATCTGTTCTACAGTTAGTATCACTGGAGACAAAAATTTTCTGTGCTTAGATACCAGAATTACAGAAAGGCATATGAATGCACGGATGGGTGAGCAACTATTAGAAAAGGAAGACGTTGGGGAGCCATTAAAAACAAGAATTAATTCTGAATAGGAAAAGGAAATTACCCTAACGGGTAAGTATAAAAGCAGCATGAGTGCTCCTTACATGAAATGAGAACATTTTATACAAGAATTTAGAGCAGTAAAATCCATCCTTACATTTTACTATCTTACAATCATCCTTTCTCTTTGATCATTGTAAGACTATAATTTATAACCATTATTTAGCTTATCCATATAGATTTTTCTGGTAAAGAGTGGCAGAAGACACCTAGGTAAAAGCATATAGATCAGTGCCTCATTCAACCTGGAAGAGAATTGTGAATATGTTCTCTCAAATGGGAGACAAGGAAATCCTTTTCTGTTTTCTGCTCTGGCATCTCAAGAATGCAAAGTGACTGGCAAATGAAAACTATGCTCTTCTCTTCTAAAGCTGTCTGGTCCAAGGAATATTCCAGGGTAGACCTTCTGGTCCATCTACTCTTGACTCTTAAGAAAAGCTAAAATATGGATATTAATACATCCATGGTATTTTTTTAGTCCTGTACTCAAAAAGTATTGAGTATTTCCTAAATGTGAGGCAGTGTGCCAGTTACTAAGAATAATAAATGGAAAACTAAAGATAAATAATAAGAGTTAACAATTACTGAGTGAAGAACTTTGCAGGAATTATTTTAAGCCGTGTGACAATCCTTGAGATATTAGTATTTTCCTTATTTTACAGGTAAAGTAACTGAATCTTAGGAAGATTAAATAACTTTTCCAATGTCATATTACTTCTAAAGTGATAAATTTAGGATTCAAATCCAGGAATGTCATATTATGGAGGTAAGAGATTTCATGGAAGAGATGACATTGAATTAAGCTTTGAAAGATGAACAAGCGCATTAGTTAGATTATGCTAGGATATGCTGTGGTAACAACCAATCCCAAAATCTCAACAACAATTTCTTTTTCTACTTGTATTTCATGTCCATTGTGGTTCAACTGTGTGTCTTTTATATTCTGCAACGACAAAGCATGCCCTGTTTGGAGCGTACTTGATTGATAGCAGAGGGTTAAAAAAAAAAAAAAAAGAGTAATTGACAGGACCATGCAATGGCTCTTAAAGCTTCTACTCAGAAGTGACTTAATCTAAAAAATACAGCACACTTCCAGTGAATGTAACAACAATAACAACAACAACAAAAACCAGACACAAATATAGAGAACAAACTAGTGGTTACCAGTGGTGGAGCAGGGGACAACACAGAAGTGGGGAAGTAGGATGTTCAAACTACTGGGTGTAAAGTAGGCTCAAGGATGTATTGTACAACACAGGGAATAGAGCCAATATTTTGGAATAACGGTAAGTGGAAAGTAACCTTTAAAAACTATAAAAATTAAACATTTTTAAAAAAGAAGTGACAAGTAACTTTCATTCACATTTCATCAGACAAAGCAATTTACAAGTCAAGTCTGCTAGTGATGGTGTATGGAGGTAGAATTCTCTTATGGAGAGAGACAGGTCTTTGGGAATTCTGTTGCAGAAGGTTAAGACACATGGAAATGGGGAGTAATTTTCTAAATAGAGGAATATTCTGAACTTGACTCCAATCCCCATAAAAGGCACCACGTCAGCACTTAAGGACAGTGTAATTCCAAGCCCATATGAAGCATTATTCAAGAGGTTCACAAGCGGACAATGGTTTGGGAATATCTGTGGGCTGATCTGATTCAGTCAGTTTAAGAGACAGTCACTGAATGAGCAGGGAATCACAAAGAGAGAAGGCTTAGGCTTTGCAGCAGAACAGGAAATTTCTCCTCCCTACTGTGTGCCTAAATGTCTGGCAATCATGACAGTTTAGACAGTGACACCAAACACCGCCATCTGCTCTGATCTACTCTCACAGCTTTGAGATGGGCTGGGCATCCAAAACCACCTGTCTAAGCTCACAGCCCTCAGATCTGAGTAAATTGGCCACTTACTGTCCACAGCATTGAAGTAAGAAAGGCAGTTCTTCTGTTAACACCATGTTTTCGCTAAGGCAACCTACACAGCTGAAAAGATTTTTCCCTTGGAGAACAACTGAGCCCCTGAAAGGCTGAGATTGCCTTAAGGTTAATTTCTGAATTTGATCCTGGGATCAAGAATAACATATGGGCTGTTTTCTTTAATTTTACAATGAATTCTTCCCTCCAAGGGGACCTCATCTAATACAATGCCAAAGAATCCTATGATTATAGCAGAAATACCAGGCAAACTGAAGTTTGGTTTTGACATCAGATAAATCTGCACCATCTATGTGGTGACTGGTGACCTGGAATGAACTTCAGCTTATCTCTGTGCCTTCATGGCTCCCAGATCAAAGTCAAAACTGTCTTACCTAGAACGTTTCAAATCTCCAGCAGTAGCTTAATTATATTTTAATTTTGACACATTAGAAACCAAAAAAGGATAACAGATGTCATTAGAAAATCAGTTGGCCTGTTGGAGCTTCCATGGCCTCATCTGAAAACCGTAGAGCAAAGACTTGAAGCTGTATGACCTCGGTCCCATGTTTACCCTTTTTGGTTACTTGACAGAGAAAGCCCTGAGGGGTTTGCTGCTTTGAGGAAGGACAGCCAAACATCAACCTTCCAGGATCTCTGAGTGCTCAAGCAAAAGTAGAAACCATTTCACACAATCCTCTAGGGGTGAGAAAGCAATATTAGAAAAACCAAGTGCCTAGGAAACTGGAATTCTCATAAGTGTTTCTTTAGTCTGAAGGGAATTATTTTAGATAAATTATGATCCTACGGACTACTGGGGGAAACTTTTCAAATTGTAAGACTTCCCTCAAGCTTACCAAACAAACAAAGCATTAACCCCCCAAAATAATAAAAGAAATGCCCTTTTAATCTGAAAGAGGCCCCCTGAGCCTTACCCACAGAGTGTGTTCAGTTCATAGAAATTTTCAAAGCTCAGTTGCATGAGAAATTCTATCTCCTTGACTTGAAGCAAACTTTGGAAGTATTTCAAAGAATTTTCACAGGTTCTTAGCAAGCTCCAAGTCAATGGATTTCAAATATTTCTCCCCTCTCTGTGTCCCTCTGAGCCGTGGGGAGAAAGGAAAGTCTGGATGATCAGGATCTGTTTTACCCCTCTGACCCTTCCATCAGAGCACGCTGCCACCATATGCATTACACCTCGGACTACCATCCACATGTTCTCTTGAAGAAGGGATTCCAGTATTCTAGTGCTTTGGGGAAAAACAAAATGACTTGAAAACCACTGCTCCAAGTAGGAAAAATTAAACAGAGAGGTTAAAATGCAGCAGGTTCCGGTGTTCCCTAGCTCCACCAGGTCTGTAAGGAACAGCCAGGGATGGGAGAGCGGTAAAATGATCTTAGGAGAAAAGGCAGCAGGAAAGGGAAAAGAAAGCAAATGCGCGTTGCCCCTGGCAGCTGCTCAGAAAGGTCCCATTCTTTGCTAAACATTATAAGCAACCAGCTGGGCTTGTCATGCCCACTTAATAGCAGCACTTTAAGAAAGTGTTGTCATTTCCTTGTCAGACTCATTTCTCTACCCTCTATTATCTTTTCAAAATCATATTACAAAATATTATGAGCTTCCTGTATCAGACACTTTGGTTCTTAGTCACTCAATTATTAAAATTGTATGATTTTTTAAATTGCCATTATGTGTGGGCTGTCTTTACCAAAGCGACAAAGCAATTGAGTTAACCCAAATGGTGCTATGATTGCAGGATCAGAACATGGAAAATTATAGCGTTGGAGGGGAAAAAAAAAAAAAAAACAGCTATTTTGCATCAGTGCCAATAAAATCCTGGGAAACTCACCATGACACCATTATGCTAGACAGAGCAGAGCAAATGCTCCCAACGAACGTATTTCCATGCTGAGTAATAGGAAAACGACGCTGTGTAGGGCAGTTAGTTCTGCACCAAGTTACTCGTCTGTAGTAAATGAGGCCCTCCGGGAAAGGGCTGGGCCCCGCGTCCCACGGCAAGAGCAGCTCTGGCCCACTGTCAGCCACTTCTCACTGTACCTGTGCCCATGCGCCATGTGGCGCACCTGCCGTCAGAGCGGCTGGCCTCTGGGGCTGGGTCCTCCGCCTCTCTCCCTGGACAGCTGTGGGCAGAACTCCACGGACACTGGGTCGTGCAGGACCCTTCCACAGGCTGAGCTGGCTTTACAAAGTCAGCTCCCGGGGCTCGATGAGCTTCTGACAAGACCAACCTGAAACGGATGGGGAATGCGCACATGCCCATACAACATGACTTTTTTTTTTTTTTTAAAGAAGCCAAGCAATATTCCCATTGCCTGACATTGGCTTAGGTCCCGCTTAGTTCCCCAACAGAGACAGCTGGGCTTACTTGACACCAACCTGCAAATTCAGCTGCACTCCAGACTCTGGAGCCAATCTTGCTGCGTGTCAGAGAGAATGATTTACAATGGCCCAGGCAAGGAGCTTAACCTCAAATGACCAAAGGGGTTCATGGGATGTAAAAATGGAGAGAGACGTTACCTAACTAGCAGCACGGTGGGTGGTGGAAACTATGGTCAACCTGAGAGTCCATGCTCATCTGAAGGACACAGCCTAATGCAGCTCCGACAGACTCTTATCAGGACAAACACAAGACCACCTTTGGCAGAGCTTCCAGTGTGTTTGTTTTTTAAGACATCAGACATGCGGATTTTCATGTAAAACTGGATTTGAAGTAAGCGAGGGTTTTTGTTTTTTAAAGCAAAACGTGTTTGCTCACTGTATTAGTCTCCTATTGCTACTGTAAGAAATTACAAGTGCAGTGGTTTAGAACGACACAAAGGTGTTATCTGACAGTTCTGTAGCTCACAAGCCCAAAACATGTCTCACAGGGCTGAAAGCAAATTGTTGGCGGGACTGCATTGCTTCTGGAGGCTCTAGGAGATACGGGGTTTATTTGGTTTTGTTTTGTCTTGCCTTTTTCGGTTTCTAGAGGCTTCCTGCATTCCTCAGCTAATAGATCCTTCCTTCATTTTCAAGGAAAGCAACAGAGCATCTTCAAATTTCTCTCTGACTTTGACACTCTTATTTCCCTCTTATAAAGACCCATGTGATTACAATTGGTCCAACTGGATAATCCAGGATAACCTCCCCATCTCAAGATCCTTAACTGAATCACATCGTTGAAGTCCTTTTTGCCATGTAACATAGTCACAGGTTTCAGGGATTAGGGCGTGGACATCCTGAGAATGCCTACCACACTTCCGTTTTGCGGTGGTCTAGGCAGCTTAAAAAGAGCCCAGAGGCTCAGCCTCACAACAGCCTCGTGCCCTGTGCTCAGTGACTAGATTCTAGTACCAGTCACGTCTCTATTCTCTGCCCCCAGTCTTGTTAACACACCTTCTTGCCCTTACCACATCCCCTAGCTTCAAAGGCCATACAGTGATCGTCCTGACCCCATCTAGAGTGTGGGATTGAGTTTACCAATAGGAAACTCTTGTTCCCAGGCTTTAAATTTTTACCACTGTGACTTTTTCTTACTGCCTGGATCATCTCCAGAAATGTCTGCTACTCTCTCTACTAAACAGATTTCTGCCCCAGGAGTTGTAACTTCGTTCTTTTGGGTCCTGAAGCCAGTAACTCTCATCTTCAAACCTCTGAAATTACAAACATCTTGGGAAGGATTAGACCTTTTTACTTTGCAGAACTTCACCAAGCATCCTTCGAGAATAGAGCCTGGGATGGTTCCTGGGCCTGAGTGGGTGCAGTGAGGATGGAGGAATGGGGTACTCCAAGAGCTGCTCTAAGGATACATTCTTACAGGATACTTCCTTCACCACACTGACTACACAGGCTCAGATTTTGACTCCAGTTACCAAATCGAAAGTATTCTAATGATGTATTTAAATGCAGGGATGTATCTCTTCTAATAAAGGCAAGATCTCCCTGGACCTCCCTGCTTATAACAAAAGTCCCCTTGTCTCCTTCTCTCAGGGGAAACAGGGGGATGCAGTAGCCAAGCAAGGACCAGATTCCTGCAGGGGCAGAGAAGAGAGAATGAATATTACTGACATTGGGCTATACTTCCCCTTCAAAGTGGTAATGAATTTACCAAAAATTGAAGACCAAGGCCACAGTGTTTTATTGAAAGGAGTTCTAGATTTCCAGGCTGATCAAGGGGAAGCAGAATTTAACTTTGCTTCATGATAGACAGTGGACCACCCTTCCCAACAGAAAAGGAGAACGGAGTCCAACCAGAGGCTGCTGCCGCTGACGCATCTTTCTTAGTCTCTTCCCTCCCCCGACACTTCCTCCTTCCTTATTCTCTTCTCTGGGAACTTCTTTCCTCTTGGAGTCACTATATAAAAGGAGTATTTGTATTTTCTCCATTTGAGAGTGGGTTTTGTTAGATGCCCTTTGACCTGCAGCCTCTCACCCAGAACATAGCTGTGCTTTCCCTGAAGAGCCCGTGGGACCCCATGAATAAACTATTGCATTCAGCCTATGCCCACAAATAGCAAAGACTGTACACAGAAGTCACCGACTGCTGGACCCTCCGCTGTGTCTGTCCCAAAGACATGTCTGAACCACATTGTTTGACTGAACTGTCAACATTTATAAAATCAAGACATTTCAGTATGAAAATCCAGATAGCCAGATTCTCTTAAAGCAGATGATCTGGCTTCACTAGATCTGCATTCCTGAGGGCAGTACACTCCTGGAACTAAGTGGTAGCTGACCTTTTAACAGGCCGACTCTCCAGTTTGGCCCAGGTAACCGAGAAGCCCAGTTTGCATTTGAGTTTGTAACCCATGTGGTCGAATGTAGTGGTTAAACGTATGCAGTTAGACAGGTCTACGTCTGATGCCTGACTCTATGTGTAACAGCAGAGGCCTCGGAGGGCCTTGGGAAAGCCATTGGTAAGAGATCAGACTCCATTTCCACACGAGAGGAAACTCTCTGAATTCTTTTATTACATCTGCATATTCTCACACAGAGAATTTCTAAAAACTAGTTGACATGGATTGGTTCTTGGAGATCGCCTTGTCATCTACAGATTAGTGATTTGAAATGACTTCTCTTTCCAATTATACTTATTACATCTGGCCCACCTCCAATGTTCCATGATGCAGCACTGTGAGTGGGCTGTTGCTTTTTCTGTTTAATACTTGCAAACTCATAGCATGGCCAAGATGATCATTTCGTGGTGAAGGATACAATAACAGGGCCAGGCCACCTCACCCACACCACTCCTGGTGTCAGCTTCCTGGGGTACGGATTCCATTTCAGACTGCAGCATCTGCTCAGTATCACTTTCAACAGAGTCCTGAGGTTGGGGAGGAAACATTTCATTGCCAGATGCATATTTAAAATTAAAAAATAAAATGTTCTCAAGAGACTGTTCATTGGGCCATTTTATTTTCAGGATGCACAGGAAATGTCTGTCTGACCAATTTGAAACAAATGCAATTGACCTTTGAAGCACAGAACCTGAGTGATTTAGAGAAAGGAGAAAGAAACAGTTCAGCTTAATGCTATTAGAATGAGTAACAATGGTGACTCTTCTATAAGACCTTTAGCTAATAAAACCAGAATGTCCCTTCTCATGGTTATTAAAAGACTGGATATATAGCGATATGAAGATGGAAGAATTAGTAGCAGGAGTCCAGTTACCGTATCCCAGAGTGAGATCATGAGGGAAGCATGACATTGCTAGGCAACGCTGTGCAGTTAAACAAGTTTTCAGTGGCTCAGCGTGGTGGAATAGGTAGGAAACAAGATTCAAGACAAGCACAGGGAAGAAGGATAAAATTATTTATTTTAATAGGGTGAGGATGGAGGGAACAAAGATACCCAAGTTCGTCACAGCCAGATTTTTGGGATATAAAATGTGAATTCTAGGGGGGGAAATCTAAAAAAATTAAGGACTCTAGAAAGCTTTAAACATTCCTTTCACCAAATTAAAGATGATTTTTAAAAAGGAAGACTGGACGTATTAGCCAGGTGTTATGCTTTATATCCATCAGATCATGGTAAGAGTCATTACACCATGTTTTTTACAGGTGAGGAATGAGGTTTGGGGAGGTGAGTCACATGCCCAGGATTAGGAGCAAGAAACAGAATCACTCCTGTGTGATTCCAAAGGTCATGCTTTTCCCATTATTCTATGCTAAGCCCCTTCATTTAAGAATAACTCTTAAATAGTTACTCCAAAATGTAATGTAAAAATAACTCTTAAACACGGCTCTTTAGCTTTTCTGAACCTTCAAGATTTCCAAAAGCAACATATTTTGCCAGGAAAACACGTTACTGTGAATAGTCAGTTATCATTCATTCATTCATTCATTCAGCAACTACTACCTTCTCTTGCCCAAGCACTGCTTCAAGCACAGGAGATACAATAATGGAAAACGAGTTTCCTGTCTTCTTGGCATTGAATTTTAAAGGTTTGAGAGACTTGCAATAAATTAGTAAAAAGAAAAAAAAGATTATATTATCTTAGGTGAAGATATATGCTCTAAAGAAAAATAAAGCGGGCAAATGAGATGGGGCAGGGCGGGCTAGATCACAGGTGATCAGAGTCAGCTTTCCTGAGATGTTACCAGTCTACTTTCTATTACTAAGAGCACTTTTTTTTTTCTGCTATGACTCTTTTTTTGATTATTTATTTATAAATTAATTTGTTCATTTAGTTGCCTGTTTTTGCATTTCTACTTTGAAGAGTTGTAAAAATGTACTTCTCTTCTAACATCTTGCCTTGATCTACAATTGCATTGCTCTTCCCAAAAGAATACTCTGAAAACCAGGATTTCAAATGCTTTGAGACGACCTGCTCCACTTCAGTCATCACCTCCTAATTGGTGCCCTGCTTTCCACTCTTACTCACCCACTGTCCATCCTCCACACAACAGTCATGGTCTTTTAAACATACAAATCAAACCATAGTTCCCATGGAACTTAGAAGAAAATCCACCATGCTAATGTAATGCTGCTATCTGGCTTCTATCTCTTCTCAAACTTCGTCTTGTACAACCTTTCCCTGTGCTGCCTACCTTATTATTAGGCACTGCTATAATTAGGAATTTCATTGCAACCATGGGTTGAGGTCAATATTCGAATGGGTCATCTTAAACATTCTTTCAAACTAATTTTTCTTACTCCTCTGTTCTGAAAAAGAAAAAAGCAAGCAAACAAACAAAAAAACCTAGTAAGTAAAGTTCTAGTTCTTCTGACTGGAATTCAGAACTCTACCTTTCCAATCGGGCTTCTCACCTCCCTCCCAGCGTATGTGTTTCCTGCCACCCAAACTCACATGTGATTAGTAACCTATTCACACCTTCCAGTTCCCCCCTCTATTCTTTTATTTCTACCTCTGAAGTAATTACCCACTCTGTCCCTTTCTCATTTCTAATTATTTACATCTTATCTAAAGTTTTAATGCCTGGGTCAGCTATCAACTCCTCCAATAAAATCTTGACTTTCCAAAGAAACAGAAGTTCTTCATCATCTGCCATACGGTACATCTTACTTTCTAATTTGTATTACCATTTTCTATATTCATCTTATTTTTTCTACCAGCCCATAAGTTCCTTATATTGAGCAGGGTAAATGATAGCTGTTGTGCTAAGCAATCTCATGATCTCAGTGGCTTCACAAAATGAATATTTGTGGCTCGTATCACGTTTGAGTGCGATTCAGTAGGGACAGGGCAGAGGGGGTTGGGGAGGACAACTTGCCCTTGGTCATTTAGGATTCCAGCTCATTTAGGAAGCTCTCTGGCAGCAAGGAAATGGAGAAAGCACAGAGAAACTGTACTCACTCTAGACAGCCTTGGTCTCACTCATGAGAAGCGGTTGCATAGCCTTGCTCTAGTACAAGTGAGCTGGGAGGGTAACTTAGCAATGTGCACAGAAAGAACAGGGGATGTATTTGGTGAATTAGCCAGTCTCTGCTACAGCCCCCAATTAGAGATTCAGCTGAACTCCCCCAAAGGCCTACTGTAGTGCCTTCAATATTAAATATTCTCAACATTTACTCCCCAAAAGGGCAAGATTAATATGGTAAGAGGACTCTGATGAAGCTTTCATTTCATATCCTCTCCTCATGCTTCTCTTACCAACTTTGAATTCTCCATTCTTTCACATGGAAGGTTTGAAGGATAGATTTCTGGATAATTATGCCCTCCTGTTACAAGCAACAGAGTCAGCACCATATACAAATATTCTCTGAACCCGGTCATTTTCCCTTGTGCCCTCCTGTGGTGCCTCAGATGTATATATCATTTGTGTTATGATATCTAGAGCCAACATCACATAGAATATATTTCTATGAATTACCAAAATATAATGAAATTTAAAATGAACTTAAAAAATATATAGCAGGTAAATAACACTAACTTACTCTTCAGTAAATGGAAAACCATGAAAGAAATTTCAAAACAATTTGGGAAGAATAGCTATTAAATACTACATGCCAAAGACTGTGAAACGTAGCTAAAGCAATACCTAGAGGAAAATGTACAACTCTGAATACATTAACCAACAAACAAGACATATTACAGAAGGGAAACAACCAGGATGTTAAAAGGGACAGGTCATGATATTGAAAGGAGGCCACAATGGACAAGGCTGTACAATCAATACATCTGAGTGTACCATAAGCCATGAAGACACAACGGAAGGTAGATGGGCATGAACTGTCTTGCTCAAAAGGGCTCTATGCCAAGGTCAAGTGCCCTCCAGAAAGAGGGTGTGGGGTGCATTTCTGAGAGCACAGCTAGGAAGAGTCACACTATGTCACAGCAAAGCAAGTATCCCTGACCAGGAACCAGAGCCATGGGAAGAGTCCTTCAGACCTTCTGAGAAACACACAGAGGTACCCCATGAGCGAGCCAGCATTTAGATCTTTGTTTCCTAGAAGGAACCACCAGTCAAAAGAAGATTAAGACATCATATGTGTGGCAAGCATTTGATTTGGTTTATAATCTTTTCTCTAATCTCACCTTCCCATTTCCAACACCAGAGAAACTAGAATTAAAATAGTGATGAGGGAGAAAGGAAAAGGCAACAGACTCTCCTCTCCACTCAGACTGAGGCCTGACCAAAATCAAGCTGTCAAAAGTGTGAACACCAGATTGATCTGAGACTGAATTTTAAACTACACCAAACAAGACTGGACCCTTTAATACCTGACCAGGTGTGTGACCAGGACGTGACGGGAGCTGCCTGAGACCTTGCTAAGGGCTGGGGAAGGGAGATTCAGCAGAAAATGTTTGAAAGAAGCAATTGGAAAGATAACAGTAAAATTGCTTTGTGTTTGTATCATGCAGGAATCAAACTGTTCTGTAAACTAGATTTTATTAAAGACAAATGATCTAAGCATTCAACTCAGGAACTAGAAAAAAATTGCAAAAGAGTAAACCAAAGATATGAAAGGAAAGTAATAAAATGTTAGAAACTGATGAAATAAAGAACCAGAGAAGAAAAAAGACACTATAAACCAAATCAAGAGCTGGTTCTTTGAAAAGAATAATAAAAGACAAAAGAAATTTGACAGATTTGTGGAAGCAAAGATACAAATAAACAATTAAAAAAGAGGAAATAACCCTAAAAATGAGAGATTTTTTGAAGTTATGTAAAACATGAACAACTGAACAACTTCACTGAGTTACATTGAAAAATGTAGATGAGATTATGTGATGCTGGGAAAACTGGACAGCTACATGTAAAAGGAAAAGATTAGAACATTTCCTCATACCATACACAAAAATAAACAAAAAATGGATTGAAGACCTAAATCTTAAGACCTGAAACCGTAAAACTCCTAGAAGAGAACATAGGCAGAACACTGTCTGATATAGTTCATAGCAATATTTTTTTTTTGGATCTGTCTCGTAAGGCAAAAGAAATAAAAGCAAAAATAAATAACTGAGACCTTAATTAAACTAAAAAGCTTTTGCACAGTAAAGGAAACCATCAGTAAAGTGAAAAGACAATCCACCATTGGGAGAAAATATTTGCAAATGGTATGACCTATAAGGAGTTAATATCTGAAATACATAAACAGCTCATACAACTCAATATCAGACCAAACCAAACCAAACAAAAAATAAAGAACCCAATTAAAAATGGGCAGAAGACCTGAAAAGACATTTTTCCAAGGAAGATATACAGATGCCCAACAGGCACATGAAAAAATGTTCAGCATCACTAATCACCAGAGAAATGCAAATCAAAACCACAAAGAGATAGCACCTCACACCTGTCAAAATGGCTATCATCAAGAAGTCTACAAATAACAAATGTTGGTGAGTATGTGGAGAAGAGGGAACCCTAGTACACTGTTCATGGGATTGTAAATCGGTGCTGCCACTATGGAAAACACTATGGAGGTTTCTCAAAACACTAAAATTCCACTCCTGGGAAAATATACATGTACCCCAATGTTCATATTATTTACAGTATTATTTACAATAGCCAAGATATGGAAGTAACCTAAGTGTCTATCAATATATCAACAGATGAATGGATAAAGAAGATGTGATATATACATAGATAGATACAAAATTAAATATTACTTAGCCATAAAAAGAATAAAATTCTGCCATTTGCAGCAGTGTAGATGGACCCAGAGGGTATTATGCTTAGTGAAATTAGTCAGACAGAGAAAGACAAATACTCTATGCTAGCTCTTACAGGTGGAATTTGAAAAATAAAACAAATTAATGTATATTACAAAACAGAGACAGATTCACACATACAGAGAACTAATTAGTAGTTTCCAGTGGAGAGAGGCAAGGAGGAAGGAGTGAGATAGGGATAGGGGATAAAGGGACACAAACTACTATGTATAAAATAAATAATCAATAAGAATATATTTATTAGCACAGGAAAATATAGCCACTATTTTGTAACAACTTTAAACAGAGTATAACCTATAAAAATATTGGATTTCACTATGTTGTACACCTGAAACTAACATAATTTTGTAAATAAATTCTACTTCAGTTTAAAAAAAAATGCTCTCCAAAGAGGTATAGTGGAAACATCCAGATGTGGGATTATGATTAAAAATAGAATGAAAACAGCCTCCCTTAGAAGAAGTAAAACTTGATTCAAAGTTACTGGATAGCTGATAATACAAGTAAAAAATGCTAGCATCTATAAATTTTGGGAAGTCTTGAGATTTGAATTTTATCTTGACCACCTGATTATATTCATATTTACAGAAAAAAATATAAACAGCAAAAAATTCATTAAAAGCCTGAAAGGAGCTCATTACCAAAACAAACAAACAAACAAAACCCTCAAAAAACTCAAAACGAAACTTAGATGAAATTACTAAATATGCTGAAAAAGATGAAAAAAATGTCAAAATAGGCATATGATAAAATAGAATATATGAATATACAAAACTCATTAAAGAAATTATGATGATAAACATTTTTAAAGCTTCCCATCTTCTAAAATCTCCCTCAAAACTCTTCAGACCCAGATAGTTGCATAGGTGAGTTCAGTAAACTTTAAAGAAACAGATAACCATCATATGCTCAAGTTGTTCCAGAAAATGTAAAAGCAATAAAAGTTACTCAACCTATTTTAAAAGGCTAGTATAAAATCTATATTTAAACTACATAGTCATAAAAAGGAAAGAAAATTTGCACTAATTTTATTTATAAACATGGATATAAAAATCCTAAATTAGCTAATGGAATTCAGTAACATACTTTAAAAAATTAAGATAAAAGGGTTTTATTTCAGAAATTCTTGGATTGCTAAATATCAATCAAAATGTAACTTACTACATAATGCATTAAAGAAGATAATTCATGTGGTCACTTTAATAGATACAGAAAAGGCATCTGATAAAACTAATGCTTTTTTTTTTAAACCCCTTAGAAAACAAGGAATAGAAACTCTTAACTTGATAAAAATAACAGTGATGATAATAATAGTAATAATAGTTTGCCAAAAACTAGAGCAAACATTGTACATATTGTGAAACTTTAACTATATCTTTTGAGGTTGGAAGTAGACAAGGATATGTGCTGTCATTTCATTTGTTTAACATGGTGCTAGAGGTCCTGACCAGCACAGTAAGATAGCATTCAAGGAGAGAGAGACAGAAAAAGAGAGAGATTAAAAAAGAGAATGCAAAGTCATTACCATTTTTAAGACACAACAAATGATGTTATTTACATGAAAAAATAAAGAATACCAAGAGACAAACCATTAGAATAAGATTTGACAAAAGTAGCCAAGACAAAATCAATTAGTAGCATTTGTCTTTAACAGTAACAACCAGCAAATAACATGTCAATTTTTAAAAATGTCCAGGAATTAAAGTAACAACACTGCTCAAGATCTGTGTGGAGAAAAATTTTAAACTTTTTTAGATGACTTCGTCCACCTCTCCCCTAAAAAGTTGAATAAATAAATATATTTCATTCATAAAGATGACAGCATTGTAAACATGTCAACTCCACCAAACGATATACAAATTTAATGTAGTTCCAATATAAAAAAACACAGAGAAATTTGACAAATTTATTCTAATTTTTTAAATGATGAATAAACATCCATGAATAAGCCAGTAATTAACATGTCATAGTTGTCAACAGTGTGGTCCTGGTAGAGAGTATTAATAGAACAATGGAATATGGTAGAAGACCTAGAAACAGATCCATTAATACGAGACTCTACCATATGATAGAGGTGGCATCAAAGATCGGTGGGAAAAATATAAATTATTTAGAAAATGATGACAAGAAAAAGTGTCATATTCCCTACTTCACATACTACATAAAAATAACTCTCAATGGATTAAAGACCTAAATGAGAAAAGTGAAGTTATGAAATGACACAAATTGAGGTAGATGATTTTTGTTACTTTGGGACCAGGGAAGGATTTCTTTAAAAAGACTCCAAAATCACAGACTGTGAGCCAAAAAATTAATGACATTACATAAAAATTAAAGACTTTTGTTTAATGAAAATCATTGTCAAAGTTAACAGATGGGTGGCAGACTGAGGAAAGATATTTACAATATAAAAATCTGACATGAGTTTAACATTCAAAATATACAAAGAACTCCATAAAATCAGTAAGAAACCTATAGAAACACAATGACTAAATGGTCAAAATTAAACCTACACAGTTAATAAAAGGTGATTCAGAATAATAAAGATTAAGTGAACAGGTCTTCAATCTCACTAGCACTCTGAGGAATCCTGAAAGCAATAATAATATATCAATTCTTACCCAAAAATTTAAAAAAAATTAAAAAGATGGATATGTAAAGTGTTTCTGAGAACATCACAAATGGGAAGAACTCTGACTTTGCTAGAGGAGGGTAACCTGCTATAATCACTATGAAAAGCTACATAGATTATAATTTAGTAGTCCAGCTCCTGAGTAAATAGGCCAAAGAAATTTTCACACCAAGTCCACAAGAATACATGTGCAAATGGGGTAACAAATATAATCCTACCCTATATCTAGAGTAAGAAAATGGACATTTTTTAACAGTCCTAATGACCATCACAGTTCACTCCTGTGGTCACAATGTTGGGTTTATTCTCCTTTGTACAAAGAATCCTTAACCCTCCCTTTGGGGAAATAATTTTATGGTTTCATCTAATCATGATATCAGTTTCTATATCAATCAGAATAGGATAGGTTTTGCTACCGTAACAAACATCTTCCAAATCTTACTGGCTTATAATAGCAGTTTATTTTTATTGGTGCAGTTTGTGTACTCTGTGGCAGGGGATGGCTTTGATCATAATCACTGCCTCTAGGACCCAGGCTGACAGAGCAGGAATTATCTGCAACATGGTTGGTCACAGAGGCAGAAGCAAAGCACAAACTACACATATTTCTACCTGGAAGTGATGTGTGTCACTTCCACTCACATTCCATCAACCAAATTAATTCAAATGACTAAGTCTAAGTTCAACACAGTGGAAAGGAATACTCCTCCACAAGAATGAGCAGTCATCGTCCACCATAGTGAGTGTTCACTGAGTTAGTGTATGTGTCTACCAAGAAGGGCAGTGAGTGAATAATATATGACATACACCTGTTGTTTCATGGAGCCCTTAGAGCTGATAACACATTTCAATATATTAGCAAAGATAGATTTACCTGTGTATTAAGTTCAAATTTTCAAAAGAAATAATCAGAAATTACAATGTGTTTTTTAAAAACTCATTAATGAAACAACAGTTACATATTTCAAGGGAAAATACATATCTTCATAAATATATGGAAGGTCAATTGGAAGAAATCAATACATACATTAGATTGGGGTGGGTATAAATGAGGAATAGGGGAATAAGTGAGTATTGAGTGATTCATATAAAAATAACAATATAAAAAATAGTGCCTCAAGTCTATTCAATAGATAGTTATTAAAAAAGACCTCTATGTCCCCTTTCAAATATAAATAAGTGATTTGAGAGAGGTCATTTATTAAATATTATCTATCATATATACCTTCTGTTCAAGAAACGAGCAGATGTGCTTTTATCTCCATCAGACTCTTAAAGAAATGAGATATGGGTAATGTAAGTTTTTTTCACAGGGGATAGGAGTGTCATAAAAATGCCTGGCACAACAGACATTTAAGAAGTGGTATCTCTTTTATACAGAGAGTGCTTTGCTATCTATAAGGTATTTAATCATTGTAACAAAGTAAGGGTTTATAAGTGCAATTTCATATATGAAAAAACTAATAAGAAAGGAGGCAATGGAGTTGTCCCAAGTTTATAATGACAATACAAAGCCAAATTATAATAGAAATTTCCAACTTGTGAACTATTTTATTGACAAATAAAATTACAAGGCATAAGAAGTGTATATCATGGTTTGATATATGTATAGTTATGAAAAGATTCCTTCTGTCAGGTTAACACATCCATCACTATGTACGGTGAGAACTTTAAGTCCTGCTCTTTCAGCAAATTTCAATTATATAATACAGTGTTATCAACTATAATCGCCTATCAAAATTCCAATGACATTTTTCACAGTAATAGGAAAAACAACTCCAAACCTTGTACAAAACCACAAAAGATCCTGAACAGCTAAAGCAATCTTGAGAAGGAAGAACAAAGCTGGAGGCATCGCACTTCCTCTAAACTATATTAAGAAGCTAGAGAAATCAAAACAGTATGATATTGTCATGAAAAACAGACATATAGATCAATGAAACAGAATCAAGAGCCCATAAATAAACCCATGCGTGTGTTGTCGTTAATTTATGGAAAAAGAAACAAGAATATACAATGGGGAAAGGATAGTCTCTTCAATAAATGGTATTGGGAAAACTGGACAACCACATGCAAAAGAATGAAACTGGACCCCTACCTTACAACATGCACAAAAATCAATTCAAAATGAATCAAAATTTAAATTTAAGATCTAAATCTCTAAACTCCTAGAAGAAAACATACTGGGGTAGACTCCTTAACATTGGTCTTGGCAATGATTTTTTTTTTTTTTTTTTGATTCAACACCAAAAGCAAACGCAACAAAAGCTAAAATAAGCAAGTGGGACTACATCAAACCAACTTGTGGTTTCTTGTATAACTTTCATTTGATCCCTAACACTGAGTCTGACACAAGGAAAAGAATTCTTTGCAGCTCCACAGAGAATGAGGTTTGAGTCTGGTATTACAAGAGTCTCTAAGTAGCTCTCAACCCTCTTTCTTGTTAGCTCTTGAATAGTTACCTCAAGGATAGTGCAACCACAGCCTTGATGGACACAGAAATGACTTGTGGAACTCTTCTTTTCCACACTGTTAAACATTGCCCCCAAATACAATTTGTTCTGGTGCAACTTCCCACAGGCACAGTAAAGGCATTACGGTTAAGTAGTTCACATAGCTCAAATACTGCCACACCTTACTAGGAAAAACAAGTGTATACTACAAACACTTAAAGGCATGCTGCCAAACATTTTCAATAAGTAAGAAAATGTTTTGCTTCAACAGACATAAATATCTTTAAGGCAACATCTATGGTAAAATGTTAAATTAACTGGGCCAGGCAAATAACTATAGAATGGCATACGATTTGCAAAGAATAAAAGGTAAAATATATTATGAAATGCTAAACTGGGATCCAAGAAAGATTAGGTATTTATCCGAGCATGAGAAAACCTTGAATTATGAGTATATAAGACTATATGAGGGTAAGGTCAAGGCAATAAACAATTCGGCTCAAATAGCCACACCATGTTGGAAAACAACCGAAAAACTATAGGTGCAATTTAATCCCTTCAAGTGTGCCACTAGAATCCCCAATATTTAAAACAAACACTTTTGAACCCAGTCTTCTAGATCAGGAGTAGGGAAATCACAGTCCATGGTCTGTTTTGTAGGACCTGCTAGCTGAGAAGGATTTTCTATATTTTTAAAGGGTTAAGAAGAAAAATATGGGTAAGAAAGAGAAGAAAGAAAGGTAACAGGGACAATACATGGCTCACAAATTATAAGATCTTTAGAACATAACCCTTTACTGAAGAAAGTTTGCTGACCTCAGTTCAAGATCAATGAAAGACTGGCATGTTTCTGCGTTGGCAAGGTATAGCATTAAAACCCGAGGAAATTAACACAGTGGTATTGTATCATTTACCCAAAAAGCAAGATAAAAGCCTATAGCAAACTAACTTGTTTACTTGTTTGCTATTGTCTATGGCTGCTTTAGAGCCACAACAGCAGAGCTGAGTTATTGTAATGGAGACAGTCTGGCCTGCAAAGGCAAAAGTGTTTGCTATTTGACAATTTAACAGAAAGTTTGCCAACTCTGTAATAAAGCACAGTAGTAAGACTCTTGCCACCATGTAATGTCCTTTTTTATATTGGTAGGTTCTGCCTCTGAAGAACCGAGGGACACAAAAGCTTTTTCTAAGTGTTGTAACCATGATGGCTACATCTCCTTTCATGGCTTGGCCCTCTTAGCTTCTCCTGTTCTGTGCTCCCTCACGTGGCTCTATTCTTTGCTACTGGAAATACAAACAGTTGTGAAGGCACAATCCTGGTCAACACAGACACCAGTCCTGTTGATAACATGGTTGGTAAAATTCAACCAGACTTAGATATGCCTACCTCAGACGATAACTGAGATTCTTTAGTGGAAACGTTATATGAGTAAGACTTGAGTTGAATAATTCCACAGTGGATAAATGGGTGTGACCATATGGAGAAAGGTACTGTAAGAAATATATGTATATATATATAGTACAATACAATCATCTTTTCTACATGGGTTTGGTTAAGGACATTGTCATTTATATCATATTATTACATAATTGAATGTCTCCTTTAAGGGGTTTGTAGGAGGACACTTGAGAAAATGTCTCAGAACTTGGGAACTCACATGCTTTTATTGTGTGGACCATATGTATATGGTAACTGATTGTTCCATGTATCAATTTGTTGCCTCTCAGCTCTAAATTCACCCTTCATTGCCTGCTATGCAAAAATGGATACAGGCTCTTTAAAAATGTTTCCTTTGCCAACTAGCGGGATGTTAAACTTTGTCAATAGAAGGCACTGGAGGGACACTGCAGAGGGAAGGGTTCTCATGTGTTCTCTCAGCAGGCTCCTGAAGGGCACACGGCTTCCTTGGTGCCCAGAAACCATACTGCAGTCAGCCTCTTCATCATCAGACCTCTCAGCATGTTCAGCTTCTCTAGTGTGTGTCAGCCAAAGGGACCCACTGGCCAGCAACTTCTCCTGCATCCCTCTCAAACTGTGGCTGGTGTACATGTTCCTATGTACAGCTTTCCTGAGCACTCTAGAGAACAGATTTTTGGCAACTTCCAAGAGGCATACTACCAACACCACAGTGACCTCTCTGCTATCCCGGGAGCTGCACTATACCCTCTCCACAAGGTCTGGATCTCAGCTCTGAGGGTAAAGAAGAAGGTATCTTCGTTAGGTACTCTATCTCAGCCTTAAGGGCCATGTCTTCTCCTTATATATGCTATTCCTATATTTTTAGGTGTTCCCTTTATTTCTTACTACCCAATGCCTTTTTACTCCAACCTCCAGGTAGAATTAATTATTCTTCATATTAAACTTTCTCTGTTAAAATTACTTCATGGTTTCTCTCTCTCTTCATTGGACTCAGACTAATACACTAATTATTTCTCTTATTTATTAGGGTGCTGGAAAATTTAAGAGTTAAAATGCCTATGTACGTGTGTGTATCCACTTAGCGTACATTCACATACACACTCATATAATGTATAATTTGATACACTGAAATATCTTCTTTTATATATGGTTATATATTCTGTAGTCTACAGAGAAATGAATTATTTTGAAAGTACTATTTGAATGCTTCCTATGATGCACGGAATGATGCAAGTATTAAATTAGTATACAAACAAATACATCTGAGAAGTTGTGCTAAGTATAAACCATTAATTATACACATATTAGTGTATGCTTAGCTTTCACCACCAATCCCTGAAAAGTTGATAATCCAAGGATGACTATTTAAGGATTTTAGTCCTGCCTCTGGGGTTGCCACATTGCACAGTTGGCTCTTATGCGTTGAAATCTGGATTCATTAAAGTCGTCTGACTCATTGCCGTGACTCTTTCTAACACTGAGCTCACATATGCTCTTACCACCCGCTTTGTGCTAGTGGCACCTGCTTGGCTGCTTTGACTACAGCCTTCTCATCTGCGTGAGCAGTTCTGTTTCCTGCAGGAAATGCTGCCACTTAGGCAGGAAAAGGAGTGGATTTATCTAAGAATGCCGAGAGAAAAATCACCACCAAGGAATTAAGCAAACACTCTTCAATGGTGTTTCCTGCTTCTCCTTGTAATATACCCCCTGGCTACAACCAAGAAGCCATCCCTCATAGCTTTACTTTTTTTTCGCTGTTGACTCTTTAGGGAAGGAAGTACTAAGGAACCTTTTAAGATCACCAAATACAGCAGTATCATAGTTGGAAGATCTAAATCTTATGCCTGAGTGTAGACATTGAGAGATTAGGGTAGTCTTGATTGCATCAACCTCTAAACCATCAATTTAAAACTAAGTACGAGCTTATAATCAAGAACAAGAATATGAATTTCAGCATTTTAAAACATCTAAAGTTGAGAATTTACTCTAAATTCTACTGTAAATGTCCTACAATAGACAATTAGTCAAATAAATCATGGTTTTGCCCTACAACACTGGCATATCATTGTTAAAAGTGAGGTCACAGAAGAATACTGAATGACATGAAGAAATGACCTTCATATATTATTAGGTTAAAACAAAAGGTATTATGAAGTAGTGAATATAAATTTTTTAAAACATATGTATACCTACAGATACACATGCATACCTACAGATATCTTCATGCAGGTGAAGCAAAAAAATTTGGATGGCCATTTTCTGAGTTATAGGACTGAGTGATTCGTACTTGCTTGTGCTTTTCTGAAGTGTTCGAATTCTATAATTAATTTGAATTTTTTCTATAATTAGAAAAAATACACATTTTTAAAAGGCACAGGAATGATTAAATTCAGGCAAAATTTGCATATTCAGGGAAATCCTATAATCCTAGATATAGTTACGAAATAGAAATGCTCCCTTGTTTGGTTTTCTTGGTATTTATTTTAAAAAAATACTTCCTAATGAAGATTGGTTGCTGATTTCATCAGATCAGGGAGCAAAAAGTAATCTCCAGAATCAAGGCTTTTAATCAGTTAGTCTCAGTTAACCAGTTATTCAACAGAATAAGTCCCCAAAATCACAGTCAGCATGGGATGGCTTTAGTCAATAGATGCATGGATAGATTAGAGAGATAGATGATATATGTAGATGAGATAGATAAACAGAGATAAATAGATGATAGACAGATAATGTCCAATAATGTATTTGTCATGGATTTAAAGAACAGGAAATTAATGTTTTTAAAAGGCTCATCTCCTCCATGGAGGCAGTGTTGTATTTGCCTAACCAGAGATTTTCCTCATCTGTAAAAGGGAGACAAAAATAGCCATGGAAATGAGTAAATGAATGCTAATACATAGAAACAAAATATTAAAGCAGATAAGTTGCTCCTGATAGGAATTCATGTCTTAGGGTTAAGGAGATGTGCATCATTCTCTATCTTTTGCTATTTGTTATTTGATCATGTGCTTGTGTAGGAACTAATCTTAACTGAGCACCCATGAAATTATGAAATGCCAGATATTCAGCTAAGCATTTTAAGAATAATAGCAATAACTATAATGATTATTAATTAAAACTACTACTGCTACTATTTTTAAGTGTTTACAATATGTCAGGCATTCTGAAAAACAATCAATACCATCGTATTTCATGTTCTCAACTTCCCCATGAGGTAGGCATTGTTATTTTCAGAGGAGGAAACAGAGAATCAGAGAAATTGAGTGATTTGCTGAAAATCACAAATATTTGAAGCAGTATGTAAATGACTATATTCTTGATTCTCAGGTCTGTTCTCTTTCCACTGTATTAAGCTACTGATTTTCACATGGCTCAGTGTTTTGGGGTGATCTTAAAGATATTCAAACTAGACACCTGAGTTCCTTAAGCCCAGGGATGTGAGGATCATTGGCAGAAATGAGTTACCAAGGGCTATCAACATTGGTTAAACCAACAAGAGAATGAGACAAAGGGAAACATGGGGTGGGATATAGAATCAGACTCTACTCTTATTTTCCAGGTCCATGGAAGCTCAGAAGGGGTAGTGGTTTTTGTAATTATTTTGGACCCTCACATAGATAGCATAGAACTACCCAGGCATAAATTGCTTTGTGAAGTCAGAAATCTCTGAAAGAGATAGCTGTAGATAACCCTCTCTGTTCAAAGCAGTGAACAGTAAACACCGTTGTTGAATGAAAACTGTGAACGCAGTTAGAATGCACAAATTTCAGTTGTAAATTGTCTTTTTAACATCTATGTGAAATAGAAAAATCACTGGATGAACAGCTAGAAAACTAGATTTCTAGGACCAGTTCTGTATTTCACGGCCACATCCTTGTTCTTCAGACCCTTCCTCTGTCAAGTGGTTGTATGAAGATCTACTCTATGTACTTCACAGAGTTTTTAACAAGATGCTAGTGACATAATGAGTTTGGAAACATTTTAAAGACTATTAAAGATTGTGAGGTATGTGTCACTAGGAACATGTGTCGATATGAAAGACATTTTTTATTATAAATAATTTCTTCAGTGGAACTCAACTTTTCAAATTACTTTTGAGTTTTTATTTTCTTATTACAAAAATAACATATTTTCACGGCTCAAAGTGTCAAAGCTACAGGAAAAAAAGTAATTAGAAGTCCTTTATGTCGTGGTGGGCTGAAGCTGCCCAAACCAGTTTGTGAAAATCAATTGTGTGTGTCTCTTCCCAATTATGTGTTCAATGACATTGTGTTGGTAGCTTGAAATCAACCATGATGAGATTATTTACACCATGGAAATTGGCAAAAGTCACAAAGCTGGGATTTCTTTTCTGGAGAACCAGTTGTTAAACATTTATTAGTGCACCACTGCTAGTAATCCTTTGCACTTTCAGTTTAGTGAATCTTAAATCACATTGCTATCCTTGTAGTAAGTCAAAAATTGAAGGAGATTCAAAAGAAGAACCAGATAGTCCATCTTCAGACTTTAACATGCCATCCTCCAACAGAGAAGGTAAAGAATATCTAAATAAGCAATGAGAAAACATGCTTTATGAGCCCTAAAGACCTGCATTGGGTTAGTTCTTTGCATTAGTTGAGCATGTGAGTGGGTTACACAACTGATGTGATTTTTCTTCTTCCCTCCCTCCTTCCTCCCTCCTTCCTCCCTCCCTTCCTCCCTCCCTTCCTCCTTTCTTTCTTTCTTTCTTTCTTTCTTTCTTTCTTTCTTTCTTTCTTTCTTTCTTTCTTTCTTTCTTTCTTTCTTTCTTTCTTTCTTTCCTTCCTTCCTTCCTTCCTTCCTTCCTTCCTTCCTTCCTTCCTTCCTTCCTTTCTCCCTTTCTTTCTTTCCTTCTTTCCTCCTTCCTTCCTTCCTTCTCTTTTCTTTCTCTCCCTCTCTTTCTCTCTTTCTTTTAATTCTAACCACTAAACACCCACAGTTACAGATCTTTAGCAACTTTGCTTGTGCCCACATTGTTTCATTAGTGTCTCATTCCTAATGAGAGCATTTAAGAATATGCATCGATGGCCAGGAAGTAGGGTTATTAGCTTTCCCTTAGACATTTGATCTTCCTGTTCAGGATCCAAGTTATGCACAGTTCTAAGACACTATTTTGGTAGCAAATAGGACCTAGAGTGCCACCCCCACTTGCTTTTTATCCCTTTATTTTATGGAACTATTTTCATAGCTGTCACCACCCCAGAACATGAGGAACTAATTTTCCAGGGATTTCAGAAGTTCAGTGAAGACATTTGAAACATAAGACTTATTTTCTCCATACTTACGGTGTTCAGTCCATATACACAAAACTTTAAAATGACATTTTGTCCACCAGAGGGCACTCATATTGTTCCAAGTACAGAGTTAAGAATTAATGGCGATTTGAAGAGAAATCTGAGTCAGAGAAACGAAAGAACCTTCCCAAACTACTCAAGTCTCAATTAAATGTCCAATAGGAGAATAAAAGAAAGCAAATTTTCTTTACTCTTTTTTAATTTTCTCTCCTTCTACTCTGTTACCACCACTGCCACCATCCCTGCCCCACCATACACAAACAAAATCTTCTTAAGTATCCTAGTTAATAAGAAAAAAAGAGAAGGGATCAGGGTGAAATTTTGTGTTCCACACTTTCAAAGTGCCAGCTTTGCAGGAGGGTATATTTTTCTTTCAAATGTGGGAGTGTTGGAAATGTGGGAGAATATCAAGAAACTGGTTTTTGTGAAGTTCCATCCATGGCGCTTTAAGACGATACAGCTCAAGTTGCTTTCCATCACGAAGCTGATGCTTTGATGACAGGGCTTCTGCCCTTGCCTTGGAACTTTACACTTCTCGGGCACTAGAAAAACCAGAGGCCACCACAAGATTGCGGTCTGGCTTGTTGACAGCCTCAACCACAAGTTATGACGATGTCTCACTAAAGCAAAATAAACTTGTGATTTCTGAGACATGTTGTGTAGCTCATTAGTGGTTTCAACTAAGTGCTGTTTATTGATCTTAAGATCTCTCTCTCTCCTCAACGCAAGTAGACTTTCACCTATGGCTCCATCTTTTCCAAACACTTCAGCATTATGAACCCACCAGTAGACCCTAGTAATTGCTAAATTTGAGCCACTATATCTGAGGTAAGGATTCTACCTCATTCTGGCTACGTTACCATGTCAAACTTCATCCATCTGTTTTTCTACAGTAGGGGCATTTTTATTCACACCTTTCAAAATTAGGCGGATCAAAAAATCCATTAAATCTTCTCTGCGTCAGAATTGCTCACCAATGAGAAGTCTGAATTTCTTCTCTATTTTAAAAAGTGCTCAGTTAAGCCTGTTTAGAATGATCTAAAATCTACTTAGTATCTGTCCAGTGCAAACACACATACCAGAAGCATTTTACAAAAGGAGTAAGTAGTGAGACAATTTAAACTTTGTGTCCATTTAGAAAGTTGATGTCAAAGTAATTATCAGAGAATTGCTAATGAACACTTACAAGCTTGAACTTTATAGCCTGGCCCAAAGTTGCCAGGTACTGAAAAGCTTTGAAAAAATTGGCCCTTTAGCACTGCCAAGACCAAAAGCAAAATTGGCCCACCTTCCACAATTCACATCTGGGTTCAGTTTGTTCTCAGTTAAAAGAGCTTAAGCCATAGTGCTGCCTTGGTCTCTGTTCAGATGGGAAAGCAGCAATGTTATAAGAAAGGAGCAGAAATCGGTGAATATCTTTTTAAGTCCTTGCTTGAGGGGAAAATGGTATTTTATGTTTGGATATTCCTTATATAATTGCCTGGTATTAGGGAACTGACTGGTTTGTTTTTGGATAGTGTGTATTGGGTTTAGATGGTCCTTTTTTGAAGTATGCAGTTTACTGGTCAGAAGCCTTCAAAAATAAAGTACATTATTACAAGGGCTTTAAACTGAGTAGGATTAAGATGAAGAGAATTAACTTTCTTTCCAATGCATGAGATGAGATGCAGAAAGAATTCCATTAATTCAGGTTTAACATGAGAAATACAGTAGATATAAAAGCTATTTTTTAATATACATAGAGAGTGGGGAATAGCAACAAGATTAAGCAAAATGTAAAAGGGCCATGATTTACATGGAGTTATTTTTTTACTAGATCTTATGAATGTGACAGTTGGCAATTACTTTGAAAGTCTGAATTTTTTGTGGGTAAATTGACTTCAAGTTTGAACAGATTTATTCCAGAGAGAGAATTATCATAAGATGTGTTATAATTTCAGTGACTAGATGAAAAAATCTAAGTAGGTCTCTATTTATTAAATAACAGTAATTATAGTAAGAAAATAGTACATCTCACATCCATTGCCTCTTTATCCTTCCAGTGCCCTAGTTAGCACCTACACCTTTTGTCAGATCTCAGTTCAATTATCACTTCCTCAGGAAGACCTTCCAACACCTTGATTAGTTCAAATCTCCGCCTGCTCATTACCCCCAGCCCCATGATAAGCTTTCAAAGCACCATGCCTCTCTCCTTGTAGGAATTAGTAAAGTTGCAGCTTCACATTTATTTGTGTATTTCTTTGACAAATGTCTATCTTCCCATTGAGGTACAAGCTGCCCAAGGACACAGACTAGTTTTGCTCTCCATTGAGTCACCAGCATCCAGTACAGTGCCCGGCAGGCAAGAGGGACTCAACGCTTATTTATTTATTGAATTATGAATGAATAATCAGGGGAGGCAATCGTGAGATTAATGCCATATTACAAAGTAGTTAATAGACTCAGAAAATCCATTTAGCTAACCAGAGATAACAGTCATTTAGTAAAAGAACTGGCTGGGACTCAACCCTTTGTTCTACTTTCTTTTCTCAATGTGTGTCTTATCAGAAAAACTATGAGCCAAAGCATTACAACTCAAATCAGTACAACAAAAAGTATAAATTGACTACCAAATCTGTCTTCTAGCAGGGTAGTAAGATAAGTCAAGTGACTATCAGCAACATTCTGGGTGAGTGATTTTTTGCAAATTGTATCATTCAACCAAATGAAAATAACACCTTGGAAAATTTATATTTATTTTTTAAAAGAGAAGAGAAAGTGATTGTATTTTATAAAGTCTGCATCTGCTTCCTAAAAATAGATTTGTTAAACAAGAACAGGATTTTGATTTTTTTTTTTTCGCTATACTTTCAACATTTAGTTTTGATCACTTGACACTTAGAGCATCTAACAGACAGGAAAATTACGACTCAGAAAGGAGACTTAAATTGCATGAAGCTTGTAATAGGGCTTGTACTAATTTTCTAGTTTGTTTGGGCTGCTGTAACAAATACCACAGACTGGGTGGCTTAAATAGAAATTTATTTTCTCACCGTTCTGGAGGCCAGAAGTCCAAGATCAAGGAGTCAGCAGGGTTTATTTTTTCTGAACCTCTCTCTCTCGCTTGTGGATGGCCATCTTCTCCTTATTGCATTCATGTGGTCCTTCCTCTCTGTGTGTCTGTGTCAAAGATAAAGGAAGAATCTTGAAAATAGTAAGAGAAAAGTGACTCATCACATACCAGGTAGTCTCAATAAGATTAACAGCTGATTCCTCATCAGAAGCTATGAAGGTCAGAAGGCAGTGGAATGACATATACAAACTCCTAAAAGAAAAATTAAGAAAATTATAAGGAAATACTATGAGCAATTGTATGTCAAAAAATTAGATAACCTAGATAAAATAGGAAAATTCATAGAAAGATATAAGCCGCCAAAATTCTCACCATAAAATTTGAGGTCCTTTATATTCTTGTCTATACCTAGTAGCTTCATCTATCATCACGCCCCCTTTAATTTACTATATCGCAATTAGTTTGACTCTCATTCAGTTGCTGGCATTAGGGAGAACACAATGCTCTACTCCTTTAACTTGTGGATTGTTCCCTTCTACTTTTGAGAACTTAATTTAAATGCAATTTCCATAAAGATACTTTCTTGAACATCTTATCACTGCTCATTAGGTAATACTACCTGCTCCATCAAAGATAATTTTCTTTCCCTCAAATGCTTGGTAGCTTACTTGGCAGGCTTCTAATCTAGTTTACAGTAAGTTCCATGTTCTAATAAACATGTCCAAGTTTCTTTCCTAGATGGAATTCTCAATGCTGATTTGAATCTTTGCTTCTGAGCTCTCAGGGCAATGTATCTCAACTGAATAGCACATATGTTGAGGCCAGCCGAAATTACAGACTTGAGTGGGAAGGCCACGTATCCTTAATCTGATCTTTACTCCAGAGCACTGTATAAATTAGATGCTGCCACTCAAAACCTCTTTATATCTCACTTATTATGTTTGGGGGTCTTGAAGCAGGACTTTTTAACCTAAATTTGAGATTCTCATTATTCTCTTATTGTCTGACAACTGTTCAGTTGTTCCTGGATTTATTGTTTTTCTTGGTTAAAGGAGGAAGGAAAAGCCAATATACATGATTATTCTGAGTCTTTCCAACTATGTCCAACTACATCTGAGAAACAGAGTTTCTCAACCACAGCACCGTTGACATTTAGATCAGATAATTATGTATTTAAAGGATCTATCCTACATATTATTAGATATCTATTAGCATTCCTGGCCTCTACCCACTACAAGCCTATAGCATCACCCTCATCCCTAGTTGTAACAAACAACAATGCCTCTAGACATTGCCGAATGTCCCCTGGGATATAAAGTTATCCTGTCTTTAGGTTATCATAAGCAATATGTTTACTAAATATCTGTTCAAATTTAGAGCATGGGCCTCCATTTTCCCAACCTCTGAAATTTTCCTAACTGCCTAGCACATTACTGAGAGGTCACTATCATCCATTTAAAATATTTGTTATAGAAAGCATCACATTCCAAGTTCTGTGGAATCATAACTAGAGAATTAGTTTCTTTATTATGTAGTAATTCTAGCTTCAGAATAAAGAAATACCAACATTTCTATAGTTTGGCCAAACCCAATATAAATTCATTTTTCACATGTAATATTCCAATTCTGGTATTTGGTGGGAGGCCTTCTATGTGGGGTTTCAGAAACTCCAGTTGCTTTCAATGTGTGGTTTTGCCATTTTCAACACAGAGCTTCAAGAGTTACCATGTTCACGTGTTTCAAACCACAAGCAGAAAGAACATGAACTATCATATAAAGGAGGATGTTACGGGCGAGGCTAAGGTACAAGGAAATAGGTTTAATGATAGCTCTCAGTGTCTGTTATTTTTACTCATCACTATATCTTCCCGCTGTACATTGTACTTCTTCTTCATGCCACTGATCAAAATTATAATAAATTATTTGAGCAGCTATTGGTTTCTTATCCATCTTGCTTGAAGGGCACTACACTCAGTAAAGACCAGAACCACATCCATCTTGCTTGATGCTGTATCCCTAGAACCTAGCAAAGTTCTTGGCATTTAGTACTTTCTAAATAGGTTTGTTAAATAAATGAATAAAATGGATGACTCTTATGATAGATATGGTCCTCAAGTTAAATATAGCCTAGTAAATATTTACAATAATGAGTTGTTCTTTGTCATGCACAGATCTGGGCATTGGTCAACAAGAGAAAATGTCTGTCTGTCTTAGCAGAATAGCAAAATATCCTAATGAAGAAGCAGGAGGATGGAGATTCCTGCAAGCAAACCTCTGAATTGAGTGCAGCAGACTAGAGCTTCCTCTCTTGATTTCATGATTTTATGCTTACCCTGTTTAATTCTAGTATTTGCAGCTGGTAAGAAGAAAAGGGAGTCTGTAGTTTCCAGGGTCCAGCTTTTACTGATCATATTGGTTCCTGAGGCTCCTCCTGCTGTTTGTGATGCTTAATTTTATGTTTCAACTTGGCTGGGCCAGGGTGCCAAGATATGTGATCAAATATTATTCTGGATGTTTCTGTGATGGTGTTTTTAGATGAAATTAACATTTAAACTGGTAGACTTTATGGTGGTCAGATTGCTCTCCACAATATGAGTGGAGAGCAATCTCACCTCATCCAATCAGCTGAAGACCTAAATAGAACCAAAGACTGGTGACTCCCGAGCAAGAGGGAATTCTGTACAGATAGACTATTCAGACTTGAACTGCAGCACTGGGTCTCCAGTCTGCCAACCCACCCGGCATATGTTGGACGTGCCACCCTCTGTAATCATGTGAGCCAATTCCGTAAATAAATCACAGTATCCTATTGGTTCTGTTTTTCTGCTAAAGACTAATACACTGTTCAGATACATGTTTTGATTCCAGACTTCCTTCTAAGTAACAGTATTGCCCTTATTCTTTACATGAATACCAACTTTCAAAAGAGTGCATAGAATTGCATTCATGTCTGGAATGAAAAGTAGTCTTTAAATCTGTAGGAATTAGATTCCACTTATCTATTCCCATATTTGTTTATTTTAAGAGGTTTTCAAGGCTCTTGAGGGCAAATACTGTATCATATCCATCTGTGTGTCCCCAGAATCCAGCCCATAGCAGATTTTAAAAAGTGTGTTGAATTAAGTAAATGAATGAATGAATGGCTCAATACCTATATGCTAAAATACAGGTCTTCATCACAAACCTTTCCTCTCATTTGGCTCAAGGCAAGAAAAATCCTAGTGTGACCCCCCAAACCATCAGCTTTGTCCACTTTCCCAGATTTCTGATTACTTTAAGTATATTGTGGTTGTAGAAAATTTTTTAATGTGTTCCTTCAGGGACAAACTGAGCCAAACATATAGGGCCTGGGTTTCTTGTTTTTTGTTTTTTTCTTTGTGTGTGTGTGTGTGTGTGTGTGTGTGTGTGTGCGCGTGCGCACGCGCGCGCGTGTGTGTATTTATAGCAATACTATGGAGAGTCAAATGGTATACCTCATGCAATTTTTCCAGCATGGGCTGACCTGAGTTTAGTTCTAACTCTGCCACTTTTTAGTCATGTGAACTTTCAAGCCTTAGTTTCCTCTTCTGTAAAATGGGCATAATAATAATAATGATACTAACAAAAATAATAATAATACCTACATCATAATGCTGTAGTGTGAATTGAATGAGATTAAGAATATAAAGCATTTATCAAAATTCCTGGCCACAGCAAGAGTAAAACAAACACTAAGTATTAATAGCAGTTATAGGTAGACCTTATTTTATTGTACTTCACTTTACTGCACTTCACAGATATGGCATTTTTTTAACAAATTGTAAGTTTGTGACAACCCTTCACTGAGCCAATCTATCAGCGTCATTTTTTTCCAGGAGAATTTGCTCATTTTATGTCTCTGTGTCACAATTTGGTAACTCTAACAAGATTTGAGGCTTTTCCACTATTATTCCATTTGTTGTGGTGGTCTGTGATCAGTGATCTTTTTTGTTACTATTGTAATTATTTTGGGGCACTATCTTTTGTGCCCACAGAAGGCGGTGAACTTAATTGATAAATGTGTGTGTTCTGACTGCTCCTCCGAGCTGCTTTTCCCCCATTTCTCTCCCTTTCCTCAGGACACTCTTTTACTGAGATACAACAATATTGAAATTAGGCCAATTAATAACCCTACAATGGCCTTTAAGTGTTCAAATGAAAGGGAAAATCACACATATCTCACTTTAAATCAAAAGCTAGAAATGATTAAGTTTAGTAAGGAAGACATGTCAAAAGCTGAGACAGACTGAAAGCTAGGTCTCTTGTGCCAAATAGTTAGCCAAATGGTGAATGCAAAGAAAGTTCCTGAAGAAAAATAAAAGTGCCACTCCAGTGAATGCATCAATGACAAGAAAGCGAAACAACCTTATTGCTGATTAGAGAAGGTTTTTAGTGGTCTGGATAGAAAATGAAACCAGCCACAGATTCCCTTAAGTCAAAGCCTAATTCATAGCAAGGCCCTAACCTCTTCAATTCTATAAAGGCTGAGAGAGGTGAAGAAGCTGCAAAAGAAAAGTTTGAAGTTGGCACAGGTTGGCTCATGAAGTTTAAGGAAAGAAGCCATCTCCGTAACACAAAAGTGTAAGATGAAACAGAAAGTACTGATGTAGAAGCTTAGCTAGAAGATCTAGCTAAGAAAATTCATGAAGATAGCTACACTAAACAACAGAGTTTCAATGTAAATGAAACAGTCTTTCAATCGGAAGAAGATGCCACTTAAGACATAGCCAGAGAGGAGATGTCAATATCTGGCTTCAAAGCTTCAAAGGACAAGCTGACTCTCTTACTGGGGACTAATGCAGCTGGTGACTTTAAGTTGAAGTCAATTCTAATTTACCATTCTGAAAAACCTAAGGCCCTTAAGAATTATGCTAAATCTACTCTGCCTGTGCCTATAAATGGAACAGCAAAGCCTGAATGACAGTACAACCAATTTACTAATTATTTTAAGCCAATTGTTGAGAACTACTGTTCAGAAAAAAATATTTCTTTTAAAATATTACTGCTCATTGACAAGGTACCTGGTCACTCAAGAACTCTGGTGAATATGTATGAGATAAATGTTGTTTTTATGCCTGCTAACGTAACATCAATTTTGAAGCCCACAGATGGACTTCAACTCTTATTATTTAAAAAATACATACATTTTATAAGGCTATAGCTGCCACAGATAGTGATTCCTCTGATGGATCTGGGCAGAGTCAAAGGGAAAACTTCTGGAAAGGATGCACCACTCTAGATGCCATTAAGAACATTCATGATTCAGGGGAAGAGGCCAAAATATCAACATCAACAACAGTTTAGAAGAAGCTGATTCCAACCCTTATGAGTGACTTTGAGGAGTTTAAGACTTCATTGGAGGAAATAAGTGCAGATGTGATGGAAATAGGAAAAGAACTAGAAGCAAAAGTGGAGCCTGAAGATGGAACTGAACTGCTATAATCTCATGATAAAGCTTTAATGGATGAGGAATTGCTTCTTGCGGACAAGCAAAGACAATCGTTTCTTGAGATGGAATCTATTTCTGTGAAGGTACTGTCAAGACCATTGAAATTATGACAATCAATTTCAAATATTACATAAATTTAGTTTATAAAAACAGAGGGAGGATTTGAGAGGACTGACTCCAATTTTGAAAAAAGTTCTATTGCGGGTAAAATGCTATCAAACAGTATTTCATGTTTCAGAGAAATCATTTGTAAGAGGAAGAGTCAATCGATGCAGCAAACTTAACTGTTGTCTTATTTTAAGAACCTGCCACAGCCACCACACCTTCAGCAACCACCACGCTGTTCAGTTAGCAGCCATCAACATGGAGGCAAGACCCTCCACCAGCAAAAAGATTATGACTCACTAAAGACTCAGATAATGATTAGCATTTTCTTAGCAATAAAGTATTCTTAGTTAAAGTATGTATGGTTTTTTTTAGACATAATGCCTTTTAATAGTCACAGAACAGTGTGAATCTAACTTCTATATGCACTGGAAAAGCAAAAAAGTCATGTGACTCCCTTTATTTTGACATACACTTTATTGCTGTGGTCTTGAACCCAAACCCTCAATATCTCTGAGATATGCTTGTGTTGTGTCCCAGAAAGGTGCCAAGGTCAAAGGCAGGACATCAGTCCCAACATTCTTCAACAAAAAGGTAAGCTAAGAATAAAAGCTATTACTTAAGTAATGGTGAGACAGAAGAGGTTGAGGAAGCTAAGAAACTGGGATCTGAGTGAAGCAGTCAAGTGGAAGTTGGTCTAAATGAGTTCTGAAAACAGAGTGATATCATCTAAGGCACTTTGTGCATATCTAGGATGCCTTTATTTGAGCAAACCAGTTTATCTAAAGATACCAGAGCTAGATGGACAGGCCCAGTGTCCTAACCACTTTTCAACAAATAACTGGCATATCTGGGGTTCAGAGCTAATGCCAGAGCCCATACCTCCCCAGAAAACCGCTTCTTCCCATCCGTATTAAGGCCCAGAGCTTCCCTACCTCGGATGCTCTCAGTGTCTGATCCAATTGTTAATGATGCAGTGTTCATTTCACTGACTCATTATTACACACCTGCAGGAACCAGATGACATACTCAAATTGGGAAAATGAGGTGAGTTTAATAAAAGGAAACTTGCCAAAGTTATGGGGAGCACACAGGGAAACTACACGCACTGCCCCAAGCCAAGTGACAGAGGATCACCATACCCACCCCTAGGCCTGAAGAAGCAAGGCAAGGGAGCCACGAGGGAACCTGGACTGACAGAGAGAGATAGAGAAAAATGACTGACAGAACTACAGCCTTTACTTGAGGGAAACACCCGGCCCGAGGATGTGGATGGAACCAGAGTGGTAACTGCCTGACCTCGCTCCTCTCCCACCTACGGGTCTGCTATTGCCCCACCCATGCCCAGCCAGAAGCCAGAAGACAAAGGAGCCCAAGGTCAGCTCTGGGATTCAGAGCCAGGCAGGAAAGGGTAGAGAGTCAATCGGGAAGAGCCACAGACATCAGATCTGGCACATTATTGCACTTTCCCAAACCTCTGACACGGCCCCAGAAGGGACTGTAATTTCCTATGGCTGCTCCAAGATAAAGCCAACAGCCTGTCTTCTTTAATATCCTCCTCCACATCACCAACCTGTACACCCAACTCTCTCACATCAGAGTGAAATCTTCCTGCATCCGTACACTGCTCTTTGGGCTTTCCTTTTCCCAACTGCCTCCTTGTTTACTCATAGAAAGACAGTACTAGTGTGCACACCCTCCGCTGCCTTGGGACAGGCTCTGACAGGTCAGAACTGGCTGGATGTGTCCATGCTAGGACCTCCATGCTGGGACCTCCATGACACAATAAAATATGGTAAGAGGTATTTGGCCCTAAACAGCAACTGATTACAATGGAATCTTCCTTGGATGAATTATATACATCAAGATTCTGCAGGGCCTCAGGTCAGGATTCCGAAATGTCAATAGTCATTGCACAAAAAACTGTACAAAATATTATTCTTTTCTTTTAAGGGATTGATTATTTGCATCATGGATAAATAGCACTTTACTATGTGTTTCATATTAATATCTCCAAAGGTTTTTATGTTGTTGTGTTTTTTTTTTTTTTTCAAGTTTCATAGTTTTGTAAACCAGCCTTGAAATTCCTAGTTCTCAGTACTGGCCAGAACCCAAAATGGAAACTGAAAACAAAGAAAAGAAACTGTTTTCCTAAGTCAGAATACAGAGGCATCAGAAATCATGAGAGATGTTGGAAAATATTTTCAGACTGCTTTCACAACTCTTGTTAGCCTAGTTCATTGATACCACCATTGAAATTTACCTTGACTGAGCTTTGAAAACTTTTGAAGTTCCTCTTCCTAAATGAATACAATTCTAAACTCTGTGAAGAATGCTAAGTGTTCCTCCTCCCTACCATTACACTGAATTGAAACTGTATACCATGTCAGAAACCCTCAAGTCAAGTATAAAGAATCACCTTGAAGCCACTAATTACCAGATAATGTGCAAACCAAAGAAAAGATTTATATTTATAGATGAATAAAAGAACTCACAGGGTGGCCTAGCACTAAATTATTTTCTTGGGACCCTTGTGGAGGCAATGTCTCTTGGGTGCCAAGCCTGGCACTAGGCAAGATGGCAAAGCTGTTTTCAGTCACATGTGCTCCATCCAGTTGTCCTTGTAACTTCTATCAGGCTCCCAGGGCTGCCTCACCCAGGCCTCCCTGATGACTCAGTTTCCTTCTAATTGGAACATTTTGAGGCAGGAAGACTTCTTTCTTTGGTTGCCTATCTTCCTTCCTAGATAATATGTTGAAAATTGTTGGGTATTTTAACTCTAATATGTGGCTTTAAGGAAACCTATCCATGATGGAAAAGTCCTGGGCAAGGGATCAGGGGGGCTAGGTTCTCATTTTGACCCTGCCACTAAAGGGGACTGTGATCTTGGCATAGTCACTTTATCTCTCCGGGTCTCATTTCCCTCTTCTGTCAGATGATGGTGTTGGATTATGTCAGTGACTTCCATACCATTTTTCTTAACCTATGTTCAAATGAAATAGTACATGGAAACTCAGTACGTGAAGCAGAAAAAGGCAGAGCTACTCTGGTTTGAAGGGAAGGTGATTTCCACCAATCCTCTGCACTTGGCCATAACACTTCCCCTTACCTCTTAAATTCATTTGGCATTCAGAGTATTATCTTTGGCTTGTGTGTGTGGTTCATGATCTCTGAAGTTCTTATTAAGCAGAACTCTGGGCCCCACCCTTAACATCTACTAAATAAGCCTGTGTAGAGGTGGGGCTCAGGAATCTTCTTTTAAACAAGCATCTCAGGTAAATCTCATGGACACAAAAAGTTGAGCACATTGGAAAGCACCAGACCAGATATTTCTGAAATCTTTTTCTATTCTGACACTCTAACTGTGGTTCTCAGTATTTAAGCCCTTTGAAATCTGATGAAAGCCATGGATCTTCGCTCTGAGAAAAGTACAAACACACTCACACACATGCTTGCATGAGCACATACATGAACTCTGTCTAGAATTACAGCAAGCTTAAATATCAGTTATGTATCTCCTTTGGTGTCCATCGTGGACACTCTGTGAGCCCATAGTTAAAATCCCTATGGTATTTATGATCTAATAGAAATATTTCAGGATGAATGTGATGATTCATTAGAGAAGGAACCCTTCTAGGATTAAATCAAACTTTCTTAGCTGCTGATATTGTACTAAACCAAATGCTGTCTCCAACTTAAACCTCTAACCCAATTTCCAACTTGTTCAAAGTACTTAGTACTTCCTTTTCGTTTTTTTTGTTTGTTTGTTTGTTTTTCTTAATTATCAGGAATAGTGTCATCCTGAATTTTCCTCAAATATTTCACTACAGGTATGAGGATGGAATGGCTGAACTCCAGCAAACCAGCTGACACTGTTCCAAGATTCTTGCTGTAAGAACTTTCAGTTCCCAACTGCTTTGTTTCTCAAGTTGGATGCATAGGCATTCTTAACCATGGAACAAGAGGGTCATGTCTTCCAGTAGGAACGATGAAGCCACCTCATTGCTGAAAGCCCAGACATTCTTTTCAGAGAACCGAAGAATGTGCTTGGAACTACTCTTCAATCTGTCAAACAATAAAACTATGTGGTGGTGCCAAGCACCCTTATAAAGGGCTGAGCCAAAAATATTCATGGACCATGACAAGGAGCAGGACGGTCCCTTCCCCAGTCTCCTTCTGTTTTTCATATGTCACCCAGATGTGCCATGTGGAGTGGGAACTCCAGCACACAACATAGGCGAGATTCTGTACCACCTACATGAGTTCTTTAGGCTTTTTTTAAAAAAAAAACTTTCTCTTGCAATTTGACCAATTTTGGCTTTCATTCTTCTGCTGGCCCAACAGCAAAGCCCCTCTCCAAGTCAGCTCCCCCACCTACATACTCCCAGTCAATAGGGAACCACTTAACTACATGAACATTAACTAATTTGAAGTTCACTTTTCATCTCAACACTAATAGGAGAGGAGGAATGTGTTTGTGTTTGTAAGTTTTCCATGTGGGTTAAGTAAAGATTGTTTGCTCAAGTTTGAAGCTGGGAAGACAAAGAAAAAACAAGGCCCGTGTCTTGTCTTGTCCTTTGGAGGTAGGCAGAAGAGCCATTGTTCCCAGTGCAGCTGAAACTTGTGGGCCGAGAAACCACCGGATTCTATTCTCTGAGGTTTCTGAAAAATCTCCCCACAGACTTATCATTGTCAGCGACCGTGGCGGGCTGTTTTGTTTTGCCTTTCATTCCTTATTTATTGCCAAAGCAAATAGCAGTGACAGTTGAGAATGGAAAGAGTGGCAAGACAGAGTGAAATATAGGAATAAGGCATTGATATAAACAAGAGCAGTAGCTAAAAAGGGAAAGGAGTTCCTTCTCCTCTAAAAGCTCAAAGTGCCTTTCATCATCCAGCAAGGCTGGACTGAAAGCAAAATTATTTTTAAAGGTAAACAGATAGAAAGTGGCTCATCCAGAACTCCAGGATAGATTTCTACTCTCTCCCACAAAGAAAGTGTTCCCTTTTTATTCTTAGTAGGTAAGACGAGGCCCAGAACAAGGGGGAGAAACATGTTGGGAAGTAACAAATGGGATATATAATATTAAAGGAGAAGCTACAAGGTGCTCAAAACATAACCCTACCTTTCATACTCTCAAGAAAAATTATACCCATGTAGTGGTTCCCCCCCCCCCCCCCCCCGTAGCTGAGTTATGGCCAACATAGGGATGCTGCTGTTAATCAGCTTACTGGGGATTCTGAGTTTTTGATGTTGGTTTAGTTGTTCAGTGGAATATACAGCACCTTCTATGTTTCTCCTTACACTATAGTTATCATGACAGGTCAGCAGTCTGTATTCTGAATGCCCTGATTTTGTCCCATTAGGAAAAAAAGAAAGGTAATATAAAGAAGGAATAGGAATAGGGGGAGGGTATAGCTCAAGTGGTAGAGCACATGCTTAGCATGCAGAAGGTTCTGGGTTCAATCCACAGTACCTCCTCCAAAAATAAATGAACCTAGTTACCTCCGCCAAAATAAAATAATTACATAATAGAGAAGGAAGGTTTCAGTGTCTCCCATCACCAAAGTGATAGACTCCTAGGTCCTCAACACGGTCTACATGGACCTCCGTAATTTGACCCTGGCTTATTGTTGCAGGTTCAGGTTCTAATATTTTGCCTCTTGAACTATATGTTCCAACAATTTCACAAACTTCAATTTCCTCCCAATCATTGTTGTACTTTAGGCCTCTACAGGTTATCCTATGACATTCTATCTCCCTAGGTGGCCCTCTCCCCTTACTCATTCTTTTCCCTCTATCTAATCCAACATATCTATCAAGACCTAACTCAGGTGTCATCAAATCTAAGAAGTCATCCTTTTTTTCCTCTAGTATTTTTTAATTGACATATACAATGTTGTGTGAGTTTACAATGTTGTGTCAGTTTCTGGTGTACAGCATAATGTTTCAGTCATACACATACATACATATATTTGTTTCCATATTCTTTTTCATTACAGGTTACTATAAGATATTGAATATAGTTCCCTGTGCTATACAGTAGGACCTTGTTGTTTATCTATTTTATATATAGTAGTTAATATTTGCAAATATTGAACTCCCAATTTATCCCTTCCTATCCCCTCTCCCTTTGGTAACCATGTTTTCTATGGCTGTGAGCGTGTTTCTGTTTTGTAAATAAGTTCATTTATACCTTTTTTTTTCAGATTCCACATATGAGTGATATCATAAGGTATTTTTCTTTCTCTTTCTGGCTTACTTCACTTAGAATGACAATCTCCAGGTCCATCCTGCAACATCCTGCTGTAAATGGTATTATTTTATTCTTTTTTGATGGCTGAGCAGTATTCCATTGTATAACTATACCATAACTTCTTTATCCAGTCATCTATCAATGGACATTTAGGTTGTTTCCATATCTTGGCTATTGTAAATAGTGCTGCTATGACCATTGGAGTGTATGTATCCTTTTGAATTAAATTTCCCTCTAGATATATGCCCAGGAGTGGGATTGTTGAATTATATGGTAAGTCTATGTTTAGTTTTTTAAGGAATCTCCATACTGTTTTCCACAATGGCTGCACCAAACTACATTCCTAACAACACCCTCTCCAGCATTTATCATTTATGGACTTTCAAATGATGCCATTCTGACTGGTGTGAGATGACACCTCATTGTAGTTTTGATTTGCATTTCTCAGATAATTAGTGATATTGAGCATTTTTTTCATGTGCCTATTGGCCATCCATATGTCTTCATTGGAGAATTGCTTGTTTAGGTCTTCTGTACATTTTTGGATTGGATTGTTTGCTTTTTGTTATTAAGTTGTTTGAGCTGTTTATATATTCTGGAAACTAAGCCTTTGTCAGTCGCATCATTTGCAAATATTTTCTCCCATTCTAGAGGTTGCCATTTTGTTTTGCTTATGGTTTCCTTTGCTGTGCAAAAGCTTATAAGTAATTAGATCCCATTTGTTTATTTTTGCTTTTATTTCTATTGCCTGGGTAGACTGCCCTAGGAGAACATTGCTGAGATTCATTTCAGATAATGTTTTGCCTAAGTTTTCTTCTAAGAGGTTTACAGTGTCTTGTCTTATGTTTAAGTCTTTAAGCCATTTTGAGTTTATTTTTGTGTATGGTGTGAGGGAGTGCTCTAACTTCATTGATTTACATGTGGCTGTCTGGCTTTCCCAACACCACTTACTGAGGAGACTCTCTTTTCTCTATTCTTGCCTCCTTTGTCTAAGATTAACTGACCGAAAGTCTGTGGGTTTATTTCTGGGCTTTCTATTCTGTTCTGTTGATCCATATGTCTGTTTTGTGCCAATACCACACTGTTTTGATTACTGTAGCTCTGTAGTATTGTCTGAAGTCTGGAGGGGTTATTCCTCTAGCTTCATTCTTTTTCTTCAGTATTGCTTTGGCAATTCTGGGTCTTTTGTGTTTCTATATAAATTTTAGGATTACTTGTTCTAGTTCTGTGAAAAACTTCCTGGGTTATCTGATAGAGATCACAGTAAATCTGTAGATTGCTTTGGGTGGTATGGCTATTTTAACAATATTAATTCTTCCAATCCAAGAGATTGGTATATCTTTCTTTAAGTCATCTTTCATTTCCTTAGTCAGTTGTTTGTAGCTCTCCATGTATAAATCTTTCACCTCCTTGTTCAGATTTATTCCTAAGTATTTAATTTTTTGGATGTAATTTAAAAATGGATTGCTTCTTGTCTTTCCTTTTCTGGTATTTCATTGTTAGTGTGAAAAATGCAACTGATTTCTGTATATTAGTCTTATATCTTGCTTCCTTGCTGAATTCTTTTATTGGCTCTAGTAGTTTTTGTGTGGAGCCTTTGGGGCTTTCTATATATGGTATCATGCCATCTACATATAGTGACAATTTTACCTCCTCTCCTCCAATTTGGATCCCTTTTATTTCTTTTTCTTGTCAGATTGCTATAGCTAGGATTTCCAATACTATGTTGAATAGAATTGGTGAGAGTGGACATCCTTGTCTTTTTCCAGATTTTAGTGGGAAGGCTTTCAGCTTTTCACTGTTGAGCATTATGTTGGCTCTGAGTTTGTCATAAATAGCTTTTACTATGCTGAGATAAGTTCCCTCTATACCCACTTTGGTTAGAGTTTTTATCATATAAGGGTGTTAAATTTTATCAAATGCTTTTTTGGCATCTATTGATATGATCATGTGATTTTTGTCCTTTCTTTTGTTGATGTGGTGTATCACATTGTTTGATTTGCATATGTTCAACTATCCTTGTGCCCCTAGGATGACTCCAACTTGATCATAGTGTATGATTTTCTATGTGTTGTTGGATTCTGTTTGCTAATATTTTGTTGAGGATTTTTGCATCTATGTTTATCAAGGATTATGGCTTGTAATTTTCTTTTTTGGTAATGTTTTTGTCTGGTTTTGGTATCAGGGTGATGGTGGTTTCATAGAATGAGTTTGGGAGAACTCCCTCCTCTTCAATCTTTTGGAAGAGTTTGAGAAGGATTGGTATGAATTCTTCTTTCTATGTTAGGTAGAATTCCCCAGTGAAGCCACCTGGTCCTGGATTTTTGTTTGCAGGGAGGTTTTTTCTTATTGCTGATTCTATTTCCCATAGGAAATCATTCTTAATGCACCAAATTACTCCCTCACATGGGATTAGACACCTGGGCCTGACATCCTCAGAAGAATTACCATATTTTACTGAAACTATTTTTGTGTTTATCTCCTATACTAAATCATGTGCTCCTCAAGGACAAAGATGATGTTTTATTTTCTTAGTATTCCCAATGCCAGGCAAGAAGTAGACAGTCAAATTTAATCAAAGAAAAAAGTATGGAGTACTAGAGGCAAAAACAATGGAGTTCAATTACAAAGACATGATAAGCAAGTTTGTCTTGTATCCTCAACACATGTTGAATCTAACTTTTATGCTGCCATCTTCATATTTAGTCTTCCCCGGTTGCTAGCACAGTTCCTTGGTAAATGTCATGGCATGGTCCCTGTAGCCTGGCTTTCCACGCGCAATGCCCACTGAACTCCAATTCTTAGCAGTCTCTGCTCCAAGTCTTTTAGTCTGAACAAACTCGTTCTCCAATAGTCCCACCCACCCAATAACAGCCAATAGCTGGCATCTATAGCAGTGCTGACCTAGGGCCAGAGAGAACCCACTTTCCCATTCCCTACCAGTCCATGATTCCCTTCACAATTATTCTAAATGACTGTCTTAAATTTGAGTTTCCTTTAATAAAAATGTGAGAAATCTGCAGGCGGTAGTTTCACTTATTTGACTGAGTCTTGTTCATCTCTCTTTTTTAAGAATTCAATGTATTGTCTAAAACACAGGATACACTTGATGAATAGGAATTAATTAAGTAAGTATAATTTACATGGTCCCTTTCAAGGTTATGATTAGATGTTTTGTAGCAGAGCTGAGTACTTGTCTACTAAAGTGTTTGCTCCACACTTCACAGTGTCACGTGGGTGATACAAAGAGGTTTCTTAGCCAGGGACTACATTTCCCAGCATCCTTCACGTCTTTTACAGCCATGTAAACAGATTTTACCAATGAAGTGGAAGTAGAAGACACATATGACTTCTGTGATCCAAGGCTTTAAAGGAGTGTTTATAACATCTTGCTCTTTTACACCTGCTGGTTCAGTGCCGATGACAAATGAACCCTAGAACAAAGGCTGGCAAAATCTCTATGTAAAAGGATAGATAGTACACATTTTATGCTTTGTTGCCATATGATCTCTGTCACAGCTACTCTACTCTGCCTGTATAATACTAAAGCAGTCACAGACAATACATAAACAAACATTTGAGGTTGTGTTCCAATAAAACTTTACTTACAAAAACAAATGGAGGGCCATATTTAGCCACAGGACACAAATTGCCTATTTCTGCCTTAGAGAATAGCAGAGCATGAGATGGAAAAACCTCGAGTCTCTGACCCCCACGTAGAGGAAAACCAGCAACACAGACCAGGATTACAAGTCCTGGCTTATTACATGAGTATAATAGTTAACTTCTATTTTGTTAAGACACTGAAATTTTAGGGCTTATTTATTTAAAAAGTCAGTATTACCTTTACTAATATATAATCCTATTATAGAATAAAAGAATTGAGAATAAATATGTAAAATTAGAAGAGCCACCAAGATGAGCTTAAGGCAAGGCCACAAAATTTTGTTCTCTTGCTCACGTGTTCCCTGGTCCATTCTGATTCCTACGATCATTTTTTTTTCTCATGTTTTTCTTCCTACTCTCCTGTCGCCTATCTCATAACCTATGATATGTTCAAATCAAAATGAGGTTAAACATGATATCTTACTTTAAGACTGTACTGGCTACACTTAACTCTGTATTACACATTATGTCTTTAAACTTAGTAGCAACATGCCATGGATAACCTGGTAAAGGAATATAGTCCCTATGTGCCACACAGAAATGCACTGTGGTCCTCTGTGGACAAAGCCGTTTGGTGATCTGTGGGAAAAGTAAAGGCCTAGCCCCTTCTTTTGTGTTAATGTCCATTAGAGGGCCCTAAAGCAATGCAGCTTGAATTTAATGTGCCCTGGAGTGTAGTAAAATTCTCGTTTAACTTCTAATTACAATGCTATCTCAGCCAAGGCATCAAACATATGTCCAAAGTCTGGAGGGAGGGGGGATTAGGAAGTTGGTGGAGAAAGGGAGATGGAGGGATTGACATTTTTGCCAGAAACAATTTGAAGACAAAGACTCATACTAATCTCATAACTGTTCCTTCCCTCTGTAAACTAAAGAATTGGAAGTTGGGTATACCTTACTAGGCTTTCAGTGCAAGTAATAGCAAATTCAACATCCAAATCAACCAGATCTAAGCAACAAAGGGAATCTGTTACCTCATTTAAGTGAAAAACGTTAAGGTGGGGTTTAGGAATGGTTTGATCAGGGCTCTGGCTCTGTTTCCTTACAATTCACTTATCTCTGTCCTACTTATGCTAGTTATGTCCAAATGTCTTCCCCTGTAGTTGCAGCAGCTCCAGGCTTTACAACTATACATCATGCCATTTAAAATGAGAGGGTGGTCGTATCCTTTTTCTAATCATAGGTAAAATAATCCCTTGTTCTGACTTGATTACCCTGGTCAGGTAGGTGACGTGTGTTCCTTGGCTTAGACCTGTGGTCAGTCCCTGACACAACTGCTATGCCAAAGGGGATGAGAGAATGCTAATTGACTTTTTCTAATTAGGACCCACCCAATCTGCATACTAACTATGTAAAAGGAGAAGGGTAGAGCAGATCTGCAAAGACAATCACAATGTCCAGCTCACCAAGTCAAGGTCACCACATCTGGCCCCTTCCCTGGAGTCTCCCCTAGGACATGCATCATGTCCTCAGGCAGGTAGATTCCATGCTACTGTACCCTGCCAACTTGCCAGACCCTGCTTTGCTGCCTTGGGAATGAAGAAATCATTCCTGTTTCACTGCTGAAGGAATTGAGGATGAGAGTTAAATCATCCTCCTAAGATGTTGCAGTGAACAAGTGGTACAGCAAGAGGACAGATACAGCTCCACCTGACTCAATTCCATGTTCTCATGCCCCACCGTGATGTCACTCACCCTAACATAAAGGTAAGTCAAAGTTAGAGGATATTATTGCCCCAGCCTGGCCTACCATGTTAGGAGAGGTTCCATCTGAACTGTGAGCTCTGCTCTGCTTCTTTACATTTAATTTTTGCTATTAAGTAAGTCCGAAAAAATGCATTCTTGGTCCTTGCAATCATCTAGGTGTCTAAGTACAATCCTTGCATTGGAAAGAAAGTACATCTGTGAAGGTGTGCATGTGCATATGTCCTACTTCCCAGTGTTCTCAAAATCTTAACAGTAGGTGGCTTACATGGATTTTGTTTAATTGTGAAAAAGTTCCACAAGTCTATGGCACACGGCTAGCCTCCCTCCAGAAACTCTCCAGTGTGCCCCACAGAATCACCCTGGGAGTGTTACGTAGTACTGATACCTGCCTACCTAACTTGTCATTTCCAAATTAGTGCCCACATATATACCTGTTTAACACACAGTGCCTGGAGAAAGATTTTCAAATCTTCTCCAGTCTTTAACTTCATCATCCTCAACAGTCTGAGCAGTTCTAAGGTGCGCTCAGAGTATATGAGTACTGTGTAGGGCTAAGCGTAAGAGGTGAAACAATCCCAAATTTGCTGTTCAGTTTACCTACCTGATAGACACGACTTTGGGCAGATTGTTAACCTCTCTAAACCTCCATTTCTCTTATCTATATAATTGGAATAATAATAATGTATATTCCATATGGTTGGTTATCATGAACACAATGTCTGGCATATTGAAAACATTCAAAATATGTTCACTGCTACTGCTATTATAATAAATACTGATGTTTATTTGTATTATCCTTATAATTATTAATTAGAATTGGCATTTTACTCAAATGACCACATTCATTCTACTTCCTTGCTGTTGATTATTAGCTGTGTATAATTTCCATCTTCTTAGTATACTGCCTTTGGGAATCTACGCTTTAATTCAGATAAAGGTCCATTTTCCTCTTTCATATAACAGGAAAATAAACAAACAGATACAAAACATATTATTTTAATATCTTGGCTATTTACTTTCTGATTTATGCTATCCAGCACTGTGCTTAAAGTCTTTCTCCCATTTCTCTTTTTGTTAGCTAAAGTAGCAGATCTTCTTACAATTTCCTTTAGTAATTACTTTTGGTACTTACCACGTCTAAGCAACTAAGACACGGGCCCTGTAAAGAAAATGTCATCTCTACACGGTCAATAGACCCAGGTTTCAATGGGCTTAACCTGAAGCTCTGGTCCGCCCAGCTCTTCAGTGTTACATCCCAAGGGCCTCGGAGCTAATGAAACATGTTGCAACCCTAATATCTACTTAAGCAGATTGAATGTGGCCATCCAGGAAAATTACTCCGTTGTCATAGTAACTTTTTTTTACTACTTAGGTCAAGAAGAATAGAATGTAGGAAAAAAAGAAGAAACCTGGCAGCAAACCCTACAACCTAAAATAAAGTTGTGGGAGGTCTGAGGCAGAGGCAAAGACAAATGAGGGATTTAATTCAATATGGAGGAAAACACCTGAAATGCAACGAGCTCCCCATAACATGCTCTCACTTAGTCTGTTTAGCCATAAGGTTGGGGGTGTCTCAGCGATAGATTCACAGACCGTGAAGCATGGAAGAGCTCTTAGGAAATCTAATTCGAGCCCCTCATTTTACAAATAAAGAAACAGAAGCCCAGAGAGGTGTAAAGCAATGTACGCAAGTTCGCATGCTCAGTTATTGGCCCATGCTTCAGCAGAAACAGCTCTCCTGCCTTCCTGCCCAGGGTTGTTCTATTCATTCTGTTCCTGAGATTTAAGGGCATAAAGGAACCATCCAAAAGACCTCTTGGAGCCTTTGCTATTATATTTGTTTTTAAAAAATTATAAAAGATTGACTCAGTGCAGAAGAAGAAGGCAGATTAGTTCTTAAACTGCTTCCATGATTGGCCAGTTATTGAGAAGTTGGCGAGATGGCATTCATCATACATCAACCACACACTGACTCTGTATTAGGCACTATGCTGGCTCCTGGAGATCTAAGATGACGCGGTCAAATCATGTAGGCCACTCACAGTTCTTGCAAAAGTAGAACACCTTTATGTTTACACTGAGAGCCAAGAGTTTGAAAATCTCCATCTCTAAGGGATTTATTCTCCATTTCACAGACCTTAGAACATATGGCAAAGTTATGGTCCTAACAAGAAACAGATGCGGCCTGATTTTAACTCTATGGTGCTTTCAGTGCTGAGAAACAGTGAAAATTGCAAAACAAGTGCAGAGAGGCATTTTAATGTTATTATCACCAGTGAAAAGGTGGATACTAGCTGGTCAAAAAAGGGTGGCCCAGGAAACTGAGCCAATACATAGCATGGTCCAGCAATACAATGACGGACTCCTCTGTGTACAACATTTAAAAGATGTGTATGTAGGTCAACATCACTGAACCATGTCCATCTTGGCTCAATGCCAATTCATTTGATTTGCCAGGCAGGACCAAGTATTTTGGTCTTATCCCTTAATGGTGCCCCTTGCCCTTCTTGGCTGAACTTTTTCTTGGCTAGAAAGAGTCCTTTGATTCCAACTAATTGCTGAAGAAAGTAATCTTGGTACCCATTCTCAGGCACTCCTCAAGGTCAGGAGCAATCTGATGATGATTATCCAAACTTAAACCCAGCAGGACTTGCAAAAGTTGAAAGGGAACCTCCCTGTTGATAGCCATGAAGGCAAGTGGCTAAGGAACAAGGAGATCTCATAGAGATGTGGAAACATCAGTCTACACCACATCAGTGTAAACACCAGTGAAAGCATGGTCCTGCCATGATACTTTGTAGTGGCTTCTGTTTCTTTAATCAGACTTTCAACTGGGAAAAAATTGATATTGATATATGTTCCTTGAGTAGACAGGTACATAGCTGGAAAAGAACAGAGTAATGGTAACAAGTGATAGTGATGATAAATTCTAGAACAAGGATAACTGATGGTTGTAGTCATGCAGTCAGTCACTCATTTACTGAACCAATATTTGTTGGGGAGCTACTATGTACCAGATTCTGTTCCGAGTGTTAGAGCTACAGCTGTAAACATGACAAGGTTCTGTCCCTCATAAACCTTATATCCTACTGACAGGAGTTATAAAATAAAAACTGACTAAAATAAAAATTCATGTTGTAATAAATGTGATGAAGAAAATAAAGCAGAATGAGGAGGTATGGGATGATCCAGGCAATAACATAAGTAATTAAAGACGGCCTCTCTGAGAAGGAGATTTCCAGGTGAAGGGAGAGCCCTGAGGATGGAATATGCTCGGACTGTTTGAAAAACAGAAAGACAATCATGACTGGAACTGAGAAGGCAGGAAAAGAGTAGCCGGTGGTGAGGTTAGGGATTGGGCAGAGACTAGACCACATATCACTTTAGGGGACACGGTAAGGATGTTGGATCTTTTTATAATGAGCTAGGAAGCTACTGGAGGGTTTTGAAGAGGTGAGTTAGGTGATCTGATTTATATTTAAAAACATCACTCTGACTGCTTCATGAAGAATAGACTGAGGAGAACTAGAGCAGAGTGAGAGAGAAAAATGCAAGGGAAAGTTTATGATAATCTGGGCAAGAGATGATGGCATCAGAGCCTGGGAAACTGCAATTTAAGGGGTAAGAAGTAGTCAGAGGAAGAACCAACAGGACGTGTTGATGTACTGAATATGAAGCAGAAGAGTAATTCAAAGGTCATTTCTAGGGTTGAGAACTAATCAAAACTATTCTGAGATGGGAAAGAATGGTGAAGATTTTTTTGAAGATGGTAATCAAGACTTTTTTATTCGAAGCACTGAGTTTTGGAAGAGTACTGAATGTAAGAGGAGAGGTCAGGTAGGTGGCCGGATAGATGTCTGGAGCTCAGGGAAATGGTATGGTCTCAAGGCGGAGATCTGGGAGTCAGAATGTACACATTGATTGCTTGGTTGTGGCTGCTGGAGCACTGTCTTAAGGATTCTGAAGTAATGTCTGAACCCAGTGGGAAAGAACGCTGAGCTTGGTTAGTAAGTCAGGTACCAGTAATCCCCGTGATTCAGATAATTTGAGCACAGCAGCAGGGATTACAGGTCAAGGTTGCTGCTAGGAAGGCATGCAGCAATACATAAATGGGAGAGGTGTTTACACAACAAGATACAGACGAAGACTTCAGGTCAGACAGCGCTTCGGTATCAAAGGCGGCAGAATGGGCTGTAGAGTAGAGTATTAACAATAGTTACCATTCACTGAGTGCTCACTTTGGGCCATCTACATCATGACTTCATTTAATTTTTATAACCATCTTGAAAAATAGGCATTATTCTTTTGCAGCAACATGGATGGGCCTAAAGATGATCATATTAAATGAAGTCAGTCAGGCGGAGAAAGACAAATATCGGATATCACTTATATGTGGAATATTAAAAAAATGATACAAATTTTATTTACAAACCAGAAACAGACTCACAGACATAGAAAACAAACTATGATTACCAAAGGGGAAATAGGCAGAGGGACAAATTAGGATTTGGAATTAACAGATACACATTGCTATATATAAAACAGATAAAAAACAAGGACCTATTGAATAGCACAGGGAATTATATTCAATTTCTTGCAATGAGATATAATGGAAAAGAATCTGAAAAAATATTTCTGTCTATGTATAACTAAATTGCTTTGCTGTACACCTGTAACTAATATTGTAAATCTACTACATGTCAATAAAAAAATAAAACTAAAAGCAAAAACAAAAATAGGCATTATTTATCTTGTTTTATAGGAAATTAAAAGAGGATTTCAGCAACCAAGTTTATGAAGCTAGTAAGTGGTGACGTTGAAATTCAAAATCGTTTGTTTAACATCTAAGTCCATGATCATGCCATTATATGAAAGGAAATATCAAAATAGGGACCAAGTCAGAATAGAAACTGAGCCAATATGATGAGTACAAACAACTATAAGATAGAGGCAACGAGGCCCCCCCATGAGGGAGACCCTATGTCACTCAGATGACAGAGGCAAGAGGTGAGCACACTCTGAGAACTCATTTTCATTCATTTATTCCACTAATATTACTCAACTCAGAACAGCCATGGTGGGAGAAGGCTAGAGAAAGACCGAGTCTATGAGTTAGAGGGGCCTCAGTATGAGGAAGCAAGGGCTCCCACAAACTTAAGGGCAAGAAGCTTCCACCAGAGTGAAAAAACATCATTTCCTTCACCATCTCTTGGCTTTGCAGCCAGGAGCTGGCAAAAGCTTAGGCACAAGGGTGTGCACCCTTCTTCTCATGGCTCTTTAAGGAAACCCTAGGAGCACACAAACACCCAACCACTGCCATCGCTCAGCCAGACCTTTTCGTAGACCAGGAACCTACAGTATTTTATTAGCTACACCAGCTGACGTATGGATCCAACCAGAGAACAAAATTCAATTCAAATTGGCAATTAATAATTGAGTTGCCGGTAGCATGTACTAGCAACTATCCTGTGATTTCCAGATGAATAAGGCATCCTTGCTACCCTCATGGAGGTTACTATTCTGTTTTTAAAAAATGGTAATATATGGACACATGCATGCATACACACACACACACACACACACACACACTCACACACACACAATTATAAGAGGTAGAACAGTAATGTCTTTAGAAAACTACAAAGAACATGTTCTCAGAGCTTAGAGGGATTAAAAATGCCCTGTAAGGAGACTGGGAAATGCTTTCTAGATTAGTATTTGGGAGGTTTTTGTTCTGTTTTTAAGGAGGGGAATTAGCTAGACAGAGATGGCCAGAAAGAGCATTCCAGGTAAAGAAAAGCGGCAGGAAACTATAGCTTATGTTTAGGAATCAGTGAACCTTCCTGCCTTAATGCTTTTTTAAGGAAGATGGTCTGGGATGCAGGGAGGTATTTCCATATCCTTCTTGATGTTTTTTCAGTTTGAAAGGCTTGATGGCTAAGTATGTTGGAGGTGGCAACGCCTATTTGAGAATTTGCTGAAAGCGATAGATCTTCCTTCAAGAAACATATACCTGAATCCCCAGGTGAAAAGTCACAAGTTAGACTCTTCCCTAACTTTTTCAAAAACTCTGGCTATCACTTTTCCAGGAAAATCCATATCCAGCCAACTTTCTTCCAAGCCTAGTCCTGACTGTTTACACCAGAAGCCAATGTGATTAGCTTTAACCGAGACTGGAAATGGCCCTTCTATTTGTTCTGTTGTAATTAATGCATGTCATCTACGAGCCTGCTTAGTCTGGTGGCACAGCACGAACTGAACTGGAGGGCATTGAACACCCTCCTCCTTAGAAAGGCTCCCCAGGGAATGATGACAGTTCCACTCTGGCCAGAGAAAGGAGGAATTAGTGTGTGTTACATGACTGCAGCCTGCAAATGAAAATTGCTCCGTGGCTATTTAAACATTTGAATTGGTTCAAAATCAAATGTGTGTACACAATCTTGTCCCCAGTGTATATATACATTTATGCATCTTGAGGATAATCATTTGAATTCAGCCTTTGCCACACTGCACTGGTTCTCCTGCTTAACAGAGATCACACATAGACTTGGGTCTTACCTAATAGTCTGAGTACATTATCCTCATTTTTGTGTTTCCCCAATTAGACTTCACCAGAAGCTCTAGGTAAGAGTGTAAACTATTAGCCTACAGGGCTTGTTTGGCTCATAGATTTATTTTATTCAGCCCATAATTTTTTAAAATCTTAAACTGTCCTTACATATTAAAATCAGTAAATTACACATCAAATTCCAGGTTTCTAAGGACATTTTTTAAGAATCTGGAGATCTGAAGATAATAAGCATATTTTTACATAGCAACAATCAGTTTAAGATGAATTACAATTGGCCCCTTTAGAAATAGCAGGGGCTCTCCAGTTTGCCACAGCCCTATTCAATACTGAATTATGTCTGAACTGCTTCACAAATTTGTATTAACTGCCTGGCCCCTGAACACATTGGAGGTTGTGATCCCTAATCTAAACCTTATAAATGATCAGGGTAGTATAACATAGTACTTAGGAATACAAGCTATGGAATCAGACCTACCTGGATTTAAATCTTTACCATTTATTGGTTGGACAAAATGAGTTACTTAATTCCCAAGATCCTCAATTTTTTATCAGTAAAATGTTGAGAATATCTATCTTACAGGGTCTCTGACTAAGGATAAAATTAGGTAATGCTTGAACAATGCTCAGTATGTTGTCACCTGGTAATAGTAGTTTATGGATATTAAATAACTTTTCATTAATAACAACTTTTCCTCCCTAGAAAATGATCATACCTTTTTTTGCCCATTGATGTAAGGCTTAGTCATGTGACCGGTTTTAACCAATGAAATATAAGCAGAAGTGAGGTATGTCACTTCCAGGAATGGCCAATTTGTGCTTTAACACTTTTGCTGTACCACTGCAACTGACCATACTCCAGACAGTGGTCCATCCAATGCCAAGTCCTGCAAGGAGTTCAAGGACAATGTGGAGGAGAGCCCCTAGCTGACTCTTGACAGACATGGAGAATTAATGAGAACGAAACCATTTTTCCTTTAAGCCATTGAGATTTCAGAGGTGTTTGTTGTTACTACAGTGTAACATAGCCCATCCTGACTGATATTGTAGTGGTAATTATTATTTTTATCACTATAATTATCATAATTATGACTGTTATTCAAAATTATTTTCCTTGCCAGGCCTCTCTTTCCTTTATTTCCTGGGCTGCTGGCAAAGAGAGCAGGAGATGCAGAATCTCTGCTCTGTTCTTTGTGGTCAGCTACTCGTCCCCCTCCTTATTGCATCACCCACTTTGAGCTTAATTTGCTGTCTTCTCACAGCCCTCAACACTCCCAGTGATCATGAGGCTTTAGAAAAGGGAAAAACACCAAATCATTCCTCTTTACACTAAGATTGCCTCTCCCCTTTCAACGTGAGAGGGACTACAATTTTATTTATAATTCATAAAGATGTGCAAAGAAAATGCCAATTATTTTTATATTTAATTTCACTTTTCTCCAAAGTTCCTATCCTTTCAGGTAGGAGTAGAAAATTATCTTAAGACAAATTCAAGAAACTTAGCTTGATTTAATGGTATTGACCCAAAGTTTGCAAACTAGCACTTGTAAGCCCACTATTTGTGTCAATAAAGTGTTACTGGAATGCAGTCATGCCCATTCGTTCACATATTGCTATGGCTGCTTCCAGGCTATAAAGGCAGAGTCAAGTAGTTGCAATAGAGTTCATATAGCTCACAAAGTCTAAAATACTTGTTATCCATCTTTGTGTAGAAAAAGTTTGCTGATATCTAATAAAAACTTTCTCTTTAAGTAAATGACCAGTCACTTTGGAATAAAATTTAGTCTTTCAGATTTTTCTTTCCTCATTCAACTACTTTCCAGGATGATATCTGGGTTTTAAAGGGTATGTGGTCTCTGTGACCATAGTATAAATAGAGGAGGAGAGACCAGGTTCTCAAGTGCACGTGGTACCCTCTGGATTCTTGCTCATAGCTACTGTACAGTGGCTAGTATGGATGGTTCCTGGACAAATGACCACTGACAAGAGACTAGTCTTATCACTGAGTGGCCTGTTGATATTCAGTGTCAAGTTTACAACTGGCCTCTACAACCATGAGAAGAAACTCTTGGTCTCTTCTCCTTTTGCCAGGTCAGTGTATGGTAACTTTCTTGACTACAGATGATTCTGCAGATTCCATTGAGGGCCAGCTGGAACTCTCCTGCAGTCCTCAACTTCAGGACTACCTTTTCTTTATGCCAGGAATCCCTTCTGGCAAACTCCCCAGATGAAATCTCAAGTAATCTCTATATACTATCTCAGGAACATGTGGGAAATCCTAGGTCCTATGCAAGCTTCATGAGAAACAAGGATGGTTTGAGAGGGCTATATTCAGGCTTTCTCTCTGTTTAACCATTCTGTGATGTCTAGTTTCAAGTAGGGTAGATGACCTATAAGGAAGCCAGTTTCCAGCATCCTAAGCAGAAAAGGGAGCAGAAATCTCTCAGCCTTCAGATTTCCTCTCATCCATCTAATATTCTGTTATTTCATTCTAAAGGAGGGAGAGTGGGACACACAGTTGGCCATCTGCTGCTTCTACTTCTGTCTCTCCCCAAATCCCTTTAGCTGATATGAGTATTTCCACCTTGTTCTTCCTGTAAATTCAGGATGCCTATGAATTTCCATAGAACCTTATAATTGAGGCTCCTAGCCCAGGACCTTAATATATCAAAAGGCAAGATGAGGGAATGTGAAGATAAAAGACATTTAGAATATTAGTTTTCTCAACAAACTGGGGCATGAATACTATTGTATTTTTGAAGCTTTGAAAAATCCTAATTGGGATGTCAGAAGCTGAATGTTACCATTTTTTTTATTCCTGCTGAAATATGTAATTGATGTAGCTCTTGGGCTTGCTGGGGAGAAAGTTAAATACACTGAAAGGCATTCGAAAAATGCTGCTCACATTACACTCACACAGGATCAAGTCCATCTGAAGGGATCAAGCATCCATAAAGAATATAAAAGAAATTACATATGGAAACCCTACCACCAATGTAGAGGGACCACCTTCAAGCTTCCCTTTAATCAAGGTTATTGGATATACCTCCATCTGCCATATGTGGAGTAGGTATTTTGCAAGGTGAGATTTTCATTCAATTAATGGGCACTTCTTAGCCCATCTTTCCCTCTCTTTAAAATAAGGTGGTTGAACTGGAAGCTAATTGAAGTCACTCTCAGCTCTGGAATCAATTTCAAAGTGAGGCAGTGTAGAACAGTAGTAAGAGGACACTGTCCAGGGTCTTACAGCCCTGAATTTGAATCCTGGCTCTGCCACTTAGTAGCTGTGTATAACCATTCACAGCCACTACCTAAGTTTTTATATCATGGGCTTCTGCTCCTAAGGGATTAGGACTACATGTGGTATTTGATTATTTCCTCCCATCCAGACCACATTGTTTTACATTATGGGTTTGCCACGGGCAAAAAATAGCAACCCCAACCACCTGCCCTTTAAACAAAAATATATTTATCACTTTTAACTAAAAGGACAATTGCTCTACCCGGAATACCACATGCATCAGCGAAGTCAGATTCTGACTTGGCAGACTGTCAGCATCTCGTCGAATATCCCTCTCTTCTTACCTTTCCCATTTGATTGCTGAAGGTCTAGCCCTGGTTCCCGGACTTGAGCCATGCAAAGAACTCAGACCCTGAAGCTCTGTAGGGTTCCCTGTATTTATAGTTCCTGATTCCTGAAACCCTCCCACAGTGTCTTTTTTGTGATTATTTTATAATATCTCCAGACTGTGAAGTCACAACTCAAAATGGTCATGTATTCAGTGATCACTCTAAGAATTATTTTGCTGAGTAATAGAAAGTTGGGAAGAGATGGTGATGCTAACTATCATCAGGCTTCAGGTTATAGGAAGAATCTGGGATTGGCCACCATTTTGATTGGCATCAATCTTGGCATGGGGATTGAAAGACAAGTATTTTCCAAAGAGTAAAGAGAGCTAAGGAAGAAATGATATCTGTTTTTTATCCTTTGCCGAAACATACCAAAATACTTCTTTAGGTTAGAAATCACACCGTTTCCATAGTTACTTATGAAGACCTTTTTATTACTAGGGAAAAGAAAGGATGGACAGGCCATACCTAGAAGTCATAATGACAATTATCATGTGAGCATGTTTGCATGTATGTGCCTATGTTCACTAGATGTCTGCAACACTCCTCAAGGACTATTACCCTTGTGACCCTGGACACAGACGTTCCCACTTTCCTGGATGGAGAGGACAAGAACAGCCTAGGGGGAATATCAGTTACACTAGGGAAAGGTTCAAGGGCAGGGTAGGATCAAACAGGTCTGCTTGAAACCAGCAGATGTACAGGACAGGTATGATTAGAAAGCAAGGGAGAAAGCCAGAGGTCATATGAGGGGCAAAATAACATATGCCAGATCTCACTTTCTACTCATATCAACCCTGTGAGATAGGAACAGACAAGCTTGCCCATGGTTGTATGGCAGAGTCAAGATACAGAACCAAGCAGACAGACTTCAGACCCTGCTCTCCCTCTCCATCACTTTGACTATTCCCTCCACCTCCTAGCATGCAGAATATAAAATCATAAGAGGAGAAATAAGAAGTAGCTGAGATGAGAAAAAGTTGAGAAACGGAGTAAGACAATTGTAGGGCAAGACAGTGCAGGATGGAGGCCAAGCACAATATCTCGGTTTCTATGAAGGTTGTTTTCCTTGCAGGTCTCTCACTGTATCATGAAGAATCTAAAATGCATCAATAATTGAATGTTAGGAATTTCATAGATCGTTAGTCCCAGAACTATTGCCTCTAATGAAAAGACACTGAGAAGGAGGCAATGCTTTTATAAATGAATGAATTCCCAAATAATAAAGGTATCTGGATTAACTGAGGGCATTTTAGTGAGGCCAATACAAAGGAAAAAGACAAACAGTGTCAGGAAGGAGACTTGAGGCCTTTGAGGAATCTTTGTTTCTTTGATAATCACTAAGATGGTTGTTCAGTTTTTTCCAGATATATAGATAATTCAATACTACTGAGTACCTCTGTTAGGTACTTGAGTAAAAGAATTTGAAAGAAATATTGATAAGAAATGGTTGTCTCTGCACTCAAAGGACTTATAATCCAGTGGGATACGTATATGAAAATTTACGTAAATTTTTTTCTTTAAAAAGGGGACATGTGGAAGGACATTCAAAGTGTATAGAATGTCATTCTCCCTCCTTTTTTGGCACTGATTGAAATTAAGCTTCTCTCACCACTTATATCACACATATCCTTATATTACAGTTTCCATGGGGACTGAGAATTTATGTGGTGTGACAAAATGTCATTATATTTAAGAACCTTGGTGTATGAGGCAAACACTAATATTTGCACCCTTTGGAGCCACCAGGAGAAGGTTTCTGAGGAGTAGAAAGCTAAAGAAAAGTGAGTAACATTTCACTCCACTTTGTTACGATTTGTCCTTTCTCTGAACTCTGAAATAGAATTTAGCTCTTTATCATAGCGTCTGCTAACTGTTCCCCAGTTGTTAACTTGGTGTCCTTTGTCCCCAAACTAGGTTATAAAACTCTGAAGAGCAGAGATTGAGTCTTCAGTGTCCCCTGTTCTGTCCTCGATGCCCAGCTCAATGTCAAACGCAGAGGCACTGCCTGGTACTGGCTCCCCTGAGCTGACTTAAAGGGGAAATACCTCAGTCAGGAGAGAGAATAGGGAGGTTCAGAGGAATGTGGTGAGGAAAGATTAAGATAGGTCTTGCAGGCTTAATGATACAGCCTCGTATTTCGGAAAGACCTGAATTTTCAGGGAAAGGTATGCAAATTGCACAAATCAGAAACAAAGTTAAAGGCAGCCTAGAGAGTCAGGTGACTGGCTGAGCCTCAATTTCGTGCTTACTTCATGATTTACTGGCACACAAAGAATATATTGGCCTTCCCTTAGTGCTGTTTCACTGTAGAAATTATTAACCCAGGAAAGACACAATCACTGAGGTGTTCACTGAATATTTGCTCAGCCTCTCAGGTGTCCAGCAGGGCACTGCTCATGTGCCCATAAGCTCTCAGGTGGCCACAAAGGGCAGCAAAAGTCACAACCCTTGTCCTTGGTAAGCCTGTATTTTAGTGGCGGCTCAAATAGCCCCCAGGATATTCACCTGTGTTTCCCTCTGCCTTTCTCTCACTCTTTCTTCTTTTCTTTTTACAGCAGTGTTGAGAGTCTGCTTGGTGCCAGGATCAATAGTGATGCTACATGACCAAATAACATTAATAAAAAGTTTGGAGTCTCCCATGCATTCGGAAGCCAATGTCTGAGAAATCTGGTGAGCCATAAGGGAAGAAGGGCAGAGACCAAAGGAGAGAAAATATTGCTACATTTGGGCTCATTTCTCAACAAGGATCTTTTCACGCCTTAACTTATTTTCCCTTTTCACTGAGCTTTCCAACATAATCTCTTCTTTGGGCCTGGATTGTGCCTGAGTTTTTCTCTAACTAAAGACAGCAGAGATTCTGGTGGGAGGGCCTCATTTGGCTTTCAGAAAGATGGTCTGTTTGGGTTTAAAAGTTATTAGAAAAGACTATGGGTCTTTGAGCTTTCTTCCCAGTCTCTCTCTCTTTTTTTTTTCCAAGGGATTTGTTTGAAAATTACTTGAAATCCTTGAGTTTTCAATGAATAACTGAAACATACAAGCAAACATAAACTTTCAGGCTCTGACTTGGAAAGAGGATGTAGATAAGAATTCCTCATGATTGGCTGGAACAAGCCAGAAATGACGTCAGATGGGGGCAGAGATGCTGGTGGAGACACTCATGACTAGCATGCTCAGCACCTACATTAGGGGCGAGCTCACAAATTAGGGGGACCAGCTGGACTTTAGTTACTGGAGATTCAAACCCAGTCTGCCCTTGTCCTCCTTCATCCTTTGCTGTCACCCTACAGCCCACGCTCTGGTCCTTCTAAACTACTGAGAGCTTCTCAAAGACTTTTCGTGAATTATCTACTTAGCATCAGTTCTTACTTCCGCCTGTATGTGTATCTCACTCAGAGCCTCAGCACAAGCGATTACACTGCTTTATGTGTCTTTGTACTTGAATGTCTCTGTGGTTTCTCCCTCCTACTAACCTAGGATGTTCAAGTTGGAACCATGGTGGTTGTGGAACCATGTAGTGTTCACTCTGAATCTCTAGAATTTAGCACAATGACCAACACAAAATAGATGCACAGTATATATTTGGTAAATAAATGAAATTATGATAATAATTGATATTTGTTCAGCATATACTATGGGCCAATTACTATGATAAGTGTTTTGTACACATTAATTAATTAAATCATCACAAAGCCCTATGAGGTGGGAACTGTTATCCCCCTCATCTCAACAACTTCTTTGTGCTTTTTGTTCTTCTTTGTAAAGGGAGATGACAATAGGACCTACAGAGATAACCGAGGCACAGAGAGGTAAAGTGAATGGCTCAAGATAGACAGCTAGAGCCTGAGGCAGAATTTGAAGTTGGTCCATTCGACCCCAGAGGCTAATGTCCTGCTCACCACACTACACTGGGAGTGCTCAGGTCCCTTCTGAGATCCAGGTACCTTTTTATAAAATAAACTCAGAATGAGTAAAAATGTAGTTAAAAATTGTCAGTGAATATTTCGATGATATATTTTCAATAGTAACTTGACATCTAGAATAATAGAATTTTAGAACCACAAGAAAGGTGGGAAAGCATACTGTCCAGTGATATTCAAACTTTCCTAGCAGTGGGACCTTTCCTAGGCAAAGTCTTTTCCAGATTAAATCTTTAGCAGAAGCTCAAGAGGTAAAAAGAAATGGCAATGAGTAGTTGAGTAGGAGAGACCTCCTCCTGCTCCTCCATGGGCAAGCCTGAAGCATCTTAGTGAGTACGTAGAACTCAGTTTGGATATTACTGCTCTAGCCCAGATCCCCTCAATTAAAAGATGAAAAATCTAAGATCCTAAGACACTGAATAATTTGCCCAAGGACACACAGCTAGTAAGTGGCAGAAACCAGGTCTTCTGGCTCCAAGATCAGTGTTCTTTCCACTGCATCATGCCAGTGGAATTGACTCCCAACCCTAGCTGCGTGCTACCAAAGGCTGTCCTAGTTATCTCATATTGTGAAGGATGTAACAAAATTCTCAAAGCGATAATTCTTGAAGTGATAATTTACTTTAAAAATCTGTGACACCATATTTTTGGTGTTGATCAGAAAATGGGACAAACTTCATAGACTCATGATAATAAGATAATGCCAATGCTAAGATATTGCAAATCTGAAAAGGCTGAAGTTCACGGTAATATTCAACCAGGAAAACTATACCCACATATTCAGACTCTGACCTTGAACAACTAATCCTTGGCAAATCCACAATCCATTAGTTTTACGCAGTTGTATTTGGTGGGAGCAGCCAGTGAGTCGATGTTTTTCAAAACAAGGTAATGAAAGCCCAGTGTTTACTGTACTAACGTGGGCTCCTCTCTGCCCAGAATTTTCAGAATTTTAATAATAACCAACGTCAATGTTTAATTTAAAGCTAGAGCACGCTGGTTAAGAAACTGCTAAAAATAATCTGCTTCATATTGACGGCTTTGGCTTTGTTGACTCATAAAATGTCAGGGTTGGAGAAAAATAACTAACGGAAGCTTCAGCTATGATTGTACCTTTAATTATTGATGCTCCATTCTTAGTCTTCAGGCCCAACAGCTAAGATGCGATGTGACGGAACAGAGGCCATGTGATGAACGAAGCATGGGAGGCTCACTCTTGAGGCTGTCCACAAGACTTCTAAACTTAACAGCTTACAATAAAAATTATGGAGTCCCAGTACCAACTGACTTCATAGTATTCCTTCACATTGGATGGTAAGAGAAGGTGCGGGAGCATGTGAGCTGGCAGATTTGGGAAGCAGAGAAGAACCAGGAGATGCCTATGACCTTAGTACAGCCAAATGTGAGGGTCTGTGCTTGTGAATTTACAAGACTGGGTGCCAAATGGACTCCTCTAGTTTACAGCAAAGACTCCAGAATTACCCACGAGATTCAGGACTCATCAGAGTTGAGATGGAACAGTTATGGGATTAAGAATCAGCAGACCTGAGTTCAAGTTCTAGCTTTGCCTTATATCAACTACAGAGCTGTTCAACCTCATAGTGTGCCTACCTCATCATGTACCTGATGTATCTAAAAAGTCCTCACCGACCTTCAGCTACCAATTACTGAAGCCAGGCACCACGCTAGGTGCTTTACATACATTAAACTGTTACGTGCTGTACTCATAGAAGGGACTAACACTTTTATCTTTGTCCCCAGGTAATGCTGGCCAACTCCATGAACCCTGTACTTGCACTCATAAAATGAAAAGCTAGGATTGATTTCTGAAAATCCAAATGGAGACATGACATAGGCTTTCCAGGAGGTATCTACGTGCAGGTGAATCACGAATGGCTCATGACAATGGGAATAAGTCAGCATTTAAGGTTTTTTTTTTTTTTTCCTGGTTTCCAGTTTCCTTTTCTAAAATTTATCAATTTCTGACATTTTCACACAGCAAGAACACACAGTCAAAGGAAAACTGCGCACTCGTCACCCCCCACGGAACCTGAATCAATGGCTCGCAGCTTTGAGGTTCAGCAGGCGCACGAAGCCCTTGGACACTTCAAGAGCAGTGAGAGAAGCGCCTGCTGCAAGATGTGCCTCTCAATTCTGCCGGCCTAACAGCCCAACCCCAGGCCCACCAGGGGGTGGGAAGGCATCACAAGCTGCTTCATGGAGCTTCTAGAAAGCCAGAATAGAGAGGGTGGGTCTGAATAACAATACCTGGACCGGCCCCAGAAATATTTTCATGTAACACCAGTGCCAGCTGCACATGGAAGTACTTCTTCCAAATCAGGAAAGAGACTGTCCTGAACCAGCCGCATTCTTGGGTTCAGATATATTTGCTCCATTCATCATCCAGCCAGTCAGCTTTTCCCGAGTGCTACCTTGTGCCAGCCTCCCGAAGGCCCGTACTCTATACAATAGAATGGGGGGAGGCGGGAAGTATAAATAGCTAATAGTGGTACCAGGGGTTCAATCCTAGGTGAACAAAGAAGAAAGGAAACTAAGCCAGATTATGGGGGAAAGGGGGTCCAGAGGAGTGTCTCAGATACGGTTGCCAGACTTAGAAAATAAAAATAGAAGGCACTAGTTAAATTCGAATTTCGAACATACAACAAATACTTTTTTTTTAATATAAGTATTTGGGGCCAACATGAAGCATACTTATCTCAAAAAAATAATTATCTGTTGTGTATCTGAAATTCAAATTTACCTCGTGTCCCACATTTTATTTGGCAATCTTCTTCCCAAAGGAGTTACCTGGCTGAGTCTTACTTTGGGAAAGGACTGGAGATGTTTCAGCCATAGACTTAATTTATTAAGAATGAGGTTGAGGTGACTCCTGATTGTACAGGAATGACCTTTCAGATTCTGTCTCTCTATCCTTACAATTTCTGGTGCTGTTTAACCTTAGCCTTCAGGTTCAAACCCACCTAGGCTCTAATGCTATCTCTTCTGATCAGAGAAGCCAGTAACCCAGGTGACTCAAAAACACTGACCTTGCCATTGGCTCTGCTCAGGCCGCGCACCTGCCATGACCAAAATAAGCTCTGTGAGATATATGAACGAGCGATGACAGTCCTAGTTACTGAGTGTTTTCTCTAGTCTTTGTATCCAAGCTCCTATCTCGTCCCCCAGTCTCAGGAAGAGGGTCCTTGCTAGAATCAGGTACATAGCAGATACTCAATAAACATTAAACGTTTGGTTCAGCAACATGAAGAAATGGGCCAGAAGTAAAAGCTGGGCCCAGCTTTGCATTCTTAACACAACTCTTCCCCCTCACTGGCCCTTGGTTTACTCATCTGTAAAATTAATGGGTTAAAAAATACACATCTGTCTCCCTGGCTCCTTTTAAGTCAAGTCTGAGCAGTTTGCCTATGAGTATATCCAGAGACAGCCCTATGTATCAAAAAAAATCCATAAAGCTATTTAATTTCCCTTTTAGGAAGGCCAGGATTTAATGTGTAAAGATAATATTGAGCAATAACTCATTGGGAAATTACTTTTGCTAAACTTAGGCCATGTTTTAATTTCATAAATTAACACAAATCCTTCCAAATTTCTAATCCTGGGACCAGTTTCAAATCCTTAGAGCCTCCCTATCTATACAGTGCTCCAAATAAGCCAAGCCTTTTGACAAAAATTATCTATTTATGCACAGTCTTGGTCATGAATCCTGCCTTCTTAGCCTCATTATTTTAAAAAGCAAACACTTTTCTTGAACAAATAAGGACTTATTTTTTCTCCTTTAGTTTTCTTCAGTTTCTTATGTTAGAATTAATAGGCAAAATATGGCTGAGGTTTTCCTCTTAACATTTATTCAATTAAATTAGTGGCACTTGACCCAAACTACACATTAAGAAATACCTGGGGAGGTTTTAAAATGACTGAGGCCAAGTTCTCACCTTGGATGAATTAAATCAAAATCCCAGCTGGAGGAGACCCTGACTTGCCAGTGATTCTAAGGGGCAGCCAAGATTGAGATATACTGAATTAAGACACCAAAATTGTTTCCACGGCATTAGATGTTTATATTATCCTTGTGAAATATGTGAGGCCAACAGTAGGTCGTCTGGTCTGGGAGCATTATGCAGAGGTGGATTTGCAGGGAAAATTAATGTAGATGTGACTCTAAGGCTCTCAGGCCACAGACGACATTTAGCTATCATGTTGGTTGGGTAGAAATGAAGATCACTGAGAGGTCTCTTGGGGTTTAGGAAGAGTACAATTCTAAAACCACCACACCTGCAACGACACATGAGCATGTAAGAGAAGAAACTGACATCTCCTCCCATGCACCAGATTGCAGACCCTTTCAGAACCCTCTCTCTCAGCCATTACACCTCATTACTCATCACTGAAAACATAAATACACTTCTTCAAGAAAACTGACTTTCTCCCTCAATCCTTAGGCTTTGCAAGCTTCCTTTGACTTCCTCCTCCCCTTTCTTCTTTCTTTTCCTTCTTCCTTTTTCACTACTACCATTAGCACCACTGCTAGCATTTCTGAAAGGGGACATACAGTGAAGGGAGAAAAGGCAGGAGCAGGGTTAACTGCACAGAGAGACCAGTAAATAGAAGTTCACTTTTTTTTTTCTTCTCCCGGTCCAATTCTGGGGGTATTCTGAGAGTTAACATGTATCGCACACTTACAGTATTCCAGATTTCTCTTCACTTTCTCACCTTCATCTAACCCTTGCTGAATCCTTTGCAGAGTTACCAATATTATCCTCACTTTGAATTGAGGAGCCTGAGGCTTGAAGACGTGAGATTACAGGTCCAGGGTCACACACCTAACAATTAGCAGAGCCAATATGCACCTCGATTACTATTTCCTCCATGATCAGCATCCCCAGCCATTGACAGATGTGATCTCTCTCTCTGAGCTCCCACAACAGTTTCCCTTTCTAGGTACAAGTTTTGTCCTGTTTCATGTTGTGGTAATTTCTGAACCCCATCCTATAGATCTTTACTCTGTCACGGTACTGACTATATCCAATTTATTTGTGTTTCTATTGTGCCAGTACAATATTTGGCATGGGACATATCCAATCAATAACAGGTGAGAGCTGAATGGATTTGGGAGTGAAGGAGTGTATGTTCAATAGCTGACAATTTTCTCTAGCAGTTTATTCTCTGAAGTACCAAGGAAGCTTTTGAGGAAAGGATTTGAGACCTGGAAACTCTTGTTTTAAAACCACAAGTTCAATTAATCAAAGATGTTCACTGCACAGGAAGGGGCTGGGGTACCAATCAAGTGGCCAGTGCTGGAACTGGGTTTTAAAGGTTCTAAATTTAGGAAGGATGCTATGCTAGCAGCTGCCTAAAACAAGAAGAGCTAGCAGGATCAGTTCAGAGATGACAAGTTTATTTTACATCACATATCTCGCCCATTGCATCTGTAATGATGGCTTAAGGAGCTCTTTTGGAAATGATCAGTGACTGCCTCCAGGCTCAGCAGGAAAGAGTATGGTGATTGATTAGCAATGTCTACCAAGGGTATGGGAAGGGGAGAGAGGGTTGCAGCCATGCCACATAATTTATCTCTAAGCTTATTCACATTAACATCTCTTAGTGAAGGTCTTCTTGGCATTTGATTCACTAGCCAATACAAATACTGAATTCTAAAATCCAGCAGATTAAAGACAGAGAAGCAGGAGATAGCATAAAGAGGAAGTAAGGAGAGCAGGTCTAGGGATATCCACAAAAATAGTCTTGTGGGGTCAGAGCTATTAAGAATTAGCTGAGGTATCTGGGTGCACCAGGCACACTTAAAGGACCAGAATCAGCGTGGATGGAAATCATGTAATAGGAACAACAGTTCCATTACAATAGAAATCCAGCCAAGCTGGACAAAGCACAGCCACAGCCTCTGCGATTCCAACTTGCACATCCCAGAGACTTAACTTCTGTGAGTGTAAATAGATTAGATTCTGTGGTGAGCTAGGCTGCTATTCATTTAAATTAATTCCAGATGACAAACCAGAAGTGACTAAAAACAACATAACACTCTTATTGCAAAACTCAGTCTTGTGTTATCCTTTAGAGATAGAAAACATTTTAAATAAATGTAAGAATAGAAAGAGTCAGTGACAGAATTTAAATAATTTGCTATCAATTGGTTTATCATAACTACTTAATATTTAAATAAGCATAAGTTAGCTCATGAAATGTGTCTCATTTTAAAATTCTATTCTCAAAACTAAAAATGTAAAAGACAGTAATTTTGCTTTAACTGGAATTGCTACCTCCAAGCATGGTAAGACTTGTTCCTGAAGAGGAAATGCAATTTGTTTTGAAAATATTGGTGAAATAAGCGTATTTCTAAGTTGCTAATAAATGTATCTGTATAAATGAGTGTATATGTGTAAGGCTACTGGTCAAGGTGAGACTATAATGTGAAATTGCTTGTTGCCCTGACTTTGGTGTGGATACTTGGCCAGAGTTCAGATGTTAGTTATAGTTCTCCATTGTACCCAAAGGAGCTAAAAATTCTGGCTTTTTGTGATACAAATAGAGATAAGTTGTTCCTTTCTTGTGGCTCCAATCATCTTAATAAATGTGTTCTCCTTCTTGCTTCCAACCTGTAGATAATTTATCCAGAAGTTTCTAAAATTTCATGCAGTGCAACAGTACAGTGCCACAGATGGCCAAGGAAAGGATCTGGAGTGTGAAAGAAGGGACAGAAAATGAAATGGAGAAAAGAGAACTGGGTGGGTAGCGATGGGGCATTAGGTAGGGCTAGATTCTATGCCTATGCCTGTGGTCCTGTCTACTTTCTAGGCAAGTGTTTCTTTCTATAACTTTAAAATAAACTTTTTTTCCTATTAGAAAAATGAGACCCATTTACTGTATTAAAATTTTTAATAAAAATATAGGAAGGCAAAGAAAACTGCAATCATATCTATATAGCACTATTGAACAACTTAAGTATATAACTTCCCAGTCCTTAAATACATATAATAAATACAGTATGAACAATAAATGATACTGTATATACTTCCTTGTAACTTTTAAAAAATAAAAACATATCATAAATATCTTTCTAGGTCAACAAATATTTAATATATACCTGATATACTATTCCATTGCATTAATGTACCATAAATTGCTTACCTATGCAGTTACAAGCATTTAGTTACACCAATTTTCACTATTATAAATGCTGCAATGAATGTCATCTAGTAAAAAGTTTGTGCAGATGAATGATTATTTTCTTAGACTTTTTAAAAAAGTAGGTTCACGTGTTTCAAAGGGTGGTGCCTTTTTAAGAATTTTGAAATATGATGCCCTTCAGAAGGGCTGTGAAAATACCAGTCAGAATGTCCATCATTCAAAAGTCCACAAATAATAAATGCTGGAGAGGGTGTGGAGAAAAGGGAAGCTTCCTGCACTGCTGGTGGGAATGCAGTTTGGTGCAGCCATTGTGGAAAACAGTATGGAGATTCCTCAAAAAACTAAAAATAGACTTACCATACGACCCAGCAATCCCATTTGTGGGCATATATCCAGAGGGGACCTTAATTCAAAAAGATACCTCCACTCCAATGTTCATAGCAGCACTATTTACAATAGCCAAGACATGGAAACAACCTAAATGTCCATCAACAGATGACTGGATAAAGAAGTTGTGGCATATCTATACAATGGAATACTACTCAGCCAAAAAAATAATAAAATAATGCCATTTGCAGCAATATGGATGGCCCTGGAGAACATCATTCTAAGTGAAGTAAGCCAGAAAGAGAAAGAAAAATATCATATGATATCATTCATATGTGGAATCTAAAATAAATAAATAAATAAATAAATAAATAAATAAATAAATAAATAAGACAAATGAACCTATATATAAAACAGGAACAGACTCACAGACATAGAATACAGACTTGTGGTTGCAAGTGGGGAGAGGGGTGGGTAGGGATAAACTGTAAGTTTGAGATGCACAGATATGGACTGGTATATATAAAATAGATAAGTTTATACTGTAAGTTTATACTGTATAGCACAGGGAAATATATTCAATATCTTGTAGTAGCTTATGGTGAAAAAGAATAGGAAAATGAATATATGTATATTCATGTATGACTCGAGCATTGTGCTGTACACCAGAAATTGACACAACATTGCAAACTGACTAAACCTCAATAAATAAAATAAATAAATGAAAAAAAAAAGAAGGTCTGTGAAAATAAATGCAGTTGGCATTTCACTGCAATCTCACCCAAACTGCATGTTTGGTGTTTAAAAAAAAAAAAAAACAACAACTCTTTGCCAGATAAAGGGAAATGACACTGTATTTCTTCTCTTAATTTTCATTTTATGTGTACCTTCCTAAAGGTCCTTTTGCAGATCTATTCTTAGTTTTCCACGCCTGCCTGTCTACAGTTAGCACTAAAGAACGTGGCCACAGCTGACATAGCTTGGTGCTTTTTCATCCTTTTATTCTCATGGAAGGGCTGATTCTTCCTGACAAGGGGAACAATGCCCATGTGCACACTTCCAAGCTGAAAGGGTAAAGAAAGATAAGCTATCGTCTACAAATTCCTGGCATGGCAAGAAGACACTCTGAAGATACATTATGGAGAAGACAGCTGAGACTGTAAAAGTTCTTTCTGTCAGAGAGGCTCCCAGCTTGGATTTATTGCCATAGACACTGAGAGGTTACTTTTGGCCAACCAGGTAGATGGCCTAGAGGGCAGATGGCCACCTCTGCCACCAGAGAGATGCGGGCTTCATTAACAATCCTGACAGCATCAGATGAAAGAGAAACAGAAAAGGCTCGTTCTCGTTGGCACAGACAGGAAGAAATCACAGAAGTCCACTCAGTATCTCCAGGGCCTGTCAATTTCTCAACAAAGTGACAGAGCATCTGCTTGAACCAATAATCTAAGAGAGGCAGAGGGAAAAAAAAAAGAGAGAGAGAGAGGAAAAACTTATTCCCAAGTTCCTCACCTGAGAAGTCATGCCCAGGTGAAAAAGGTTAACAGAGGAGCAGGTCTAGGATGACTAACTCAGCCCCTGGACCACCAAGGGCAACCACAGAATTGCCCACACCAAGCACCAAGTGGCCTCGGATGAAGGAAAGCTCAGGAGTCAGAGCTTTGAACCTTCCTTTGCCATATCCTATATGTGAGACCATGGATAAGTGATCCCTTCCTCTAAGCGTTCATTTCTCATCTATAAACTAAAATTAAGAGTACTTTTCTCATAGCGCTTGTTGTGGATTGAGCTGTATCCCTCTCAGATTCTTATGTTGAAGTTGTCACCTACAATGTGACTATATTTAGAGATAGGAGTCTTTGAAGGGAATTAAGGTTAGATGAGTCATATTGGTTTGGCGGTCTTATCAGAAGATGAAGAGAGAGAGATCTCTCTCTCTCTCCATGCACATGCACTGAGGAAAGGCCATGTGAGGACACAGTGAGAAATCAGCCATCTACAAGGCAGGAAGACAGCCCTCTCCAGAGCCCAACCATGCTGGCACTCTGATCTCAGACTCCAGCCTCCAGAACTGTGCGAGATAGAAGCCTGCTGTTCAAGTCACTCCAGTCTATGGAATTTTGTTATGGCAGCCAGAATTGACTAATACAGTATTGTCAGGGGAGAACTAAACCAACCTTTGTATAGGAAACACATATCACATATTAGGTGCTCAATGACGTTAACTTTACACCTTTCCTATTCCCTCCCCCCCTCCTCCCTGTAACCCTCTCACCCAGATATTTTGCCAAGCATGGACTGGAGTTCCAATACAATTTATTCTGCCCCTACCTCTTCGCATTCCTCCTCTGACCTTAATGTTTCCATCCTCCCTCGTCCTAACAACTAGTCTGAATTTCTGAATGTTCCCTAGTTTTCAACTAGTTTTCTTATATTTTCTAGCACTCAATAAGAGTAGGCATATTTAGTCATACTTTCCTCCAAATAAACGGCTGAAACAAAAATGCTCATGCCGGCTATGACCCTTCGCTGTGGGGTGAGGAGGAGGAGAAGGGAGAGGGGAAAATTCCTCTACAGATTGTAAGATGTCACAGACCAGGACAAACTTGACAGCAGGGACCCAGCACCAGAGCAAGAGAGGATCTGAAAAGAACCCAAGGGAAGTCCCTCTCCAGGTCCCAGCTTAGCCCCACTTGCCTGGAAGACAGAAACAAGTCATCAGAGATACCTAAGTCTCATGAACAGAGACAGCAGGAACCTGGGACACTGGACCAACAGCAGCGGCCAGTAAACCCTGAGGCAGGACACCAGACTCTTTAGAAAGTCCTTGCTAAGTATCTTAGGGAAATCTGAGCTGATGTCTTGGGGTCACGTCTCACTTTCTATGCCTCTCATTTCTCCACTCAGAACTACTGAGTTCCCGATAAGAAAAGCAGGAGGTTCTGGTAAAAAATAAGTGAGCGTGCTGGTGGGAGCCAGCAGAGACACTGTCAGGGTGATGATGAGAGTGCCTTGATGTTTTGAAGCCAAGGGAAGTGGACCCAAGATGCAAAGCCAGGACTAGATCCCCACAGGGAGCATCCGACTAGATGGCCTAAGTAGAGGCTGAATGGAGAATGGGAGGAGCTGGAAACCCCCAGCAAGACCCTGCCACGGGCAGCTCTCAACAAGCCAAGTGGGCTGAGCACCCACTGGGGCACCACTTCTCCATCGTACTCGGTGTGTATCATCAGGGCAGCACGCCTGTGAGTTGCATGAGAGAGGCAGGATTTCCTAATGGTTAGGAGAGTCGGCTCTGACACCAGACTGCCTGAGTTCATGTGTCAGTCCTGCTCTTTATTAGTTGTGTTATCTTGGGCAAATTACTCGACTTGTGCTTTGATTTCTTTGCACATAGTGGAGGATAAAATTAGTACCAATTTAACAGAGTTGTTTGTGAGAATTAAATAAAGTATAGGTAAAATACTTAGAATATTTTCAGATTTAGAGTAAGTACTTAATATGTGCTATTACCATTATTATTATTACTATTGTTGTTATTATTGTTGTTGTTTAATCGTCATCATCAGCAACAGTGTATATATCCCTCTAGATCCCAGCAGGGAGGAATAGCTAATTAAAAACAAAACTTGCAATCTTGCCCTTACTCAGGATGACAGTCCTATCACCTAGCTCTCTCTTTTCAAATATGTACCAATGTACCATTTAGTTCAGCTTACACAAAAATAATACATACTAATTGTTATGTATCTACTTTATACTAGGGACTGGGTTTATATAGATTCTGATATTTAGTCTTCACAGTAAGTCTAAAAAGAAACACAATCATCATCTCTTCCAGAGTAGGCTTCAGGAAACTGAATTGCAGCCCAAATCCAGCCCACTGCCTATTTTATAAACAAAGTCTTACTAGACCTCAGCCAGCCCAGTCACTTACATATTGTCTGTGGCTATGTTCGTGCTATGGTGGCAGAGTTACTAGCTGGGACAGCAATTTTCAGAAGAAGTTTTCTGATCCCTCCTCCAAAGAGATGAAGACACGGAGACTCAGATACAACCCCCTGTCCAGGATCACGCGGCTAGCTTCAGAGAAAGTGTTCAAGCCCCAGCCTGCCTGAGCTCAAGCTCAGGCCCTCAACCACTATTTTACACTCTCCAGAGTTATTGGTCTTCATGTAAAGGCCAGGACAAGTCTCCAGGGCTTGATGAGATAAGCAGAGGGTGCTACGAACATCAATTAGTCGTGTAAATATCCGACATCAGGCCCATGAGTCAGCAGCATTTCCCGCCATTGCCACCCACCAGACAGGCTGGCTGTCTTCAGTCATCTTGTCAAATACCAGGCAAAGCATAGTGAGCTCAAAGCACAGACTTCCTGTTCTGCCAACCGTATTGCTCCAGGCACACTGGTCTCAGGAATAAATGGGAAGAAATTCCTATTAGTGCCCCTTCTTCTATAACTCATACAGTTCCTGGTCAGCAGCATTTTTACTTTCACACGAATATGCCCATGTGTGAGTAGGAAGGAGAAAGGAGAAAGGAGGGAGAGGCAGATCCCACCTGAATCCCAAACTGGTCAGTCCCACCTGATTAGCTTTAGATTAAGTTGTCCTGGATGATGGTTCAACTTGTAGCCGGAGCTAAGAAGGCAGCATGCTATATTGGAAAGAGATCTGGATCACGAGTTCAAATAATGCCTCTTGAACTTTAGCATGTTGACAAATTATCTGGGGAGCATCACTTCCTGGGTTTGGTGCCCAGAAATGCTGACTTTATAGACAGGGGCCAAGAACTTGCATTTCCATCAAGCTCCCAGGCGAAGCTGAGCTATGCTTTGAGTAGCACTGAGCCAGAAGTACTGGCTCCAACCAGTGACACACTATTCACTACTTAAGAAATCACCAAAATTTCCTGGGCTTTGGCTTCGTCACCTGAGAAATGGAGCTAACAAGCTAATAAGCAATGGAAGAGGAGACCAATGCATAAGTTGCTTTAATATTTACTAGTAATGAGAATTAGGAGTTCCTGAACTACTAAGTTCTGTGCCCCCCAGCATCTTACCCGACACGTTATCTCTGATCTTCGTAACAACCTTACAAGGGAAACAGAGTCATCATTAACTCAGGAATCCTGAGGTTCCAAAGAGATACCTTGTCTAAGAGCCGCAGCTAGGAAGTAAAAGAACTTCAATTCTAACCCAAATTAGAATGTCGCCAAAGCACACTTTTAAGTCCCTCAACTAGGCGTAGTCTCCTAACTCTACCTAAAACTGCTTAAGTGGTCACTTGTACCCAGTATGCAGGAGAAAGTGGGGGCTCCTGACTGCAGGTAGCAGCCACAGCTCCCGGCCAGCAGAGGGGTGAAGACAGCTTCCCCACTTGCCCTCTGCTGATGATGTTATTTGACAGAGTGCTTGAGACTAGTGATTACCCACTCTTAGAAGCAATCATTTCATCCTTCATCCTTCAATGACCAGCAGCAGGGGTGCCTAGGGCTGAGAGAACTTGCAGCAAGGGCGGAAAAAAACAAAAAACAAAAAACAAAACAACTTTCAAAATCCAGGGAGCTCAAATGAACACCTCTTGAGAAAATATATTTCAGAATTAAACGTTTAATGCTGGGTTTTCATTTCCTAACAGCAATGGGCTGTGGAAACAAGTGCCAAAGAGCAGGAGGAGACTCGCAGCAACCCTCGCCAATAACAGAAAATTATTTGTTGCTTCCCAAAGTGGTATTTGAGCCCAGCGGGCTGCACTTAAGATGTGACTGGATAATGGCTGTGTGACACACCCCTCTAATGGAGCTGTCACACAGGCACCACAGAGCAGCCCGAGCTGCAGCTTCCAAGAAGCTCCTCCAATGCCAGCCTCTTGCTTGTGCTGCTCTGGGCCGGCATGGAAGGCGAGCCCCCTGGACGCTTCAGTGACGCTGGGGGATGTTATGCTTAGGTGCCAGAACGAGCTACCCCTCTCATTTGATGCGTGGGAGATCAGAGAGTAAAATCCAACCAGAGTCACCAGAGCCAGAGACAGAGATTGGTCCCCTTGTGGGGACATAGTGATGCTCACAGTAACTAGAACAATTGGATGGTGGCCCTAACAGAAACCTGTTCTGCCGCTTATGTTATTGGGATAATCTCTACATGAAATCCCTGCAGATAGAAAAAAAAGTGTATTCATTTCCTGTTGGGCTGTAACAACGAATTACCACAAATGAAGTGGCTGAAAACAATGCACGTTTATTGTCTTATAGTTCTGGAGGTTGGAAGTCCAAAATGGATTCCCCAAATCAAGGTGTCAGCAAGGTTGCCTTCCTTCTGGAGTAACTGTCCTCATGGATATGCATTATGGAGCCTTAACCAATTATGCCATAGTTCAAAGGGTATGTAACCTTAGCTGACATCTGGATTATAATTACATCAATAATGTGACACTGTCTGCCTAGAACTACTTGTTCATCAGCACATTCCTTGATGACTTCTTTTCAAGAAGACTGAAATTACGAAAACATTCTAACATTAGCTAAAGAAGCCTTATTCCTCCTCTCTCATCTTCCTGCTTAAATCTTGCCTCTTCAACCAGGTAAGCCTTGTCCTCCCCGTAAGTCACAACTCCTATCCGGGGACTCTTTTCTCATTAAAAGTACAAAGCTTCAGGAATATCTTTAGGGACCAAGATCTATGCATCAGGGAATTATGAGTGTGCAGACTGGACCCAGTGTCTCTTTCTTTCTGACACTGTCACAAGATGAAAAGCTTACGACCAAAGCAAATCCACTGTCTCTTCATTGCCTTCAAATTAGTATTAGTCACAGCTCACAAACTGGAATTTTAAAATCTTAAAATCTTAAAACAGGGATGAAGATGTGAAACAATAATAAACAATTGCAAAGCTGTACCACTGGTTATATTACTCTTATTCATTTTGCTCTGGGGGATTAAAACTGAGGATCACTCTGTTAAAATCAAAAGGCTACAAAATGCTGGAGCCAGCTTGTTGTTCGATTTCCAGGAATTTGGTGAGCTGATAAATACAGCTATTATTAAGATGCTTATTATATAAATTTATAGCTAAGTAATATTAAAAGCAAAGTCAACACATTCTCAAATCTCATCACTCCTAATGACTGATTTTACTACATTTCAATATGATATATGTTCTTGAGGTTATTTATATTTTATTGCAGCTGTGAGGTGGAAATATTATGTAATGGTGCCCTGCTACCATCCCTTCCCAATTCTGCATTCCGTGACATCATGTTGTAACTTAAAGTCAGCCATGGTGGGAGTAGTCACTGCCTGGAAATCAGCAAACTCCACAAGTCAGGGCTTGCTTTTTAGTTCGGCTGACTATCTAGACTTAAGAACACAGTGGAGAAAATGTTAATAATGAAGATTACACTTCAAAGTATGTCATGTCTCTAATTGTTCAAGGAAATAATCTTCCTGTCTTCTAAAACTTTATTCAATTCAGCAAATAAGCTGTACACATCACATCACTGTTAAATCACTGAAGTTCCAACATACGTCTTCATTTTTTCACTTTTATCTTATTAGCTAAAGTAAATGAAAATATCAAACCACATTCACATTGGAATTCTTCAGCTGCAACAGTAGATCAGGTAAGGATAAAAGAGTTCAGCAAAAATCAACAAAAATACTCTGTGAGAATCAGTTCACTATATGGAATTTAGGAAAAAGGTGACTGTATATTCCACTATTTGTAATGCCCATACTTTGTCTCAGTAAAAAATTTTAATACATTTATAAACATGTATATATCTATATTTGTATATACACATACTCTTTTTTTTTTTTTTTTGTAGAGCTGGTGATTAAATATTTACTGCCACTTCACTGGTTACATTTTTCAGAAAGAGAAACTTGCCCACTAAGACAAGACACAAAGAAGAAAGTGAGTACTCTAAGGCCATATCATTCATTTCTAACAGAGGTTCGTGAATATGGACCTAGAGATGAGGAAAGAGATTAGAGGGAAACTGGATGGAACCTATCTTAGAATTATCGTAAAACCTTCTGTGTGCAGAGTAATCAGAATTCAAAACTATCAGAGACTAACTTTGAATAAAATCTTCTCAGAGCCCAACTAAAAAGGCTCTTGAGAAAGCCAATTCTCATAGAAAAGGGAGCTAATGGGAACTCTACAAAGGTTCCTCCATTTTTTGTCCCTAAGATGTCACTTCCCTCTTTGGATTCTGTCACTTTTACACGCTTTGTCCTTTTGGGTTATCTGGCTTTCCCTCCTCTCTTTGTCCTACAGAACATTTATGGACTGTCCCTCCTCCGAGGGCAGGAGTTGTATCTGTCTTATTCATCCTGTTAACCCTAGCACCTGGCATAGTCATGACATACAGTAAACATTAACAAATATTTATTGAAATAATCAATATTTAAAACAAAATGGAAACATGACCCTTTCTTTTATGCTTAGTTCAACTGATCATGGCTGGAATTTTGTAAAGATATCACAAAAGCAAACACATACACTCACACACATGCACCCACAAGAGAAATAAACAAAATTTTAAAAGGTAGAGCTCACGAAGCACAAGTTTACTTTCCTGTAGTAAGTAATAAGAATGCCTGCCATGCACAAGACCTCTGTTCTGTTTTCATACCTTGCCTTAACCACGTGGCCTCCCTTGGCAGGTTCCATAGTTTTCTGCCTCCTAGGAGCTAATCTGACTTAATCCTTTTACAAGTCAAAGGCAAATCAAAACCCAAACTCTTTTCTATTCTAAACCATCCATGGCCTCTGGGGGACTCCCAAGAATTTGCAGCTCATTTGTTAAGTAGCTATGATAACATACTGAACTTTCTTCAAGTTACCAGTTTCACTTAATCCTTTGTGGTTTTTAATGTTCCTGGAGAAAAAATGAATGTCAGGTGGTTACCATGAGTATCCAGAACAGAACAAGCCAGAGAATGCAAGAGACGTTTCCAGGCAAACCAAAATCAAAAGCAGGGACAGCAGCTCCATTGGCAAATATGGGACACGGAAAAGTTGGAGACAGAAGCAAGAGGCTCTGGAGGTAGGTAGAAACTGAGAGGTGGTGAACACGAACAACAGAGACAGAAGTAAGTCCAAGAGGCAGCATAACTGCCATGACTGAGGCCACAGACCCATCTCAGATTTGTCTTGTATTGGCTCCTGTTTGAATGATATGGTGATAGGTTGTCTAATTTAAAGGCAGAAAGCCATGTAGATTCAGGCCCGCCCATTACCACCTCTATGAGTAGTCTTTAGATTTATAGCTTTATGCTAGAAACAGAGCTTGAATTGAAATATATATAGTTGTATATATTTTATTTTGGTTACATAGTTAGCATTTTTACCAAGGCAAGAGGAAGGTAATTTCTTCACAGGATATCTCCTTAAGCTCTACAGCTTCATTAATGACTGGAGGTTCCAGATTTTTCAGGAGTTCTATTCTTCATCTAATTAAAATGTTAAGGTCACAGATCTAGGTCTAAAGGAATAAAATTACAAGTTTATAGGTGGGATAGAGAGAGTTTGGTCATGGTAATGAACAGGTAAAGGATAAAACAACTTTGAAAAGAAAATTTAGGATCAGGATGTGGCATGCATCCATCAGAGAGATCACTAGCATGTAAGAACCAGGTCTTCATGGAATCAATTACCACTGGATGCATTTTAAAATGGAAAATAAAATTGAAGGGTGACAGCAGCTCGAGGTTGATCCTCAACAAATTCCGTAAAGAAAAGCCGAAAAATCTTGAAATGATAATAATATACTTTAAAGTGGAGTTCAAGGAAAATGGGTGGGGTTGAGATGAACATGGGAAAGTATGAGGGGCTGTTAGTGGGAAAAGGTCTCAGGATTGATTCTCCGAAGTGATTAAAGATGAGCTGAGGGGGCAGGTTATAGCTCAAGGGGCAAAGAGCATGCTTAGCATACACAAGGACCTGGGTTCAATCCCCAGTGCCTCCATTTAAAAAATAATTAAATAAATAAACCGAATTACCTCCAACCCACTCCCTGCAAACCAAAAACTAAACTAAAGTGGGCTGGGGCTTCTTGCAACGGATAGCACCTCAATCTTACAGGTCTTTAAGCAGAAAACGTACACATTTTTGCCAGGGATGCTACAGAGGATATTCTTATATGGATGAAGTGGGAAATGAAGGCTGTTATATTATTTTAGTGGCAAGACACAGAGTTCCATTCAGGCTAACTTATGTTTGTATGAGGATTATTGTGGCAATAAGGTAAAGAAAAATTTGCTAGATATTCAAGAATAGAAATTGCAATATGGTCACACCTAAAGAAACTGGAACAAAAGGTTATTCTGTATTTGCTGAAGTTCTAGGGACCTGAGAAGCACAAGTCTGGGGAATTTAGTCTCAAGTCGGCTATCAGTAGTGTGATTAAACTCTTGGCTAGCTTCCCCGTTTGTTTCTCTATCTGTCTCTTGCTTCTTCTCTTATTACTACCTGACTTCATTTCCAATTCCATTCTCCGCTTGTCCATAGTCTCTGCTTCATCACAGCTTTGACTCACTCGTTACTTTCTCAGTCGTGTCTACCATGGTCCTCCTCTACTCCCACCGCTCACAAAACAATTTGTTCTATAGCACAAGAAAGTGCAGTACAGAAAGGGAATTGATTATTCCATTAAAAAAAATCATTGTTTGGTTGAGCTTTTAGCACTAAGATATAGCGTGGAACATCAGTTAGCTGTAAGGCTTGCCTACATTTGGGTCATAGCCTCACATCTGACCCCAGCAACAGTGTCCCGAGTAGAATGAGGTCACGTGGTAAAGAACTCAGCAGCCCAGGGCTGGCCACTCAATGTGCTCTGCAGACAATGTAGTTTCTTTTAGGAAAGAAGGGTGAGTGTCCTGATTAACCCATTTAGAAGAGTGGGTGGGAAGAAAATGGAATAAAGATGTCTCTAAGGTCTGTCTCAACTCTCAACCTGTAACTCTGACAGCTGGAAGTCAGTATACAAGGAAGATAAATACAAAAACCACACAGCCAAGCTCTGAAGGGACACTCACAGACGATATCAAATAAGAATTCTGGCGGTCCTGTTAGAGGCACCACTATCACCTTACCTGCCATCTGGGGCATTTGAACAGCAGCCAAACACTAAGAAAGTGAGGTTTCACCCCTGAATGATAGAAAGCATTCCTTTTTCCCAGGAGTGAAAAGACAATAGTCCAACCCTGCAGCCTGATGTTTCTGTCAAGGTAATAGCTCAGACAGTGTGGAGAGGCGGGCAACGGGCTGGACCCAGCACACGCGCTCACGCTGAGACGGCAAGCCAGGAATATTTTTCCTAGAGAGCAGTCCGGTGGGGAGCCTCTGTGAGAAAGTGAAATATAAATTATTCATTTTCTTTTCTTTGTCAACTACCCCCAGCAAGCCCGGTTTTGCAGAGGCAAACAGCACAGAAGATGGTATCAGGACAAGATTCCCGCAGGAAGCTCAGCGGAAGATCACCGCTTCCCAACAAGGAGACGCAGCACAGGGGCCGGCAGGCAGCCTGGATGGCAGCAGGGAGGAGAGGACTGCCCCCGGTCTGACTGAGAGCCAGACTCACACACTCGTCACGGCTCAACCACTTACTGACTGGGCACATCATTTCAATTCTGGCGAGCTCAGTTTTAATAGCTGTAAAGAGAGAGTTATCTGAGGGTCTCCTGGAAGAGCTGGTTCTGAAAAAGCACGTGGTCAAGACAAGAATTCCTTCCTGACCAGCCAGCCTCCTTGACCCAATGGAACTCTTTAAATACAAGAAAATATCAACTAGACCCTGCAACCCTGGGGGCCCCCAAAAGAGCACAGTTCACAGAGCAAAGCACTAAGGGGTGGTGAAGAAATTCACTCCTGAAGAGTGGCTGCTGCCTGCAGAAGGATCCGGACCAACAATGGCATCAGCAGCTGGGTGCAAGGAGGCATCAGACCACCAAGACCATTTTTCAACAGCAAAACCATGTGCTTGGGACAGCAGCAACCTAGATAGAACCTAGGTCCTGCTTCCGGACTGATCATCTCTGCAGGTCTTTATTCGTCTGCAATTTGAAAGGAAGCCTGGGCTCCTTGGACTGAGCAAGTAAAATTCTTGGACAATTTATAGGGGAGAACCTAAAAATAATCTGGTGAACACTGCAAAAGAACAAGAAGTTGCCTTATTCACACCACCAAGCTGGTTAAGAGGGTCACGTAAATTTCATTTGGCAATTCAGACCTTTGGTTAAGGCAGACTTAAGGCTTCTGCCTACTTTGAGAGCCTCAGGACCTTGCTGCAGTCCCCAAAAGGAGGTACAAATGCTAAGTGACCTGTAGACCCCTCGCTAATCCAGCTCCAGTTCAATCACCTTCTGACTATCAAAACATGCTCTCACGGTTAAATAAGTTAGTATACAAGGAAGATGAATACAAAAGACACGAGGGGAATGGGAGACCTCTGCCTCTTAGTCATCTGCATTACCAGCTAGTCATGTTGCCTTTGTTGTCTCCATAGGTTAAGTATGAGGCACTCATTCTGAGACCCAGGAGGGTCAACGAGCAAATATTACCAGCAGTATATGGGAGCTTAAGATTGTATTGACACAACAGACCATTCACCTTCATTTGACATGTTCATTTAAAGTTCACCCTTCACTGCCTGGCCAAATCCTACATACAGGGAATTTCTGAGTCAACAGCATTTTCGAACCAAATTTCGAACCATTTTCTCATAAAAGTGTAGTGCTCTCCTGACCATCTTCCACTTGTCTCTTGGTGCAAGGACTATCCGGCTACATCATCTCTGAATGCCTACAGTTTACACCAGCAGTCATAGTTTCATCTCTTAGTAGCCTGCCTTAGACTTTAACACTGTCAGGCTATTTGTGAATATTCTCCTGGAAAAGCTGGATTTTGCTGCTTGGGTCACCTTCAGCTATCTTTGGGAGCTGACTTTCTCACAGCCACGCATATACCCAGATTCATGAATATCTATTTATTTCTACAATATTTTAAGGGGGCTTGCTCATATTTTTCAATTATGGTCTTAGTGACTTATTTTACAGAGTCCTTTGCGACATCTAGTTATCTTGATATTTTTTTTAAAAGTGCTTCTAACATGTAGTTTCAGAAAAAGAAAACTTCATAAACTTTTTTTTAAAAAAGTAACATAAATTCATTCTTTAAAATAAACCAAATAGTTGAATCTGTTACCTAACAGGAGCATTATAGATATGTCTTGTACACTATAAAATGCAATAACATTTATTTTTTGGATTAAACAAAAAAATTACGGTTGGAAAACTTAAATTAGTATGTATCAAAAGGGGATAAGACAGGATGAGAAAAAATGGAAATAAATATCTGCAAAATCTATCCCTAATAATTGGAAAAGCACACAAAGTTATGTTAGTTTATTCCATAAAAACTAAAATATACATACATATGTGTATGTGTGTATATACACATGTATATGTGTGCATCTTTTTATGTCTGTGACAGTACGTGCCCTGGAGCTCACTGCCATCTGGGAGGACAGAGAGACAAACCAGTGGCATTCTAGAAGACTCCTAGAATCTTCATAGAAGTGGAGTGGAGGCACTGAAGAGAAGATGTCAGTTCTGCCCTGGGGTGTGGGAATGGGGAAAAAGAAGGGGTGTGGTACTGAAACTTCAGAGAAGGTGATGCAGAGAAGTGGAGTCCTGAACAAACAGTGGTTCTCAGTAAGCAGTCGGTGATGGAAAGCAAACACCCTGCCAGGTTATAGTGTGTAGGTGGTTCACCAGCATTAGATGAGTGGAAAGGCCAGGACAAAGACCAAGATAAAGCCTGATGAGACAAAAGCAAAACTACACGGAAGTTTTAATGTCATTCTTTGTCTTTTGTGAAGAACCTTCTATTCCATTCTTGGGTGACATCCTGAATCCTGAATCTGATTGGCCCACAGTGGTTAATGCCATGCTAAAAGGGATTCTGGGACCTCTTCTGAGATCCCAGGGGAAAACAGCTATGATTACTCATACCATAAACATGTCCAAGTTTATCGTGAATGCTGGAGTGGAACATGACAGAACATCCGTCAACCATTGGGCATTGCAGCCAAAACAGGTTAGACATGTGACAAATATTCCTTGACTGATGAACAGGGAAATATCATCCAATTTGCTCCCCCTAGAAACAGGAAGCCCTAATTATCCAGGATTGGTTTAACACACAGCATCCGTGACACAGCAGTTTCAGCTGCATTCCCCAGGTGATTAGTTTCCTGACTTTCCTTGGTGGCATTGTCACCATTTTCTAGGTACTCCTGAGAATAACTGAAGTTCAAGACCAGTATGCTCTCCAGAAAAATTTGTTAAAATACCAACTGGAAGGAAATCCCTAAGTAACCTATACACTGAACAATAGTGTCTGAGTAACATGTAGACATGGGTATTTCAGGGTCATCTCAGAACCATCTCAGATGTCATCTTACTGAATGTCATTCACATCACCCTCATCCACTTGCACTACAAGTTTTTCTGGGAGGAATCTTAGGCTATGTGTGCCTTCCTAATTTAAATCTCAGAGCATTTTTCTAGCTTGTCTTCCCCCATCATTTATCCCTTCACATTTATTTAAAACCTATGATGTGCCAGGCTCTGCAACCTACCAGGTCAGCAGATCTAGAGCCTGCCCTCTTGGAACTCAAAAGTCTAAAGAGAAAATAGACATTTAAAGAAAAACTTATGTTTTCCACTGAATGTTCAGTCTCCAGACTTCTCCAAGGCCCATGTTAGCTACAACTTCACAAGGATGTCTTGCTCATGCTTCCTTTTTCAACCACAAGGAACTCTTATTTCATTTTTTTGGTATGTGCCATGATTTTTGTTTTCTCTCCTTTTAATATCTCTGCAATAGTTTCTTTACTTTTTAGCCTTTGGCATTACATCCAATCTCTCCTTGAGATTCTCTCTCCAGCTAGTCCTCTAAGGGCCTTTCCCTGTGTGAGGTATTATTATTGTTGTTGTTGTTGTTGTTGTTGTTATTATTATTATTACAGGCTTGATATAGACAGATGTCAAGAACTTGACCTAAGATAGAAACCTGGGAGGTCAAGGAACAGGAGTGAGCAGGATAGAGAATAGTACAATGCTTTTAATATTTGGATCAGCCTACAACATTATAATCCCAGGCTTTACTGGAGATGTTAGAGGTTAAACTCAGCTCCCTAAGAAGAAGGAGGCAATGGTGTAACAACCGTATCTTCTGTTTTCTGTATTTGATGCCTTACCAAGTTGGGGCCTTGGAGAGGGATCACACCTCCCAGAATTAGCCAATCCCTAGAGATAGTAAAAGACTGGTTTACAGGCACACCTTTCATATGCAAACCAACCAATCCAGAGCCCATATCCCCACCCCTCTTTTGTCAAGCTTTCACATTCAAGGCCACAATCCTCCTGTCCTGATCACCCCAGATTCAGGTACCACTAGATTCAGACCACTAGGCACAGCCCCTATGCTCCAGAGACCACCTAAATTATTCAAACTATCCAGTCTTAAATCTGTTTACCCTGTCTTGCCCATTCCTTGTCACAGAAACCACAGTAAAAGCTCTTGCCCACGTTTTCCCATGAATTCCCTCTGCCCCTGGCCAATGCTGTGCTTGCTCATATGAGCCCCATTGCATGACATGCCCCCTTCTCTTGGGATCTGTAAGTATAACGATTTGTTTTTTCAATGGCAACTGTCTCCTGGTTTTTTGGCCTTGATGTACCTGAATTACAACACAACAAAGTGCGCATTTGAAAACCAGTGGTTCTTGGACTGAGCTGCTTTCCTTAAGACTTTTTCAACTGGGAATGACCCAAAGGTTGCCACAGACCTTGGGCTTCTTCTAAAAAAACACGTCTCTGGTTTACCCTATGAGAATGGGTTTTGTGGTGGCTGTGAGAATGTGTCTCTCAGCCACCTGACTGTAGGAAGTATGATGGACTTTTGGTCTGAATTCCATCAATCCATTTTCATGCAGGCCATATTTCCCACAGGCTACCCCCAATCAATGACTAAGGACTGAGCAAGGCAGAGACATTGGGGCAGGCCCATTCCCTAGGAGACCAGGGACTCCTCCGACCGTCAGCTTTGGCTTGGGGACACCCTGACTGCCTTGCCTAACTTTCATTAGGATGCCACTGCAGTCTAAGATGCTTCCACCACTTCCCTACCTTCCCTCTCTCCTTCACCCAGGTTCAGACCTGGATCATGTTCTGCCAATTTAAGCAGCCTTTCAATTTTCTCTCAGTTGTTTCTCCCAATAAAATTCTTACTCACTGAATTCTCTACTTGTGTCTGTTCCTTAGAGGAAATGAAATACATAAATGTAGAACCAGTAAGAACTGGAATGATTCCAGAACAGCCTGTTTTTTGTCTGCTCATCATGAAGAGATGAACTATGCAAAATAAATGATCAGTACCCCATTAGAGAGTCAATCAATTTTTAGCCTGGAGTGAATTAAATTCTGGTTAACAGCGATTCAGAATGTTTCACATGTATGAATTTTTCTTTCTTGGGGGCATAGAAAAACTCTTGTGTCAGAGTCTGTTCTTAATGCTGAAGTCTTTTAGAAGAATGAAAGAGAGAGAAATAAAGAAGGAAAGAAGAAAGAAATACTAACTTTAGCAAGGTAAAATGCATAATGCTGTCCAGGTGGTCCAAGGATTTAATTTCCACTGTCAACACTGAGTAATGGGCTCAGAATCCAGTGACCCAATGATTAGGCTCTGACCCATGCATTTTTAATAACAGCAAGTGTCCCAGACATACATTTTATTTCCCTAGGCCAAATTCCTGCTGCCACCATCAGGATGATGACTGCATGTTTGAGATGATATCAACATGGAATTTATTCCCTAAGCAGGAACAGTGGACACCAGATAAACAGGCCTCGGCACACCAACAAAGGCCTCAGCTCCCTTCTAGGCTTCCCACCCACTATTCCTATTGAGGGCACCACTTTTATTTGCTTGTTTGGCTTTGTATCACTAATTTTAAGGTAGGAGGCAATGTGTATTCCTATAGCACCATTCCACCTTGGTCACAGCTGGCCAGACCAGAGGAGGACAGCTTTTCCACATTCAGCCAATATGTAGGCCAACTAGAAGGCTAGGAGACTGTAAGACTAGTGGGCTTATTCAAGACTTCTGCCATGAGGATGAGAATGACAAACTGTGTACCAGTCAGATCATCTCACTCAGAACTGTGAATTTAAGAGAAAGAGAGAAAGAGAGGTAAGTAGTTTTACACCTGGAGGAAAACTCAAAAAAGAAGAAGTGTATGCAAGAAACGATGGGTCATGAAATGGCGAAGCATCAGTCTGGGGAGGTGGCAGAGGTAATCCTGCTGTTAGAACGGCACTAATACTCAGAGACAGCCTGCTTCTCAGACTTCCTTCCCACGCCAGCCTGGTTGTAGGATAATTCCCATACTGCCTTAGGCCTTGACATCATCAACAATTTACTGTGTCTTACATGTTATACTTATTTTTACATTTGCAAATTTTGAGCGAGACTCTGCTCCTTGAGGGGAGATTACAATTACCTGGAGAGAGAAAATTATTAAAAATACAGATTGCAGTACTCTCTCCTGGAGATTAAGATTCAGAAAGAGGCCTGGGCTGGAGAACCAAGAATATGTCTTTTTACAGTCTTGCAGATGACTATGGTAATAGGCCAGATGTAAAAACGACTGACCCAACACAATGAACAGACAATTCAGGTTCCATAAATGACAAAAGATTCGTCAGAATGGGTACACGATGGAGAAGGGCAAGGACGCATACACCCCATCCCTAAGTAAAGGGGCAGCAATATATTAGTTCTAGGAGCCTCTTCAACAACGTGGTGGTTTGGATTGTCATTCACAGAACAGGCTCCCTAGAGAAGGGTGACACCATCACACAAATCAAAAGTAAGGACGTGTTTTCCAGCAAGCACGAGGGTACTTATGGAGGCAGTTGTATCGAATAGCCAAAGGGGGACTGTCACGGGAAAGTTAAGATCTATATTCACTGCACAAAGACCACGTACAATCTGTAAGTGAATCCAATCATCTGAGGATCAGTGTCTAAATCATGCAATTAAGAGCATGGGCTCTGTGACCAGACAGATGTAAATTCAAATTCCAGCTCTGCTCTCCACATACACAATGTACAACTTTCGGCAAACTTCTTAAGCCTTCGTGGCTTCAGTTTCCTCATCTATAAAATAACAATAACACTGGTGCTTTCCTCAAAGGGTTGTTTTGTAAATTAAATGGGGTAGCCCATTTAAAGCATTCAGAACAGTATCCAGTGCATCGTAATTGCTCATTAAATGTTGTTTTGTTGTTGTGCTGCTGCTGTTGTAAAAATAATAATAATCATTACTTGTCCTAAGACTCCTTGTTCCTTCCTGTCCTGCTTGTCAGTTCAGTCACATACGTCTTTGTCCTGTTCTTAGCACTGTCGGCCTAGATGTTTGCCTCTGGTAGCTCTGCGACTCTGACTTGAGTTCCCTCATGGAATCTGCTTGACGTGTACCCCAACTAATTTCCCGAGCCTCATGAAAACTCAGGTAGGATAGCTTGGCCAGTGTGCCCCTGCAAATCCAATACCAGCGTGGCCTGCCTGACCCCTGTAAGATAGAGATTCAGAAATTGGGTAGGTTACAGCTTTCTTAGCAGATGAATGACTTCTTCATTAAGTGCTTTAAAAGCAATTAAGTCCCCAAGCTGTTATCTTTCCATGGTGAGCTCCACAGAATGCCAGGTTTCTCTAGTTTCAGATATCTGATGTAAATAAAAGAACAAAGGCTTATAACAAATCTTTTATCAAGTTCTCCATGTGGCAATTATGGGGACCGTTCCTTTTATTCATTGTCTCCATTTAAATTGCTTGACTTTCTCTGGAGAACTTGTACTTCGAAAACGCCATATTTTCACAAAGTTTCTCCTGCAAGCCTGTGACTAGCAGGAGTCCCAGCTGGACATTCAGTCTTTTTCAACATCTTAGTCTCTTTCACTGTATTTGATCTACCTCTCCTGAGCCCAACCTTACGTCATTCAGGAAAATCATTCAAATAGCTTTCGCCTCAAAGTGTTCCATTGAGTTTTTTTTCCCCCACAGAGAATGAGGTCTGCTCTGATTAGCATAGATTCCAGCCAGTTCTTTTTCTATGATCAAGGACAATTTTTTTCCACCTGTACCAGGAGGTTTATAATCTACCAGCTGGAAACATTTCCTCTAAAAACAACGATGTTAAAATCTACAGGGGTCGGGGTTATAAAGAAATATCTAGCACTACCTTAGAGAAGCTTATATTATATCCAGACCTTGATTCAGAATGTGTTATGTTCTGTTCCAGAGATGACAAAAGCTTTAGCAAAAAAGCAGTCTTGTGGGATGGGAGAGCTGGAGGGCCATAACACCCACGTGAAGAGATGACTACAATCAGAAGCACGCAAATCCCAGAAGTTCTCTCAACCACTTGTGCTCAAACCTTGCTTCACAACTCAGAGTAATGATTGGTTATTCTATTGATTCAGACCACAAAGGGGAACTGGACTTCCCTGAGAATAAAAATGAACAAAAAAAATTTCTTATAGCAGTTAGTGTTTAAAAATGTCCCACAGTGAACCACAGCTTTCAGTATCCATTGCCTTTGTGAGAGCCCCTCCCCTTGAATCTAGGTTGGGGCTTTGATTTTCCTGAAACAAACAAGGTATAATACAAAGAATGCTGCATGTCTTCAGTTTCTGCCTTGCAGCCTCTGCCTTGGTCTCTTGTATGCTTACTGTAGGGGAGCAAGCCTCATGTAACAAGTCTGGCCTGTAAGCGAAGACGCCATCTTGGACGTCCAGCATGGTTGGACACCTTCTGATGCCTCTAGCCCCAGGTGCCACCTGACTGCAACACATGAGAGGAACCAAGAACTAGCCAGCTGAGCTCATTCAACCCACAGAAACATGAGTGATAATAATAAGTTGTTAAGCCACTAAGATGGGGGCGAGGGGAGAGAGATGTGGTTATACTACAGTAAATATTAGAAAGAATATTCTAAAAATTTGGAGTACTGACTCTAAAGCGGCACCAGCCCAGCATTATACAGGCATTTTTAGGTGAAAATCTTGGAAACAAATACATACTGACTCAAGCAACAAAAAGAGGATTTACTGGTTCAGGTAACTGAAAACCTTAGCTGCAGAAAATTCCAATCATAACTAGATCTAAGTCTCAAATGATGTAGTAGAGGACTGATCTCACTCCTTTACTTTTGCCTTTCAGTTGGCGCTACTCACAAGCAGGCCCTTTTCCTGTGTTAGCAAAGTGACCATCAACAGTGCTATGCTTGAAGTTTAACCTTTGGAAGTCCCAGGGAAAGAAACCTTTTTTTCCTCAACAATTCTAACGTTGGTGTAGATTGACCTGGCTTGGGCCACAAGCCCACTCGACAAGCCAGAGATGAAATCAGTACTTTTCATATGCACACAGTCTAAGACCAAAGAAGGCCTAAGAAGGAGTAATCTCCTAAGCAAAATGGAGGACTTACGGTGGCTGAGATATCACCTCAGGTTCAGTAGCAGAAATTCCAAATTTAAAACGGCTTAAAAAATAAGTTCTTTTCTTTCTCTCACATAAGTGCAAGCAATGTAGCACCTTTCTTCCTTGATGGCATCAGGGGCCCAGAGTTTTTTTTTTTAATCTTATTGTTTTGCCATTATTAATACATAGGTTCCATCTCTTGGCTTAAAATGGCTGTTCCAGCTTCATCATCATGGTCATATTTCCTCAAGTAGGAAGGGAGAGAAAGTAAAGGGAGGGATGCAAAAGTCACACATTAAACTTCTGCTGACATTCAGTTCACCAGAACTGAGTCACCTGACCATGTGTGAGTCAGGAAATGCAGTCTTTATCAATGATCCTTTGCCCAATTAAAATTTCTGTTACTACATAAGAAGAAATTTCTGGGAGACAGCTAGCAATCTCTAACGTGCAATTACCAATAGAAAAGGGAATAACAGCTAAGTCAGAAACAATCATTCATTGCATAAATATTGAAATGTCTATGATTCTAAGATTTTTTTTTAACACTATGGGACTGTTTCTTTCTTGAAAATTGTTATTAATGGCATCACTAGTATTAGTGACCCTCCATTTCTCTAATAAGAGAGACTGCATGGTGATTCCATTTTATTTATTTTTATTTATTCTCTCTTGTTGTTTTTGTTGCTTTTGCTGGGTTTTTTTTTTTTTTGAAGTTTGTGCATAAATTTTCCTTTAAAAAAGTACACCATGTAAGTTAGAATGTGTTCATGAGCCTGACACTCAAACTTAGCAAATGTTATTATGTTTTAATAGAGGCTACAGACCTCTTTTTTTAGAAAACAAAATATTACAGATAAAATTGAAATCCCTTGTGTTATATTCCCATGTCCCACTCCTCTCTCTTCCTCTCTAGATGCATCCTACTTCATGAATTTTGTGTGCATCAATGCACATTATAACACTGTCTCAAACAATAATAAATAATGATAGCAAACATAGCACTTATTGTGTGTAGGCATTCTTACAAGTGCTCTGCAAATACTAACTTATTTTATCCTTATAATAACCAAAAGGTAGGTACCATTACTATCATCATTTTACAGATGAAATCTGAAGCAGAGAGACATTAAATAACTTTCAAAAGATCACATAAGCAATAGTGGTGGAGCCAGTATACAAATCCATGCGTGCTGACTCAGGATGGAGTAGATGCTTTTAAAATTATTAGTAGAAAATAGTCACCATGCCTCAGGAACAATAAGTGGTATTGTTCTGTGCAAGTCCTCTCTTTAATTTCAATAAACATTACCATTTGTAGCATTCTGTGACATGACATTTTCATGAAAATTTTATCTTGATTCCCTGTACTCTTTCCCAGGAGTTACTCTCAGCCCATGAGGGAATATCTCAGTTATAGAATTTGTGACTGGAAAAAAAATCTTAATAAAATATGTAGTATCTTTATTTTATAGATTAAGGAATTAAGATGAAACATAGGCTAAGCACTTATCCAAAATTTCCAGAGCCAATCAGAGTCGGGATAGGATTGGAAAGCAAGTCGCTTGGGGTATATCAGTGTTAAAACACATAAGGATATTAGCTGCATTGGAATGGAATGGTTGAGATGTCGTTTAAGTTTTATGCTGAGATTTCTAAGTTCAAGCACTTAAGGGGCTGTTCATACACAGTCTGCAAGCTAGGTAGTCGAATAGTAAAATAGCCATGCCCTAGATCTTGTTTTATTCAGAGTGGTAAAGTGCAACAGACAATATTTTGGAAGGGAAATTCACCTCTCTGGTTCCTTCTCCTTCAAGTCACAGCTAAAACTTCACCCCTTCAGAGAAGCCTTTCTGTCCATGCCACTAAAACATTCCTCTGGCTCTATGTCATATTATTTTCATATTTTCTTCATAGCATATACTGCCTTAAAAAATTAATTTACTTGCTTTTTTCTCCTCCCCACCCGCGCCACTGACACCCCCCCCCCCACTCAACCCTTGCATCAGAACATACAATTCTTCTAGTCTCTCTTTTCACCATTCTGTGCCTGTTGCCTAATATAGCATCTAGTTCAGAGAAGACACTCAGTACCTGAGTGGGTGAAGCCAAATCCAGATGGCAAATGGGAGTGGAGGGACAAGATAGCTACAGACCCTCCGCAATGTACGAAGGTGAGTGATGCAAGAAGCACACTGAGGAGGACTTCCAGACAAGGGAGCAGAGACCTGACGGATTACGAGCAGGTGACCAAAGGTTAGACAACAGGGGCTGCGCCAAGGAGGATGAGACATGCAGTGAAGGGAGGGGGCGCAGTTAGGAGCCCTGGTTGCTGAGCTCTTCCTGAGTCAGCAGGGTAGGAGTTGTCTACAGAGGTGTTAGGCAGTTTGAGCTTTGTTTAGGCTGAGAACAAAAGTGTTTCTGATACACCAAAATCTTTTTCTCAAATCTCTATGTTGCCGCGATCTGGGGTCCCTCACCCCCACCCTCTTACCCGCTGCCACCCCGGCATGAGCCTGCCCATGACTAGAAGTAGTCCGGAGGGTTGAAGTGAGTCCAGCCGTATTTCACTCCCCCACAGTGCCTTCTCCATCAGATGTCCTCTGCACTAACTAGAATAACGGACCGATGATCATTTAGAAAAGTTATCTGGGGAAATCCTCAAAGGCAGCCTGCCAGAGTCTGGGAAAGAGACATTTCAGGGCAGGCCACCAGGGAGATACTCTCATACACTTTCCACCAAAAGGACTTAAGGTTTTAAAAACCTTCCTAGGGCAGAAAGTGGGTCTGCTGTGGTAGTCTTCTGCAACGCCTCCTCCCCAGCAGACCAAAAGCTCTGTGTCTCTTGCTGAGACATAAGTCTCAGCTTCATCAGTCTCCAAACCACGGAGCCTGAATACTTCTCTTTTACCCACCTCCAACTGCAGGCATGCCCCAGACCAACTTCTAAAAGGATAAACTAAACCTGTGTCAGAATAGAGGGGTGACAATTTGCAAATAGCTGAGGGCGAATGAAGTTCTGGAATTGTTGCAAATATGCAGACAGTCGGGCCTTATGAATGTACAGAGAGGACCATGGCACCTCAGTCATATGGAAAGAGTAAGATCAGGATTGAGACTAAATTTGGAGCACAAAATTACCTAGTTATGGAGACAATCAGCCTCTAAGGCTTTCTTGTCTATGCTGAAAATTGCACTAATATACCCCAGGCATCTTGAGGAACTGTGCTGACCTACAGTGTGACCGTGGTCTCTGTGTTTCTCTAATGAACTGATGTGTTCTGATGGTTTGGGCCAATATTTAAGTGAAGATAATTGTTTTCTTCATTTCAGGAACCCATTCTATTTCTGAAATCTTTATTAAACTGAGTTTCTTTTTTCTGTGGTTTATCTGAAAAAGAGGTTTGGCAGAAATCTGTTGTATATCAGCTAGGCATCTTCATTTGGAAACAGTCCTCCAATCTCCCATCACCCAATTTATCAAATCTCTGCAGGAACTCCCTGCCTCACCCTGCACTCTGACACTGGCCGCAGGTGACTGATCCAGGTGTAGGCACCTGACCCAGAGCCCATGTTGTGGACCCAGCTGTTCTCAGACCTAGTAATATTCATATTCTTGGGTTCCTACCTTTTGGTCTAGTCTAGTTCAGGTTGAGTTTCTGTCTCTTGCAACACAGAATTCTAATTAACACAGGAAAGAACGGGGAGATGGAATTAACATATAGTAAAATCAATGAGTACATAATCAAAGATATTTGAACATAGTGGTTCGCAACTGGGGGCAATTTTTGCCCCCTCAGGGGACATTTGGTAATGTCTGGAGACATTCTGTGTGTCTGTGTGTGTGTACAAGTGTGGAGACAGGGTGCTACAGGCTAGTAGTGGGTAGAGGCCAGGGTTGCTACTAAACTTTCTACAATGTACAGGAAGCCCCCACAACAAAAAATTGGGCGGCCCCAAATGTCAGTAGGACTGCTACTGAGAAACTCCATTCTAAAGAAAGCCTTTCATTCATTCAGTTTTTCTCTTATTTATTCAACTAACATTTGTGAACCATTTATAATGTTCTAAGCACTAAGTTAGTAGCTTTGTAGGCATGGACAATATGACCTAGTCATTGACTTTGAGTGGCTCACCATCCGAAGGGAAGGACAGACAAACTGACCAATAATTATAGTACAGAGAATATGCAATATTCAAGGTATGCATGGTGGACTAAAGCAGCAGTAGAAGGGTATCAAACTCACACTGCAGAGAACAAGGAAGCTTCCTGGAAAAGATGCTAGCTGAGCTGACTTTTATGGGATGTGTAATGTTGAATGAGACAGAGAAGAGGGAGAGACAGAAAGAGTTTCCATGTACAGAAACACAAGCAGTTGCTCAAACACCAATTTATCCATTCGTTTAGCATTCATTCATTCATTCCACAAGCATTTACTGAGAAAGGAAGTACAGCATAGAGGTTAAAAGTACAGACTCTGAATCTAGATCCACTTTGCTTCAGATCTGAGCTCTGATTTACTTCCTAGCTGTGTAACCTTGAGCAAGCTGTTAACTTCCCTGTGATTACATTTCCTCATCTGTAAAATAGGGATAATAATAGAATCTTCCTTCTGGAATTGTGCACAATAAGGGAATGAACATGTGTAAAGTGCATTTTAGAAGTGTTTGTTATCATTTACCTTGTTATTCAGTGCAGACACTTGCTAGGTACTGGAGATAAGAAGATAAATAGCAAGCATTACCTCAAAACATATAGTCAATATGAGGTACAGTAAAGGTGGAAGTATGGAGTGCTACCAAATTATACAGGAAGGAGCACTGTATTAATAACCAGAGGCTAGATTAAGTCAAGGCATCAAACAACCCTCAAATCATAGTGCCTTAGAATATCAAATGGGTACACATTATATTTCTGCTAAATTGCTGGAGCTGTGCTCCAAGTCTTCTCTCTCAGGGACCCAGATCAATAGAGCCTTCAATAACACAGAGTTGGGCAGTTGCCTTGAGAAAGGCGGGTGGGTATTTATTATAAATCACACCCTGGTTCTTAAAGGTTCCTGCCTGGATGTGACACACTACTTCTGCTTACATTTCATTGGCCAGAGAAAGTCACATGATCACAACACACTTCAAGGTTGAGGGAACATGCAATCCAACCAAGTGTCCAAAAGGAAGGGAATGAGAGCTTTTGGGAATAGCCTTAATAATGACCACCTAAGTTAGCATTACAGGGTCAGAGGAACATCTTTTAGGATGTAGCTGAAAGCCATAGTAAAACAGGAATTAGCTAGGCACAGGCTGGAATTGGAGTGATTCCAGGCATAGTGTTGCAAAAACCAATTAGGCAGAGTCCAAAAGTTAGGTGGCCAGAGAGAAGGCTGAGAAGCTGTCGGGCTGGATTATATAGGACCTAGTACATATATGTGGAATAAACAGAATGAAAACCATCTTGAAGCAATGATGGCCACGAATAAGTTTGAGCATTAGATTTGCATTTCAGAAGATGGTTCTGTTTGTGATATGTAGACTGGATTAAGATAACTAGACAGGGGGTCTAGATCAGGGGATACCTGTTAGGAGAATCTTGCTGTGATGCAGGATGAACCAAGAGCTCTCCAATGGGAGCAGAAGCATCAAGGGTGATTGCCAGGTTTCTGATCTGGCAACCAGTAGATGGGCTGATACCATTCACTGAAGAGAAAATGTAGGATGAAAGGAAAGATGAAGGGCTTAGCCTTAGAAAGATTATGTATGAGAGGCTTTTACATTATCCAAGTGGAGATGTCTCATAAGCAATTAATTTACTGGTGTGGAGCTCAGAAGGGACACTTGAATAAGAAAAATAGACTTGGGGGTCATCAGGATGTGAAAGTTAATTGAAGATACAGGGGTAATAATATTGTTCTGAAAGGATGTGAAAGCAAAAAGAGAAAAAGGCACAGGATCTCCTAAAGAACACTAATATTTAAAGGGCAAGAAGGGGAAGAGTGTCTCGGTGAGGAGGCTGAGAAAGCTGGCTGGAATGGGGAGGAGGGACTAGGAGAGAGTGGTACCAAGGAAGTAAAATGAAGAGTGTTTCAGGGGGGGGGGCACTAGGGTCGATGACGCTCAAAGATTCAAATAAGGAAATAGCAAATGGGAAATTTCTGATAAGAAAATGCCAATTGGAATTTGGCAAGAAAGAGCTCCTTGGCCGTGTTGCCAAGAGCAGCATTCATGCAATGATGAAGGTGGGAGGTAGATGACATTAAAAAGATGAGTAAACAGGAGAGAAGGAAATAGAGCCTGTGTGGCCAGATCTTCCAGAAAGCTTGGCTGTGATTGGGAAAAAGGTTTAAATATATCTATTTAATGTTAGGCCATGAAGTTAAACCTAGGACAGTTTTCTTGCCTTCAAGGAACTTACAATCCAGTAGGAAATAGAGGATATATCTACCCACAGAGAAAAATAAGGCAAAGAGACACTGAGCCAGAGAGTTTGGAGCTCAGAGGAAATAGTTCTCCCTGGTGGTAACGCCTTCAAGAGCAAGTCTCAAAGAGGAAGCAGAACTTGATCTGGTCCCTAAAGAAGGAGCAGACCTGAAAAGGAGAGGACATTCCTAGGAGGGGAAAGAATATAGACAAAAGTACAGACATGTGATAGCATTGGAGGAACAGAACGCAGTCCACTCTGGAGCAGAACAGTAAATTTAGAGAGGATCCATATTTCATCATTTTCAAAAGGTGCCCTGGGGAGCCCTAAGGTGCCCACAGAGGTGTCCATAAGAAAATAAACATTCTAGATCAGGGGAGGGTAAACTATGGCCCATGGGTCAAATTTGGCCTACCAGCCACTTCTGTAAATCATGTTTTATGGGAACGCATCTATTGGTTACCCACTGTCTACAACTGCTTTCACAGTACAACAGCAGAGTTCAGTAGTTGAGACCGAAACTCTATGACCCACAAAGCCAAAAAATCATTACTATTTTCAGAAAAAGCTTGCCAACTCCTTTCCTAGGGAATGGAAGTCTTTCTGTTCTTATGGTTAAATCCTCTTTATTTATTTTCATCATTATTGGTAGGATCTTTTACAAAATACTTCATAGATGGTCTTGCATAGACAAATGATGATAGCGTGACATGAACTAAGGCCTTCTGTACTATTTCACAAATAAAACGAAATAAATGCCTTGCATTCTTCCTTTCCTTCTAAAGTACAACATAAGCAAACATGACTGCATGTTGCTGAGAGGATGCCAGCATTGTCGTGAACTTTCATTATCCCATGAGGCTGCAGTGCAGGAACGACTGGGGGAAAGCTCTTCAGTGCTCACCCAGATCCAGTTTTACTCTCCTTCTGGCACAAGGGAGAACTACACTTGCCCCACCTCGCACTTCCACAGGGTTATGTGTTTAGTTCTACTCAGTGGTAGATGTGTGTGTTTCACTATTGGACAAAGCACTTAATTGCCTGGAGGGAGGCCCTCCAAGGATAATTTTTTCCCCTACCATGGCATTCATGGTAAAGGTGTTGAGAGCCAGTATTCAGTATGCAGTAGACTAAATTAGGAAGCCTCCATGTGGAGATTAGTAGCCCGAGAGAGCCACCCGGGCCAGAAATAGACCTTGTATAAGGAGTTATCTCTCATGGTCTTAAGTCCCTGAGATTCTGGCAGTGTTTGTTACTGCAGTAGAACTTATCCTATCCAGACTAATGTAATGTCCTGCGGATTTTTTATTGGCAGAAGAACGCTTTCCTCCACACTATAAAGTCCCATATTTACATGCTTTAGAGCATTTCAATATTTGAAACGTCATAGTTTCTCTCTTTCTTCAATGCCAGGCTGTCATTTTAAGCAGTTATCAGCATGTCCCACATTCACGTTCACTTATAATTCTCTGATCCTAATTTTCTGTAAGCTAATAAAGCAGACATGTAATCATTATAATCATTTCTAAAGTAAAATGAATTTGAAAGAAGTCCTCGAGGGAATTTCTTGGGATCAAAATGTTTTAGTAGCATGAGTGGGTCCTATGACACCCATTTTGACCATTCAGAGGTCTTTTTTTTTTTTTTTTTTTTTTTACTTCTTTTCTTGTTTTGGGTGGTGTTCTAGATCAGAGAAGCTAACAACCAGTAATTTTTGGATAAGACATAAATGAATTACCATATGCTTAATAAAACTTCATGGGATTGTTCTGGAAATTTTCAGATTCATCTTAGGTAGGTCTGATATATATATATGTGTGTGTGTGTGTGTGTATAAAATTTTTCCACATCTTCACCCTACATGTCTGGCAGGCTTCTCAAAATACACTTATCCCCCTCTTTATAACAACTTTCTCAGTAACATTTTTTATTATCCATAAATTCATTCATCATCAAAACTCTGTTGTCTTCTTTGATTCCTCCCTTATCATTCCCCCAACAGACAGTAGATCATGAAGTTTTGTTGATTCTGCTTTTGAAATATGCTTCAAAAGCCTCAGCTGACATACAAATCCCTCCACAAGTCAGCTTCATCTTACTTTTAATGGACGTTTGCTATTTTTCTGACCAGTATCTGTTTCCATCTATTTGAGTAATAGCAACCAAATAGATAATGGAATTTAAATTTCCCCCATCAGTACCATTAGTTTGATGTGTAACAAAGTTGTAAAAAATCACATGCTGTCTCACTGAACTCTAATGTTTAAGGGAATTAACTGAAAATGATTCACCTTAGGAGGCTGCCTGAAGAGACCACCATTAGTTTCTGATGCCCCAGTTCCTGTCTACTTGGAATCCTGGTTCTGCAGCATTTCCCATGATTCTGTGTTTGCTTCCAGTGAATTGAGTGTCTGGGTGCAATTATGAGTGTGTGTGTGTGTTTGCATTCATGTGTGTGTGTGTATGTGTGTGTGTGTGTGTGTGGTGGGGTTGGTGGTGTATGTGTGTATGTTTGGCCTAAGTTCTTCCATTAGTTTCTGTTGCTTGTAACCAGAGATTTCTAACTGGTACACTCCCTTCTAACCTCCTCCCACAGCTCTCCTCACATATCCTAGATTCCAGGACCATAAGAACTTGAGTAATTTTCACAGCATACTATATACTTCATTCCACTTTCAAGCTTTTGTCCTTAATAGTCCCTCTTCCCGTAACACCTTTTCTTCATTTCTGGAAAATTACAATTCATCCTTTAAACATTAGCTTAAATATGGAAGGAAGGCAAAATTAAGTGTCCTTGTTTTTCATGTACTCATGGCAATTTTCACATCTTTATAACTTACAACAGGGTATTATAGCTAGTGATTCACATGTCCAACTCTTCCAGGAGATGCTGAAATCCTCAAGGACACACAGGCAAAGTTCAACAAATATTTGTTGAACTGAATGAACTAAATCACATCCAGAGATATTTTTTTCAAAAGATGGCTCTCTTCTTTTCTTTGTTAGTTTAAATGTTTTAAAATTTCCAATCGTCTTCTCTTTTGAAAACTGTATCCTATTAACACTTTATAGTGTTTAGAATTAATAACTGATGAGATGTAGAAAGCAAAAATAGTTGTCCGACTTCTCTCCCTTCTGTGGTTCCCTGCCTCTCTCTTTTCCACTGGCATATCACATTTTGATGCCATTTTTTGTTTCCTTCCAAATTCCCTTGGCCTCTGTCTTTGCAGAAATACACAATGACCCATTATGCAGTGAGTTACGTTGTATAACAAACAGGATTTCCCTCCTCTCCTGAGACCATGTGGAAGAAGAAAAAAACCCATGAAATCCTTAACAAGGCTGCTAATATGAATGAAGGCCAAGGATACAATCCCTGAGGAAATTCTGAAGAATGGATACAGTTGGACTCCTCCTGTTAAATCACTAGTGAATTATTCAATAAAAGCAAAACATAAATAAGAAAATGCCAGGGGTTCCTGTCTACCTTCCTGAAAAGATTGATCCAAAGCCCCACTTTGCAACTGTTCAAATGAATTACCTTCAATCAGAGAAGCAAAACACTAATCAAAACTAGGGAAGAAATAAATGGAATTGGTTTTCTCTTTGTACTACTTAATGGTGTCTGTCCTGTCTCATCTGCTGCCCTTCCTGATTGACCAGGGAGTTAGTAAATATCTCTTTGGTATTACAAGTCCCCATTCTTGAAGAAAAAAGAAGTAATCTTTTTCACCTGACCTCTTGAACCTCTTCACCTTAACCCCTCTGCCTATACAATGAATTCCAGATTCCTGACCTCAGTACACAAGGTCCTCCATGATTCCATCCGGCCCCAAACTACGTCCTCTCCCACTATCTCTGCCATTCTATTCCAAAAGCCAGTAACTTTTCCAGTTTATCCAAAGTTTTTTGATACTCTTACTTTCAAGCCTGCTACATTTTTAAACTGGAAAACCTTTTCTCTTTATCTTGGAGTCATATCCTCCCCATCCTTGTTTACTCATTTCAAAGACCTAGTCCCTTACTCCTCTGAACCCTCACAGTGCTCTAAACACATCTCCATGTTCTGTGTAATTTATCTCTTGATCTGTTTTTCCCTACTCAGACTCGGAGCTCCTTGGGAGCTGAGAGCATATATCAATCACAGTTCCCAAAATAGAATAGATGCTCTAATATTGGTTGGATGAATTAATAGTTACTTACTTCTGAAATAAGGTCACGGGTTGTTGCTGAGGGTGAAGGAAGTACCCAGTTAACGGTACACATACAGTCTTTTTTTTCCTACCCAGTATGAAAAAGGAAACCAAAAGTTAAGTTTCATAACACAGACCATCAGCTCTGAGCTAGGCACCACAATACAGAGATACAGTCTCAGCTTTGAAAGTTCACAGTTTTGAAGGAAAAAAGCTTTAAACTGGTACATGTTACAAAATAATAATGGGGTTAAAACGTGCTTATTTTACCTTTCTTATCATGGGAAAATAAATACGCCATCTCTGAGGCCCACTGAAAAACAATTCAATGACCCATAAGCCAATGGGCTTCATGGTGCCAGAGAGAAATTCATTGTTTTTTGCTATGACAGTTAGTGATCATGGTATCTGGAAATTAACACCAACAGAAACTGAAGGAAATTTCTCTATGTGCCCATAAGGGCATAAAGGTGCTAATCTATAAAATTGTAATGGACACCAACAATAAATGACAAGGGATAAACATATACTTATCTCCAACTGGTTCTGTTTAAAGGAAGAGGAAAAATGAGGTCAATGACTTCACTCAAAAAGCTATTCTAGGTAAAGCCTTTCTAACATGAGCATAGACAGAAATTGGTTATTTCAGCCCAGATTCCAACAGCTTTAAAGAGCTCTCCTCTTTAGAGGGTAACATTCATTTAAGGGATCTTTCAACCCATACAATTTCCCAATTCCTAAAATTGATCATACGAGCAACTTGATTCCAAAAAGTGTTAGCACTTCAATAATGGTGGTAGACAAAGAAACAAGAAATCACTACAAACTATTTCACTGGTCCTGAAGTTAAAATATAATACGGCACTGTGAAAAGTGCATAAGCTTTAGAGAGACACAGTTTCTGGTTCTGGCTTTGTCTTTCTCTGGTTTTCGCTTTCTGCCTATGGAAATTTGAGTAAGATTTTTAGTCCCAGTGGACATCAGCTTCCTCATCTGAGGAACTGAGATTTTTTTTTAAAAGCCCACTTCATAAAGGCTTGTGAATATTGAAAATGGTATTATAAGGAACCTAGCCTAGTATTTACCACATGGTCACATATCAAGTAATACATACTTTATAAAAGTATACTGATTATCTAATTATAATTAATTGAATTATTTATTACTGTTCTGGATAGGGAAGACCAAAGTATAAGGGAGACACTACCATTGTTCCTGATGTTTAGTAAAGACACAGTAGAGGAGAAAGTTAAGGATGAAGAGTTGAGATAAAGAACAAGACAGGAAGGAAACAGGTTGAGAAAGCTGGAGCATCTCAAGAGCACTGGCTCATTGGAAGGGGGTTTATAAACATGTCAGAATGGCTAAAAAGTCCAGGATCCTAGGAAGAACATAAACAGAGACTGCATAGAAGAGTGGATTTCTGAACATTTCACCTGACTTTTCACTCCACTAATGGACATCCTTCCTTCAACAATAATCCTCTAAAATGTCCTGCATCTACAGTGGTGTAAAGAAAAGAGAAATGTATTTTTCTAACCACAGATGGTCATACAGATGGACGGGAAACCCCTCTGGATAGATATAGGCTACATGTTGTTGTGAAGAGCATCAAAGAAGTAGCGTAGGCAATCAATTTGTGGACCAAGTGAGATAGTGCTCCAGGATTTGTATGTGGTGATACCTTTTCCCCCAGTGCAAGGCCCTAGGAAGTTAAGGAACAACAGTTCTAAGGTGAGAATGCAACACACCATGAACTGTCTTATTACCCTGACTTGAAAGAGACACAGAATCTTCTCTCTAAGCAGCTGTGTGAAGAGCTCCAGGCTTTGGAGGGAGAAAAGACTGAATTCAAATCCCTCCTAAGATACTTGAGAGCTGTACGATATTGGGCAAGTTTTTCTATATCTAAATTTCAGTTAAATGAATAGAATAATCACTACCTCACAGAGTCATGTACAGATTAAATAGCATAATTATGTAAATTACATATCACAGCCCCCGACTACACAGTATACACTCAAAACTCAACAGCTGTGTCTGTTACGTGGAAGAAGAAAAGAAATGAAACATTGTCGTTTGTCCATTTCTGCATTTGGCACTAAAGGAATTCCACAGAATCTTGAAGATGAGGCTTCACAAAAATGAATAAATCTAACATCTAAACCTCCACCAGTTTCAGTGAACCCCACTGGAGCAAAGACTATCAGAGAATATTGGATGGAATATGAGCACAGCTTTAAAACTTCCCCAATTTTCTCTAGGGAGATGAACTCAGGTGTGGTAACGTTCTTCTGCCCACTCAAGGTGAAGTCTTGCCAGTTGTAGGAAGCCCTAAGTGGGGGCTTTTCAAGACTCCTATATACCCAACAAGACCACTCTGAAACTCTAGTATAATCGAATTATATATTTGTAAAAACTGTCATCTGAAATTAACACCTGGGTCTGGCTACAAATTCGCCTCACTTCATTCTGCTCACGTTATGTTTTAGTGACCAAGCGTCACACTTGCTGATCTGCTGGCAACTGTGCAGTGATGCCCAGTCTGCAGGTGTGTGCAAACAACCAGCTCCTCCTTACAGCACCTGTGGAGGGCGGAGCGCTGCTGGCCTGCCTGGTGAGAGCCTGACTACCTCAGCAATGTGGGTGGCTCAGGTACCTGAGTTCTAGGGGACATCTAGCAAATAGGAGCCTCAGACTTGGGGATCAGAGCACATCACAGCCGTGTGAGCTTTGGTGTCCTCACGTATCAAAGGTAGATAAAAACATCTGTCCTCATCAACCTTTCAGACTGCTTGGGTGGATCAAAATATAAACAGATAGACATTCATGCAAATTCGGTATAAATTACGAAGTACTAAGGATTAGAACAATATAAGCAACACTGTCACTATTTCTTCTTACAGGTGTTTAAAATATATCTTATAAGTGCCTGGAAACAATATATAATCTAGCATTGAGAGAGGATGAGACATAAATGAGGATGGAATCTGTTTATGTGGGTCTTCCCTAATACCATTAGTATGTGGTGCTTATATCTCAGACATTTGTTTTTGAAGAGGTAATATTGTGGCCCTAGAAAGCCCCTATCAGAGTAACGGGAATGATTTTGCCTCTCCTCCGTGCTTCCCAGAAAATCTGTGAGCACCAGTATCTTCTCGGGACATTTCCTTTTTGCTTAAGCCAGCGTGATTGGCTACTAAAGCTTGCAACTAAGAACTCTGACTGGTATACACGGTATAGTGGAACGACCTTTGGGACCAGGCAGAGCTGGATTGACATACCAGGTCATCACTTACTAAACTTGGACAAGTCACTTAATCTCTATGAGCCCCAGTTTCTAATCTATAAAATGAGAATGAGAGGCCCCTCGTCACAGAGATTGTGTAGATTAAACCAGCATGTGTGAGGAGAGGGAATAGGGTGGTTGGCACCTAAAGAGGTTTAATGTATCACAGTTGCCTTTATTCTCCAGATCAAGGATTCTTTACCTTGCAGGGTCACTCACACCTTTGAAAATCTAATGAAAGCACTGGGTCTCTGATCCAAAAGTGATGTGCATATACATATTCACACAGCCTCTTCCATAGAGTTCCAGAAGTTCATTGGCTCCACCGAAGTCTAATAAGGGGCCCAGCAAAATCGAACAACACCTCCTACTATACATGGTCACTTAAAACACACACACACACACATTTTCACTTCAAGTGTTAAATACTTGCTTCATCTCTGAGCTCTTCTGCCACTGCTACTACCAAGACTCAATAAATGCTCTTCCTTTCACAACGAATAACTACGTACAAAAGGCTTTTACATTCACCATATCACTTAATCGTCAAAAAAAAAAAAAAAAAATCCTGAGGTCTATCTTGTCACCCTGTTTTACGTATTGGAAGAGTAAATGTTTATTTTTTATTTCTCCACCGTAAATAAGCCTCACGAGGACATAGCCAATACTGTTTTAGTCCCCGTTGTTTGGTCAACAATTTATACTGCGGCTGGAACATGGCAGGCACTCAGGTGCTTATGTGAAATAAATGAATGGAAAATATAAAAAGAGGACTCTCGTTTCCTGAATGATAAGATTCAATAATTTGAGGCTAAATCAGCACAAAGTTGCAACCCTATTAGAACTGCCTTGTGGACCTACCCCAGTACCATCAGAGATATAATGAACTCTTGGTAAATGTTTGGTTGATGGATAAGGGATAAATGCATTAACAAATATCATCTCCTTTCTAAAAATGGAACCTTGAATTTCAACAAGTTTCTGAGTCCTTTATATATTACTGCCCAAAATGTAGCTGCTTAAAGCAACCCTTTTATTTTGCTTTCAGTTTTGTGGATCAGGCATTTGGGAAGGGCTCTGCAGGCTGGTTTATCTCTAAGCTATATGGCACCAGCTGGGGTGAATGGGACTTAGAAGATCCATTTCCAAACTGACTTCTTCACCCAATTGCCTCTGCCTTGGCAGGAAGTGGTCTCAACTTGGCCTCTCCCTCCTCATGCAGTGCCAGATTCTCCTGACTTTGGTTCTCTAGCAGGGTTGTCAGACTTCTTACGCAGCAACACGGGGCTCCAAGATGAGGAAACAAAACCTGCAGCCTACTTAAGCGTTATGTCTAGAATTCAAATAGCATCATTTCCACTGTACTTTATTGGTCAAAGCAGTCACAGGCTGGTCTTAATTTAAGGGGTGGGGAAATAGATCTCATGTCTTGATGGGAAGGATAACAAAGAATAGGAAGCCATTGTTAATCTGCTAACAGTTTCTTTAACCAAGAAAAAGTTCACAAACATTAAACTATGGAGTGGTTCTTGTTGCCATCTTCAATCAGACTTTTGTCACGGAGTAACTTTCATTTCCCAAATATCAGTAAATAATTCTATAAACCCTTAGATTAAAATTCAATGAAGTTTGGATGCATATCTGAATTAATTTCCATGCTTCAGTGAGCAGGTCTCAGGAGTAACATAGGAGTGCCTGTGTTCTAGTTATTTAAGGTAATTTAAACTTCTCCAAATCTGGTGGGATCAAGCAGCCCAAAATATCATTACAGCTAAAAATTTACTCTACAGTAAAGTGTCATTGCAAATCAACCAACCTCCTAGGCATGCAAAAAATTCAGCACTGCCACTTTTAGGATATTTTAGCATCTCAACAGGGAGTATGGCTAAGTAAGAGCTAAAATAGCACAACAATCCCTGAAACCACACAGAAAAAAGAAAAAACAAATAGCACAAACAAGCACAGGGCATCATGGACAATCCCAAAGAGAACTGACGTTTATTCTCAATGCCAGTTTCTAGAGGCTCCATATTTTAAGGAGTTTTACTTCTGAAGGTTTTAGCCATACCTATTCCCACAAATTGAAATTACTTCCACAGGCACAAAGATTATTTTCTTATTGTGTCATGATCTTAATCTCTACCTGTGACAAGCATTTATACTGCATATTTATTTTCAGTGACCCAGGCCTTTTGCTATCTATTAATTGCTCAAAAAGAGGAACTGTTTGATTTTGTTAAATGCACACTTGGATTATTTTGGTTCATTGGAACTTTCAAGATAATGGCTGAGTATATCGGGGAAGAAAACACTTTATAAATATAAGACTTGCCATAACTAAGGTAGATCTAGACACAAATGTGGAAACCTTAGAATATAAGAGCAAAGGAGAGAATGAACAAGATGGGTTTAACAGAAGCTATAGATGTTAATCCCAGAGAAAGCATCTGGAGAACCGTTCTGTTTCTGATGGGGCACAATGTCCCAGCCCCAGCATCACAATCTTTCATTCTTGAAACGTTCACTAGAATGCAAGATCCATGGGGAGTAAGATTTTGGCCTTTTGCTCATTAATGCATCCTAGACACTTAGAACAACACCTGGCATGTAATGAGCACTCAATAGATGTTTGTTCATTTTTTAACAAATGAAGCTCATGAGGACTGGCCGAAAAGGATCCAGGAGGCTAACTGAATGTGGGTGTAGTTACTAGGTATGTATTCATGCAGCAGGAACTCTGTCCATGGCATAAGAGAATGGAACCAAGATACCTGCCAACACAGAGGCAAGCCTCAGGGCCCTTGTCCACTGGATAGTGTGTAATGAGGGGCTCCTCAGTGCAACCAACCAGAGTTAAGAAAAGAGGACACAGGCAGAAATCTTATTCTATGATGAAACTGGGCAAAGAGGACAAGTATGAGGCTGTTGCATCCCTACCATCACTTGGACACTCAGATCCTAAGCCCGGTGAGTAGAAAGGGGAATGGGAACAGAGTGGAGGAAACACCATATGATCCAAAGTGTGATACATGACATAATGCCAAGATTTACTCCACTCAAAGGATAAGTGCAATGTGAACAACATCATTATTCACTCTCTTTTTCATTTGATCGACTCAGGAACTAGGAGCCATGTGTGAGACAATTTGAAGCAGTGAGCAGGCATAGGTAGAAGGAAAAAACAGAGATTGACATAATCCATCTTAACGCCTAAGGCAAGACATTCCATAGTCTCTCTCTCCTCCTGAGATATTCTGAATCTGAAGAATTTTTCAATAAGAAAGCCCATAATATCCAGCCTTCAAACATTTTAATGCATCAAGAAGAACTGATTTGGGAAATTATTCATGGTAAGTTTTGCATGAGAATTAATACAAAGCAGTATAATATAATAATACAATTAATATAAAACAATATAAAACTAGAGAAGGAAACAAATCTCAAAATCCCAGTAGACCACAAGCTAATGAGATCTAGCCATTGGTTTCTATGGCACAAAAAAGAAAACTAAATGGCAAAAAAAAAAAAAAAAAAGTCAAAGCTCATGCTTATCTTATTCAATGCTCTATTATCAGCCCTGCCAATAGTGATGAATTTATAGTGAATGAAGGGAGTCTGGCCTTGTATATGCAGGACACCAGCCTAACGCTGTCAGAAGTTCTGTTCACCAAGGGTAACAGATGCTGTGTTCCCTTTTAGGAGGGAAACCTTTCTGCATGCCTGATCACCTGACTCTTTGCCGGCCTGTCCTTTCCACGAGCGTCTCCTTCTTCCACTGCATCTTATAACCTGACCTCATTAGAGAACTACATCCAGTTGGGCCCCAAATTAGGAAGAAAAGCATTAAACAATCTCAGATGCTCAAAGCTGATCAAGGACAAGAACAATATGAAAAAGAAGGACATACAGTAACACACATGCTCAGGAAAAAAAAAATCAGAAAATATCCAAACGATACCAGAGGTAAGTAGTGCAATTATAGGTGATTTAAAAATTTTTTTTCCTTTATGCTCTTTTCATGTGTTCCATAAAGAACATGTATTATTTTTATATTGAGAATATATCATCAAATTGAAATATATGGTATATGTGTATACGATCCCATTTTTTTAATAAAAAGAGTGTGTGTAGGCATATATGCTTGTGTTTGTGTAGAAAAATTTGGAGCTTCAGACATCAAAGCTATAAATAGTAGCCATGTTTTGGAAATGGGATTGAGGTTGGGGGAAAAAAAAGAGACAAATTTTACCTCTTTTCTTTTATTTTTCTGTAATGTTTGAATTTGCATTTTATAATACACTGCATTATTTTAAAATTTAAAAAAGTAGGTGACTAGAAATGATATTCTACAGTGTCTCCTTGGTAGTCAGACCCATGGAAAATAAATCCAAATATACACTTAAATGTATTATTGCTATAATAATGTGTAGTTTTGAATGATAATATGTTATTATACCATTATTGCTATTATAACAACACATTACACTTGTATAGGTTAAGTTCCTTTGTTTTATTCCTTAGGGTAGACTAAACAAAACAAACCTGAGGGACAAGTGATACAATACAGTTCTCTAAACATAATGATGGGCTTGTGACTTATACATGAGTCCTTCCTAAAAACAGAATGAGAACAAAGCTTAAGACCTGCTCCTTGAGGAACTTAGCTGAGTTACAGGGAAGACTTCACGCAGAGAGGGCAGTGGCACCGGTGTGGGTTAGCAAGAAGCACACACAGAATTGCTTTCCCTGGAGGACTTTAAAAATAGGCTGGCATGTCTGGGTGAGTGGAAATGTGCTTCTGCTGAAGGCCAAGCAGATGGACTTAGTGACCCCTCAAGGTCGCTTCCAGCCCTGGGACTCGGGTTTACAACCCCTGCTCAGGCATGAGAGCCCTGCTTCGCCCGAATGGCCTCACCTGTGTTCCCTGGCTGCCTTATCTCCATGGGTTACAGATGCTTCCCGCATCCTGCTACATCTAGAATCCTTGGGCCCAGCTCCTATCCAGATAGGGACCTAACTGCAATCTCTAGCAAGAAGATGGTTGTTCAGAAGCAAATTCAAAACATGAGGTCTGCAAAACCCAAATTAAAAGACATACTATAAGATGACTGACCTGTAATCTTTAAAAAGTCAATGCCATCTAAAACAAAGTAAGGCTGAGACACATTCTGGACTAAAGGAGAACAAAGGAAACTGAAAGGAAACTAAATTAATGGAAACTAAATGCAGTATATTATCCTGAATTGGATTATATAATGGGGGAAAGGACTATAAAAGACATAATTGGGCCAATAAATGAAGTTGGAATGTATTGTATCAATGTTCAATTTCCTGGATTTGATAACTATACTATGATTATGTAAGAAAATCCTTGTTCTTAGGAAACAGACACTGAAGTATTAAGCAGTAAAGATTAGCTAGGTAGCTGGATAGATAGAGATATAAATAAATACATACACAGATGATAAATAAAGTATGACAAAATGTTCAAAATCGGTGCATCTGAAAAAGGATCTACAGAAGTACTTTGTACTAATATTTAAACTTTTCTGTAAATTAGAAATTATTACAAAGAAAAAATTTCTAAAACTGGGCTCTAATGTTGGTACTATGACTTAGGTTTCACTCCCAGGATTCCTGCCTTCTTATCTGCTCCTAACCACTAGAAACCACGTCTATCTTGGCCAGCCTTGGACTCCTCCCCATTTTGTCCTAATCTCTGGGACTGCCACAGTTCTGCCTCTCAGCTTGTGTCCGCTGCTCACCCTTTCACGTCTCTAACTCCATCCCTTTAGGATCAGAATGATGGAGGTGAATCGGATTCAGGTGTCAGTGTGGGACGTGGTGAGAATCTGTCAGATTCTCTGATACACTCAGAAATTATGCTGACAGGATTTCCTAATCAATTTGTTGTATGTTATGAAAGAAAGAGTGGAGTTAAGAATGCCCTCCAGTCCTCTGGTTCAAGAAATTTGAGTTGCCATTTTCTGAGACGGAGACACGGAATGGGAGCAGGTGGCGAAGGATAAATCAAGGCTTGGATTTGGGGTATGCTACCTTTGAGATGCTAGTTAGACATTCAGGGAGAATGTTCTAGGCTGTTGAATATAAGACTCAATCTCATGGTTATGGATATAAATGTGAAAACTGTCCACTTAGAGACGGTACTGAATGCTATGTGACTTGATGAGACCACGAGGAATAGTGTGCAGGTAGGGAAGAGGTAGAAGAGAGTCAAGAACTGTCCCTGTTCAGTGAGACATGAGGACGAGAAGGACAACTGAGCAAAGGAGACAGAGAAGTAGCAGCCAGATGAGTGAGAGGAATACGGAAGTAGTGCTGTGCCTCAAAATCAAGCTGAGGTGTGGAATATCACGTGGAAATGATCAATGGTGTCAAAAGCTGCTGATAGCTTAAGTGGTGATTGCCAGTGTGTGGTAGGACTGAGTTTTTTGTTGTTGTTTTCTAACTCTGCCTTTCTGATAGAAAGCAGAACAGTAGTTGCCTAGGGTGGGGAAGGGAGGTCATGCAGATAATAAGAAAGGAATATCAAGGAGCTTCCGGGGTGACAAAAGTGTTTTCTATCTTATCTAGGGTGTGGGTCACACAGGTGTGAACACTCTTCAAAACTCATCGAACTGTACACCTAAGATCTGTGCATTTCACTGTGTGCAAATTACACTTCAATAAAAAATAAAAATAAATTCTATTTTTCATGTCTTTGCATTTCCAATATTACTATAATGAACATTCATTACTTTTATAATAAAAACTAAACATTTAGAACCGAAGGTTGGATTACTGCATATGTCAAACGTCTTTGAATTGTAAAGGTAAGAATTAGCAGGATATTATTTCTTCCCTCAACCAAAAGCCAGTGTAAATAATAATTGAATAGTGTACATAATGAAAATTTTGCCACGAATTTCCCTAGGGGAAACCCACCTCTGCAAGTGAAAAACTAATTCTTATAGATAAACCAGGCAACATCTACTTTGTCACAGGTCAAGACTGGACAGTTCAGGTGATGAGCGAGTTTTGCATTTCACAAATCCAAAGCAATGGAAGCTAATATCAAAATATAGTTTTGTGTCCTTGAGTAAGTCAGCTAAATTCTGTGTCCAGATTTTCTCCAAAATGGCAATAATGTCTGCATATATCAATCTCACAGTCTTGAGACAATTCTATGAGCTAATGATCATGAAAGCTATTTGGAAATCATACAGAATTTTGCAAGTTCAAGGCCTGGGAAATATTAATACAACCTAAGGCCATGGGCAGTTCCACTTATTTCAGTAAGCTTACAGGGAATCTTCCCACTGAAGGTAGACCTCAAAACCTCCTTCTTTCCTGGAAAAAGAGTGCAGAGCAAATGCCCCAATAACTGTGACTCTGAAACACTGGCTTTCTACAGCTAGTGAGTTTTTGCAGTACAATGTGAAGCTTGTATCTTGAGACTTTTCAAATGATCCCTTCCTCTCTTTTGCTGTACATCCTCCTCTGCCTCCATTCTCATTAGAATGAGAGATTCTTGTCTTCTTGTAAGTTAGTTGAGAAAGAAATTTAATTCATCTGAAAGGCATATGAACTTCCATGTTCAAAAATGAAATTTCTTCCTTCCCTTGTAAAACTTACTCCATTTCCTGTGTACAAAGCATCTCAGTACATTTCTATCATCTCCAGAAGCTGCATTTGAAAGATAGAAAATAATTAGTGTTTTTCTAGAATAAAAAAGCTGGACCAAAGAATTAGAGAAAGGACAAGAATAATACCAAGCAACTTGGTTGTGGGTCTTATCTTACTGGCAAATGGGTGTCATGGAAGGTTTTTTAAAAGAAGATTGACATAATTTTTAAGAAATAAGTGATGTGTTAGCAATCTTGATTCAGTCAGCAGAATAGACTGAAAGGGGTCAAGTAATAGAGAAGCTCCCAGATGAAAGTCTACTGACATGGTAGACCGTGAGGTCTTGAGGGCAGTGAGAATAGAACAGGAATAGGAAAGTCAGAAATAGAATACAGGCATGAAGAACATGAAAATATGGTTTAGGACATGGTGAGTTCAAGATCACAGTGAGATGCACACAGAAGCATCAGGCACATATAACCGAAAGTGCAAGGCTAGGAAGCAGAAGAATGGCTTCACGCATAATTACTTTGGGAAGAGCGTTCCATTCAGTGTGGTCATTGAGGGTCTGTAGAGTTGCCTTTACCAAAAGTGTATATGGATTCTATTTATTTAATAACACATTTAAGCTAAGATATCAGAAATATCTTTCAGGATGTAAACAATATTGAAAATTACTGAGCTACTTTACATTCTTTTTTCCGTATTTTTCAAAACCTTTTTTTTCCCATAGTCTTCAAAATTCAGTGTGCATATGTGTTTATCTGAATTTATGTGTGTACTTACAATGACATTATCAAGTTTTTAGTATATGCCAGGCAATGAATATAGCATTTTAGATATATTAATATAAATAGCTGAAACAATTTTGTGAAATAAGTATTATGAATATTATTCTCATTTTATGAGTTAAAAGTCCTAAGATTAAGTAACTTTTTTTCAAAACTATTCAGCACTTAAGTGTCTTTGAAAAGGTTATCTAACTTCTTTAAACCAAACATTCTCATCCTAGAGATCTTGAACTTAACTTATATTAAGATTTGTGGAATTTTTTTTTCCACTTTCTTTTCTGGAAAAAAAATTAAATGCTAAAGCTATTATTATCTAATAACTATCATGAGCAATTTTTCATATTTTAAAATAATATTCATATTATGATTGTAATGACTGTGCACTAGAATTCATATGAATATACAACAACTTATTTAATCATTTCTACTCACAAGTGGGCCTTTTGTATTTAACAACACAAATAACTGGCTCATCGGTTTGACTGGGTATGCAAAACTACAACAAAATACATGTTGAAAACTAGATTGATGATCTCAACTCCCAATATAGCTTTCCTTGGGGAACAGCAATATAGCTACAGCACTCCATCCCACACCACACTAATTGCCACAGTCAGTGTCTTAGCCCAGACATCAAAGAGACTTGGCAAAAGCCTCCATATCTGGCCAACATAGGCACAGTTGACAAATACAAAACCTTAGGAGCAGACCTGAAGACAGATATGCCAACTAAACACGGAAAATGATGCCAAGTCAGAACCTTCTCTTGTATCTGTCAACTCCACAGGTGGGCAATGAACCGGCATGCTCTGCTAGCATGTGGCATGTTTCCAAACCCAAGGCTTCTCTTCCAATTGAGAACCAATTAGGCTGAAAGTGCTTAACGATTAAATCCCTCCTCTTGGTATGTCCATAGTCCTACAAAATTCCAACGGATAATTACAGTAGGAGTAAAAGAGATCAGACTTACGAGTGCTTATAAAACACATCTGCAACTACCCAAGGCTATGTGATGTTAGTAGGATTATTGAGTACTCAGTGAGCACCTTTTCTCCTCTGCCTCCCATTGGTCTCACCCACAGGGATAATGGAGGTAGACAGATACAGAGTTCTAAGTGAAATATTGCACTATTAAGTTTAAGTTTTATGCACATAATCAGATATGGTACTCCAATAGATGAAAGTCAGTTATTCTAAATTGCATTAATTGCTTGGCTTGGGAATGAGTTTTCCTGAGATCTCATGAAGCAGACCTATCCCACATACCCCTCCATTTCTGGTCTCCATATCTTGGATACATGCCCAGCATAGTGAACTTCATTATTGTATAATAATATATATATGTATACTTTTTTTTCTAGCAGCAAGCTTAGTGGGAGGATTCTCAGAAATATATAACACATGACTGACAACCTCCTGGGATTTCCTAGGAAAGAAGTAATCTTAACAAAATTGGAAACTTTCCTGCACACCTTAGTCCTTTTACAACGTCAACGGTTCCCTTCATGGATCCTAAAAACCTATAAATTATTACAAAAAAAGAAAATGCTCATCCAGTCAAGATTCTGAAGAAGTGTCCAGAGACTTCTAGTAAAAGGTGACGATTTCTCTTCTGCCCCAACTCGATCCTAAACGGACATTCACCACAGCACCTATAGCACCTTACGGCATTTTTATTTTTGCATTCTGCACACACACGCATGTGTGTGTACACATGCAGACAATTACTGTTTCTAAAACTGTGGGTTTACAGAGCACCAATAGCAGACTCATGGGAGTGGAGTGGTTAATAAAGTACTTTCCTGGGACCTGCTCCAGCCAGTTCAGCTAAATTAGAATATCTGGAGAGTGGGAAGTGGGATTCAGTCAGACAATAAAATCTAATGACCACTGCTCTGAACTGTAATTCTCTAAAGCACAAGGAATAGAAGACATTTGGGATCAAAGGAAGGACTTTTGAGATCTACCAGGTTACTCCACCCAGGACACAGGTACTAGTCCATTCTGCCTACAAGGACCAGACCAGCCCCACTTGGCCTAAAAAGTCTCCAGCATCCCATTTGTCTTGTTAGAAATTCTTTCCCTTTGAATATGAAGCTCCTGGTGAGCGCAGTACACAATTTCTCATTCTCATTGTCTGGGAGAAGGTCTCTGAGCAAGAATGAAATTTGGGATAATAAAAGAATTGAGTTCCTAAGCTGTTTTAAGGAATTACCTTTAAGACTAATCACAAAACAATGTCCTAGTATAACGTAGACTGGAACTGCTTAAAATAGGAATGATGAATCTGGATTTCCTTACTTTCAATTCATTCAGTAATTCATTTACTCCCTCATTTATTCATTTTCAATTCAATAAATATTAATTGAGCACCTACCATGTACCAGGCACTGATAGAATGGCTAAGGATAAATTAGACAGACAAAAGTCTCTGCCCTTGTGTGGTGTAAATTTGGTTCATTTATTCACTCATTCATTTACTCATTCATTTGTTTAACAAATTTACTAAATACACTATTTGGAAGCAACTGTGATGTATATTACGAAGAATCTTTAGCCAAATTATGCACAGGCCATGCCCTCAAGCAGCTTTTAACCTAGCTGCTGTATCAGAGTTTGAAATAATTCTTTCTAGTACTGGGCAAAATAAAATAAATACTAAGCCCCAGAATGAAATTACTTCTGACATCTGAGGAGGGGTTTGAGCTAAGCCATAATGTGCAGCAGATTTTGTCACACAGATATGAGAAGAACATTCATCAGCTGAAATGAGAAAAGGCAAATATGAGTATCTAATATTTGAGAAAAGGTGTAATAGGATGAAGTTTTATAGAGTGGGCTTAAGAATTGGAGAAATAAACATCAGAACAGGTTGAAGAATAGCTGGCTAAAGATTTAGTCTACATTGCATCTCTATATGTATGTATTCTTTTTCCATTTATTCACTAATTACTTATTTAAAATATTCTTTGGGCACCTAATATGTACCAGATGTCATACTAGTGAATAAATATAAATGAGATCTGATCTACGCCCTTGAAGACCTCAGGGACCAAGAGAGAAACAGTGGGTACAGGGCACGTGTGCCACTTCTGCTCCTCTCACGCATGGATGAAATCACTAATAACATAGTACCCCTTTCTATGGAGCCTCTGAATGTTTTAAAACATAGTCTTCCATGCAGGCATTTCAAAAAAATCAATTTTAGTGTATGAGCCATATGGAGGAGGGCTGAGATTTCCCAGTCAAAGCTCCTCTCCATCAGCCAGATCCCAGAAGATCCCCCAACCTACCACAGATAAAAGAGCACAGAGGCACTGAGATTAGCACAGATCTGCAAGATCTTGTACCAATGCACAGACTTGTAAGAAATAATACATGGTTGTTACTTTAACTCACTAGGTTTTGGAGTGGTTTGTGATGCACAGTAGCAAAATGACAAAGAATCTGGCAATGTACTTGGGTTCTGCCATAACAAAAACTTTGTGTATGTGATATTGGCTTTGGGTCAGACCAATCAACAGAAGCTGGAATAATGGGGAGGAAACTGTTAAAAGAAACTGGAAAAATGGTGATGCATTCCATATAATGGTGAAACAATTGGTAAAAATGTCATGTATTGTAACTAAGAAGACAGAAGATGTAGTAATGAACTTTTGGACTTGAACAATGAGATTTCCCAGGCAAAACCTTCAAGGTGCCAAACAGCTCTTATTGGATGTATCTGATAAACTGCTATAAGGAGATGTTCTAAAGAAAAAAAAGAAAACTAGCTAGTTTATAAGCAGAACATAGAGGAAATAAAGAGGGTTCATGATTTTCTGGCAGAGAACATAAAACTTTTTCATCTCTAGCCTCTCTGGGAAGCAGAAAATTTCTCAAAATAAAATACCACCTGGGGACAAAAGATCAAATTACAGGTGTGGCTATAAGGCCCTGTGTAAAGATCTGTGAAAGAATTAAGGGAAAGCCTGGTAGAACTTCTCTGCAATACTGAAAGACTTTTAAAGTTGTGGCTTTTAGTTCATGGAATAAAATCACATCATATTCAAAGGAAATCCGCAGTGTTTTTAATTAGGCTGGATTGGCAATGTTCTGTTAGTATGGACTAAAAGGAATTGAGACTGTAGAAAAAAATGTCTCAAAATTGTAGAAAGACCTTTGTGCCCCCACCTCTCTACAGGCAGAAAGTAGAAATGCTTCCCAATGCCCTCTTCAGAAGGAGCTAAGGAGGGTGAAAAGGAAATGACATGCCAGAGAGCTGAGCCACAGAGGACCATGGACTGGGAGCCATTCCCAGAGAGCAGAACTGAAGTCTAATCAAAGAATATCCCCATGTCCACAGTAGGGGAAATTGGCAGAATTTGCACAGAAAAAGTTTGGGATTGCTATGGGTGACTGCTCTGTACATTCTTTTCTTTCCCTTTCCAAATGAGAGTATTAATACAGGTTATTCTGTTCTCATTTCATCACTATATGGTGGGTATACATAGTGTGGATAATTTTTTTTAGTGTGTAACTTTCTGAATCAAGAGGAATTTATATGAACCTGATGTAGATCATAATACTCTAGACTTCCAGCATGATGCCATGACTTGAGATATGGGAGGGTCTTGGGATGGGAGTGAACATATTTTCCATGTGACATCATGTTAGTAATTGTGGCCAGAAAACAGACTATGGCAGATTGTTTGAATTAGAGGCCCTAGGTTTCCATGCCTCCTTATATCCATGTTTTTTGGGAATGTTTTCTCATTCTAACCCTGGGCTTGACCAGTGACTTGTTTAGACCAATGAGAAAAATCTTATACCAGCAGAGACTTGAAGAAGTTCCTGTGCATTTCTTCCTTCTCTCTTTTGATCCCTGACATTGCCATTAGAACATACCTGGGCTAGCCTCCCAGAAGGAATGAGAGACACATAGAAAAGAACCTATTGTAGATGTGACAACTCCTAGTCAGCCTGCCAGCTGACTGCACTCGCCCAAGAGAACCTAGTCAAAGTGAGCTGAGCCTGGCCCAGATCAGCAAAACCACTCAGCCAATGTGTAAACTCATGAGAAATAATGGATACTAAGTTCAGGGTGGCATGTTACACAGCAAAGGCAAATTGATATAGATAGTATGTGAGATGAAATCTATTTGCCATCTCAGTACTAAAAACTCCCTTTAATTAGGCTAATTTGAAAAATATTCCCTATTAACAGGTTCATCTTGTAATGATACCATAAAATGTCAGCCAGATAGACACCTCTAACTTACAAACATTAATAAGAATAGCAGAGAGACTACTACAGTGTAAAAATTCAACAAGTCAGTGTCTGAAACCTTGAAAACAACCATGGTCAGAGATGTGATTATTCTATTTGCAGCCTCTTCACTATAGGATGATGCCCAAGGAGGCCACCCGTTCCTTAGGAATAAGGCTGGTTTAATTATATTTGGTAATTAGATATCTCTTTAATAAAAATCACACTTAGGACAAATGGGGGATTCTTAGTGGGATTAGAGAAGAAAGGATTGACCTATGAGGCATAATCAAAGGAGAAACCAACTAGTCTTATGGTCTGACTGTGGATGGGGAAGCATGAAAAATGAGGAATCAAAGATGGTAAGAACCCAGTAATTAATCTGCTTAGAAACCTTCGATGGATCTTTGGGAATTTCTGTGATATCCCTCTAAAGTCTAAGCTTCATGAAGGACTGGGTAATTAAAAATCATCATTATTATCCTCACAAAAGCTAACATCTATTGAGTGTTAATGTTTGTTACACACCAGGCAGTGTACTGAGAAATTTCCCTTCATTAATTGTCTTGTTCACTCTTTACAACAACCCCAAAAAACAGGAACTGATATTACCCCCATTTTATAGATGAGAAGCTGAAGTCTTGGGAGCTTGAAGTAGCTTACCCACGGTCAGCCTGCTAGGACACAGTGGAGTTTAGAGTTCAAACAGAGGTTTGTCTCTGACTGCAAAGCAGTTACACTTTTTTTTTTTTTTTTTTAATTGAAGTGTAGTTGATTTACAACGTTAGTTTCAGGTGTACAGCAAAGCGATTTAGTTACACACATACATACATATATTTTTTCTTTTCAGATTATTTTCCATTATATCTTATTACAAGAAATTGAATATAATTCCCTGTGCTATACAGTAGGTCCTTGTTGTTTATCTATTTGTCTTACTCTTAAACATTACCTATGCTACCTCTCATTAGAATACTTATTAGCTCCCCAGTGTCAATTCAGGTTTAGCAAATGGTAGATACAATACATATTTGCTGAATGAATGAATGGAAAAAATAAATAAAAAAGATAAATGAATAAAAAAATGAGTAAGAAAATGATAGTACCAATGACAGAGGGGGGAAAAAAACTGAGAGAAGGACCTTAAGGAAGGAGTAGGAAGACTTTGGACATTGTTATGCTAATAAGAAAATGACAATTCCTGCATATGTTCAAGAAGAAATTAATAGGATGGGATTTGAGAAAGAAATTAAATGAACATGGGTTTTTGACATTGTCAGTATAAAGGTAACCAGGTTATTTAAACAGGAGTGACTTTTGCAGATGTGGAGGCAAAAGGCAAAAACAGAGGGAAAGGGGGTCACCAAAACGAGCCAGTGGACAAGTTCTGGGAGTTTACTGCTAAGAAGGACTATTTCCCAGTCATGGTCAAATACAATCATACTATAAAGCATTCTTCCCAGGGTGCACCTGCTTCCATGTGCACTGACCCAAATTAGCAAGAACAGCTGAGAATTCATTGATTATGTCCCTACTTGTACTATTCACTGTGCCAGACCCTTTATATGCATTCCATAATTTAATCCTCACAGCAACACTTTGAGATTGATACCATTCCTTCCATTTTACGGGTGAGGCTCAGCCAGAGAATGATCGTTCAGGTAGAAAATGGCTGAGAGGTTCAAACTTCGATCTAACACTAAAAACCCTTTCTTATTTTCTTATACCATGCAGACAGAACTGCCAGGTTACTGACTGAAAGGGAAAAGTTCCCCCTTTTGCCTTCAATGGACAATGTTGAAGAAGAAACACCTCTAACACATTCCCCCTCTCCCCTCTAACACATTTCCAAGGAGAGAAAAGAAATTGAGTGGTTATTTCCAGTCAATTGAGTGATTATATCAGCAATTATTGATCCTTATACTTAATTCCAAAAAGAAAGAAATACACCCAACTTTGATTAAACTACCGCAACACCATGCAGACTATGAGACAGAGAAATAAAATAGCAGTGAGCTGCTTTTCTTTTCCAGCTCAGTGTCTTTATTCTTTTGCATCCTCAATTGATATCCAAACCACTTATTTTGCCCATGTCAAACTATAAGGTTTGACAAAGAATTTGGTCATCCTATTATAATCCCTTGCATGGCACAAAAGAGCATTCTCCATGAGGTGGATGCCAAGTCACATAAGGTTTTGGAGTGGAAAATTGGAGTCTTTCCCGCACCCATAGTTACATACTCTGGTGTTAATGGAAGGATTTCTCCAATCCTAATAAGGGCTGGGAGGGAGTCAAGAATCCCGTGACGAGCTCCCTGCAGAAACACAGTTTGCTTGTTGTCCAATAAGCTGTTAGTCTGACTTTTTCTTGGACTGACAGTATAGATTTCACTAGACATAAACATCCTCATTCCCCTGTTTAAAGTATTTTTATAAGCAGACAACTTCCACCAATGTTCTAAGGCACTTCTGACTTTCAACCTTCTTTAACTGTCATTTAAGGACATGCATTATGTCCTCTAACATTATAGATTTTGATAGCAAGAACTCTCTAAACAGGAGTTTCAGTGGTGGCAAGATAAAACTGAGAATAGAGTCTTAGTTTGAGGGACTTGTTATATAAAATAGGGTAAGGTAAACAATAGGAGGCAGATCCAGCTGTAGTTCTGACAGTCCATCAGAAGTGCAAACCGTTCTGGAAAGGGGTAGCTGTCCAGGCAGGCAGGCAGTGTCATAGTGGGTCAAAAAGTCAGGCAGGTAGAACAGGGTGATGAGCACTCCAGACACAGGTAATACAAACAGGTGGTCAGCACCGAGGGTTAGCCTGGCCCCAGCAGGGACTGGGCTTCAGGAACAGAACTCTAGTCATCAGGATATGGGGTGGGGGGATCTGTTGGTGACAAATGCAGGCCCCATTCTCAGAAGTACCAGGGTCTTGGAAAAGAAATAAAGACACAAGGGAACAGGACAGAAACTCTAGCAGTGATTTGACCTCATGAATGCGGAGGAGTTGGGCTTGTTAAGGAGATCATGCCTGATCAGAAGGAAAAATGAGGTCCTGAGCTCTGAAGCCAGATTTAGGGCAAGATGTCTCCCCAACCCCAAGTCTATGCTGGTCCTCAGCTTGCCTCACAGAGTCATTTTTGTGGTTTAGAGGGATTAAGCCAATCCTTATAGTGACTTATTGATAACACAACTTTTTATTTCATGCCAGGTTCAAGTCCAGAGCACTGAGCATGTAGAAGACACAATTACAACCATACGTAACTAAGTGTATTCTATGTGCTAGACACTAGTCTAGATGATTGACATGTAGTTTCTCATTTAATTGTATCCTAAGAAATATACACTATGACTCCTATTTGAAAGACAAGGAATCCAAGGCCAGGTAGGTGAAGTAAATTGTCCGAAGTCATGCATTTAATAAATGATGATGCTGGAATACAGATACAGACAGCTTAACAACAGAACCCAATCTTTAAACAATATTGCCAATCTTGTTGGTATACACTTTTTACAGCAACAATTTGCTGAATTCGTGTTATATGGCAAAGTCTATGCTAGATATTATAGGTACCATTAATGCCCTTAAGGAGCTTGGATTATAGTGGGAAGAGAGATGTATTAAAGATAGTAACACTTATTCCTGGGCCTGCTGGGAGGCTAGAGGGTGCTCTGAGAGCCCTTGACACTGGGACCAGACACTCCCTCAAAGTGAGACCTTCTGAGGGATGATTAGTGACAGAGGATTAGTGGTCATGAAAGCTAAGGATGGAGAGCAAGAGGAAAAAAAACCCCAACTTCCTCAAAGTCCCAGACGTAAGAAAAAGCTTGATTTCTTTCAAGTTACTGTGGACAGGAGTGAAGGGTATATAAGAAGGTGGGAGGAAGAGATAAGAGATGTCACCAGAGAGATGGGCAGAGCCTCATTATGCAGGAACAGGGAGGCCACATTCAGAAGTCTGAATTTCACTCCAATGAAAAAGTCAGAAAGGAGTTAAGAGGAGAGTCACGTGACCAGATGTGCATTTTGAGAAGACATTCTGGTTTCTGTGTAGAGAGAATAGATAGATGGACAGATGGACAGATGGACAGATGGACAGAAAACCAACTCTTGCTCTTCATACTCCATGAAACCAGTCCCAGTAGGTTAAACTGCTCCTGTAGCCCGCCTGCCCCTTCGTCTTCTAGTAGGGCCTAGAGCACAGAAGACAGCCCCAGAGGCCAAGTCTACCAGCAGCAATGCTATCACATGGAAACAATGAGTGGTTTTCATTTAATGATGGTTTCCTTCCATGCTCAGCATGGCCCCTCATGCTCCCATCCCCAGCCAGGTAGCCCTCACTGGTTTCTGAGTCTCCATGCCCAGGTTTTATAGCTCTGACAGGCCATCTACAACCCTCCAAGGCTACTCAAGTAACTGTAAACGTATGTTTTCTGCTCTCCCCACATCCCTGCAGTAGACCCACAGACTGTGGCTCAACACAGAGGAAAAAAAGTCCAGAAGAGGTCTGGAATGTTCATTGTAATCCCAACCACACAAAAGGTCTTGGTCTAATGTGATAAGTCATACCTTCGACATCTGTCAGGGGAAGAATTGAAAGGGCCACATCTCTTGTTCTGTGTGTGGCCAAATGGTTTTCTCCCAGCACTAAGCAAGCCCATTTGAGGCACAGGTTGGCCAGGGTCAATTCCTTTACCATCACACACATTTCAACAATCCAGGTGCTCATGGAATATAAAGTTCTATAACCGACAACAAAGAGAGAGCTTTGAAGAGCCTTTTAGAAGGAATTATGTCTACAAAATCCTAATTGTTGCACTGACCTTATGCCTCTCTTGTGTTCCTACCACCTTCTTTGTTACAGTTATGTACCTTCCCTACACTTTTACCCCATCTTATCCTCCATGCAGAGGACCAAATAGGAGGGAGGGGCCTACAGTAGTTGCTCACTTTGGGTACCTGTAGGCAAAGCAAGAGGTGATGATTTTAGTTCTTTTTCACAAGATCATGCAGCCTAGAAAAAGAAAGGGCAAATGTTTAGAAAGAATAAAACAAGCAACAGGTTAGACATTTTCACTCCTTCTCTGTAAGACTAAGTTATTTTTATTAGCAAGATTAGTTTAGAAAACTTTATAACCACTGTGACTACAAAAAATGATGCAATATTAGCATCATACCAAAACGACAGATGTAAATGCCAGTAGAGAGAACACTCAGAATAGCGTAAAGGGCCCTAAAAATGTAAAGATCCATGATGAGATTTCTCATTAGTCCCATGTAGCTATGACATCGCACCTGTAGTCAATATTTTGTCATCCACATTCAAAATAGAGCTGATTTAAGAACAAACAAACAAATAAGCAAGCAAACAAACAAAATAAACCTTCACTCAGTTTCCTGAAATAGAGAGAGGGAGGAAGGAAAGGAAAAAGAAAAAGAAAGGAGGGAGGGAGAGAGGGGGAGAGAGAGAGAGAAAGAAAGAAAGAAAGAAAGAAAGAAAGAAAGAAAGAAAGAAAGAAAGAAAGAAAGAAAGAAAGAAAGAAAGAAAGAAAGAAAGAAAGAAAGAAAGAAAGAAAGAAAGAAAGAAAGGAAGGAAGGAAGGAAGGAAGGAAGGAAGGAAGGAAGGAAGGAAGGGAAGGGAAGGGAAGGGAAGGGAAGGGAAGGGAAGGGAAGGGAAGGGAAGGGAAGAGAAGGGAAGGGAAGGGAAAGGGAAAGGGAAAGGGAAAGAAGGAAAGAAAGAAAGGAAGGAAGAAAGGAAGGAAGAAAGAAAGAAAGAGTCTAGCCACCGATCAGGCTAAGGTGATGGGATAAAGCCCATGCACTTCATTCACACAGGAATGTTCCTGGGCTCACATTTGGAGTCAATTTACTTATATTTTAGGCAAAACTTTAGAGAGATGATGGTCTACTTTCCCAGTTCAAGGTATCCTGGAGGCAGCAGGTCACCAGGGAGACACACACTGGCAGCATGAAAAAGTGAAAGCTGGCAGCCCAAGAGTTGATGAAGATGGAAAAACTCTGAAAAGTTGATACCAGAACCCTAATATAGAGCTCTGCACTCAACAGGCTCTATTACAGCCTGTTAGAATAATTTATGATTGAGTCAGAAAGACAAGATCGAATTAGAATGTTCTATTTAATAAAGCAAGGAAATATATATACATTTTCAAAGATGTTCACCAAAAATAGTTTAAATGAACCTATTTTTATACATATGAACCTTGTAACCAGAACAACTCATTTCCTTAATATTCTAGATGGAAAGTTAACATTTTACTGTACATTGGTTATGTCCTAATTTCAATCTCAAACTACCTGCCCCTCACTGACCAGGGAGACACATTCAGGAAGCACAATGTCATTATGCTAATACTGCCCTAAGCTTAACAAAATTAGGTAAATGTGCTGCCACCACCCCCAAAATAGAATCACACATTGCTACCCCAGCCCCAAATATATGACTCCAGAGTTATCTATGCCCCTGCCTGCTGCCAGTCATAACCAATATATTTTAGTGTATGTGCTGATCAAGTTTAAATCTGATTTTAGCAGACCACTTAAGAAGACATCCCTCTAGCATTTTGTGATTCAATTTATCTTTGAATCCCTTGAGTCAGAATCTCAAGAAATCACATCACTTGAACCTTGAAGAGAAAGACAACAGATTGACTGGGACCTAGAAGATGGAGCAAGAACCTACAGAAATAAGATTTTGCACGAGTCTTTTCACAAACATTAACAGTGGAAAAATCAGGGTCACCAAAGCCAGAGCAAACTAGAGATAAGAATGCTGTACTAATGGTCAAGGTTTCTAGACACCATCAATATTGAAGTGAGAGTGAAAAGGAATAAAAGAAGACAAAAGATAAGTGTACAAACACCAGGAATCACCATCCACTTGGGGACAGCATGCCAAATTTTTTAGCACAGTGTCAAGGAGGAAAGAACCCCACAGAGAAAAGGTTTGCAAGGTCATTCATAAAGACTCATGGGCAGTGCTATAGGTTGGAGAAAGGGGGTGTTTCAGACAGGATAATGCTATAGTGAACAACTTCCACAGTTCAAAGCTTAAAACAACAAAGGTCTCTTTCTTTCTCATGACACATGTCCACGTCCACGGTGGGTCAGCTGGGGCTCTGCTCTATGTTGCCTGCTCTCCTCACCCTAGGATCTCGGCTAACAAACCAGCTGTTATCTGGTCATTACAGTTTATAGTGACAGAAGGAAGGAGAGGAAGTAGTAAAGCATGTGTTGACTTCTAGGACCTCTACCTGGATGACATTTTGGAGGGAGGGAGGTAATTACGATTTTTAAAAAATTTTATTTAATTTTTATTTTTTAAATTAATTAAAAAAATTTTCAATGGAGGTATTGGGGACTGAACCCAGGACCTTGTGCATGCTAAGCATGCACTTTACCAGTGAGGTAGACCCTCCCCTCCCCTGACGACTTTTAAGGGAGTAGGAAGTACAACCGTCCTGCAGAGGGGCTTCCAATATTGATGCACTGGATTGTGGTCACTGGAGGCAGTTGGGTAAAAAAAGACAAGCTGTCCACCAGAGATCAGGGGTCTTCACACTTGAGCATACGTAAGAACCCTGTGGAGGGTTTATTAAAACACAGCTTCCTGTGCCCCAGCCCCAACCGTCCTAATTCAGAGATCCTGGGTGGAGCCCAAGAACGTGCCTTTCTTTTCATACAGGCACGCCTCGTTTTGTGCTTTGCTTTACCGCACTTCCCAGAGTCTACATTTTTTACAGATTGAAGGTTTGTGGCAACCCTGCCCAAGCAGGTCTATCAGGACCATTTCTCCAACAGCATTTGCTCACCTCACAGCTCTGTCATGTTTTGGTAATTCTCGGTAATTCCTGCAATATTTCAAACTTTTCTATTATTATTCTATTTGTTGTGGTGATCTGCGATGAGTGATCTTTGATGCGACTATTACAAAAAGATTACATCCTGCTGAAGGCTCAGATGATGGTCGGCATTGTTTTAGCAATAAAGCATTTTTAAATTAAAAAAAAAAAAAAAAGAATGTGCCGTTCTCACAAGCCCCTAGGCGATTCTGACGTTGCTGGTCCACGGACCATACTTCGAGTAGGACGGATGCAGAGCCATTGCTGGGAAGCAGCTGCCCAGACATGTGTCCCAGCTTCACCCTTGCATCCAGGTGGGGCCAAATAACAAGTTCTCACCAAAGAAATATGAACAAAAACATGGTGTGTCACTTCTTGAATTAACGTGGTTAAAAAGCCTTTTTTCTCCCACTTCCTTCTTCCGTCTGTGTTCTCCATGTTGATGCCCGCGGCAATGTTACAGCTCATGTTTGAAGTTAAAGCCTTCATCAGCCTGAGCCACCTTCCCCCCACTGACAAGAAGCACCTGCATCAGATTACTGTGGGGAAAAGAATAAATTTCTATCATGTGAAACCACAAAATCTGGGGGTTTGTTTTTCACAGCAGGTCATATTACTTTAGCTAACAGGGGAATGGGAAGAGGGCAAGAGACTCTGGACCCCCTGCTCTATATTTGTCATTTTACTCTCCTTCAATTACGTGAGAAACCTCTTCTGCCTCCTTAACTTCTTCAAATGTCACCTCCTTTTGTCCCCCTTTACTGTATCTGTTTTCTTCTCAAACTCACTGTGGTAACAGATAAAATTAAATGGATTAGGATTATGAGGTGGAAACACTCAGAATCATTTTAATTCCTGCCTAAGGTACTATCTATAATTTGCTTATTTATAGTTTATTCATTCATTTAACAAAGCCCAACTCCATGCCTACTTATATATCTAAGACAATCCTGTTTCCAAAAACGGCATGAGTGTCGCCCCGGTCCCTCCCATAACCATGGTGGATATTGAAAATATAGAAGTGCTTTTTCTCACTGAGTCCTGAGGAAAAGCCTCCAAATCCTTTACAGCAGGGTGCTTCAAATAGCCACTACTAATAAATCCATAATGGTGGTTTTACCATGAAGGGATAAAAAGCAATATGTATCCAAGTCATTTCTATTTCTATCACTTGTATCAATATATGGATTTTCCCAAAGATGTTGCAAGAAAGTTTGGTCTCCTGTGGTCACTCAATCTACTTCTAATATGTTTTCCTGAGTAATGGAAGCTGTAAAGGCCAAACTACATTTGCAGCTAAGTTTCCACATGGACTTAGGTTCCACCAAGCAGATATACCACACAAGACTTGAAATGCAGAACTCAGCACTGTGAGATAGCAGTCTTATATGAAGAGACTGGGCCTTCTGGCAGACACAACTGCAGAAGTGTTTGGTTCTTCTAAGGCATTGTGAAGAAGGTTCTACAGGCCCGGATCTTGCATCAAAGTTATAGATCAACAGGTATCTGAGGCAGTCGAATTTCTCTTAGCAAGTCCCTGGTATGGTTGAGCAATTCATCAGGCTACATTGTTCCTTAGTGAGCAGGTTCTGCCCTTAGATCCAGGCAAGAGGGGCTCCTATTCTGGGACCAACACTTTAGAGGCTCTTACTCCGGCCACTGCCTCCCAAACGCAGAGTGAGAAGTATGTAGGGCCAACCGGACACACTTAACCGGAGTTCTAGCCCCAGACTGTGCCCCAGGAACATGGACCTGAATTCCTTACCCAAAGAGCCCTGAGCTTTCTTCCAGGATCTTTGTGGGACTCTTTCCTGAGGCCATTCTTCTGAAAGTGTACCACACTACCCATGTGGACACCTTTAGATCTGAGAGTGGCCGCAGAGTGGCTTGTTGCCAGGGGTATAGATAGATCTTGGACCTGTGGGCTCTAGCATCCACACATATGCAGACGAGTGTCTCTTGTAGCCCATGGAGTCAGAGATGGGAAGAGAAGGACTGAGAGCCTGGGCTGGGGGCTGAGATCATGCTTTCCCCATGCCACTGTGCTTTGGTGAGGAACCCCAAGGAGTCTGAGAATTCGAGTTAATCTTGACTTTTCGGGTCATTTCAAAGGTAAATTTCCCAAGGTGTGAACACAGCACATATTTAATTTAAGTTTGAAGCGTATGTCTAAATTTTAAGTATTTAGACATGTTATGTGGGTATCTTCTTGAGCTCTTGCCCCAGATCCCACAAATTCTTGTAGCAGGACTATTTAGTTCTCTAGCCTCTGATATGCTCTGTAAGCTACTTTATGCTCTGTAATAAATCCCTTTCTGTCTAAACTACCCAGAGTGTATTTTGTTCTCTAAAGCCAAGAACTCTGCTTGTTATGCTTCCCTAGATGCTTAGAAAGGGGCTGTATTTTCCTTTTCTTGTAGATAAGTCTACATGAAGTCCAAGAATATGGTTCTCTTTCGGTATCAACCATAGCTTCTAATTGTTGTGACTCTTCCTGATCCCAAGGCTCTGCACTACAGTAGAGAAAGTATGGAAGGTTGGATGAGAGCCTGGGTTGAAGATTCAGCTCTGACCCTTACCACGTGTGCACTCTGAACAAGCCATTTGTAATCTCTCTGAACGCTAGTTTCTCATCTGAGAATTGAACAAGATAGTGCGTGTGCCTATCTTTCATTGACCAGCAGCATTCAGATGCAACACTGACATTTCTAATGCTCGAACTAAAGAAAAGAGTTAATAATAACTGACTCCAGAGGTATATCTCCTGTGGTGTATTTTCAGATGCTTTTTCTTTTGTTTACTTCAAAAACCTCTGCTCCAATCACTTCCCTCTGGAAAACTAATTCCACTGACCTCACTTATGACTCCATTAGGAAATACTTCTAGAAAGTCATTCAAATGTTTCCATTTGCCAATTCCATTTTGGTACTTTGAGTTCGAACTCCTTATGCTGCAGGAAACCATTTTCTTCCTTGCTTTCTATTTAAACTCTTCAACACTCGTCAAGCATTATTATGTCATACTCACGCTACTCAGGGATTTAATCACACACTCCATCCACTTCAAGACATATTCATTTTCTGGAGTATCCAATGACACGATCTGCAATAGCAGAGATAAGGTTTCAAGCATTTAAGGTCCTCTTGGGTTTTCTTGACTTTCTGAATCTTAAGGAATCTTTTTGAGTTAGTCCTGTAGCAATGCAAGCTTAAATAGCTTTCACAAAATGTTATGTTTCCTTTCCATTATATTTTTCAGATTAAGAAACTACTACAACAGTAGCCCTATGCTAGCAGGAAGATAAGCTTTTTGTGCCTCATAAACTTGGAAAAGGGAACACACAAAAGTCATTTTATCGTAATCCTTCAGTTCTGTATCTAAAAATCCACGATGGCATGAGCAAGAACTGCATCAGGTGATTTCTATTTTTGAAAGATTTTTCTAGTTTCTAATAGTCAGTGTAAAGTTGCCCCCCACCAAATGTGATTGGAATTGTAGAACCATTGAGATGTGGCATCAAACTGTTGAAACTCCATAGAACCTTAGAGAAAGTGCTTTAAATTCTGGAAACACTCGATACACCTGTAGCTGGGAGCTTGGGCATGTTGGCTCCATCCTTATCCTCCTTCAGTTCAGCTCTCTGTGAGATGGGGAGACTGAGCCCTGCAGTCTGTTTCCCAGGATCCTGTATCAGCTGTCTTCTGGCTGAGTTTTAACAAAGCAAGACACTGGAAGGAGATAGAGAAGCCAGGGCATTTCTCCTCCTGCCTCTCTAGGGAGGCAGCTTCTCAGCAGTGGCCTCTCCTCTGCTGCTCCAGGTCCTTGGTTCCCTTGCTTGACGGGTTTGTTAATTCCGCCTTCCGTCTGACAACCCTCTAGGCAATAATACTGCTACATGTTTCATCTTTCCAGCCTACAGATGGTAGCGGTTTTCTGCTGTTTAACTTTGTATTACTTTACCATCCGCTCTGTGGTTCTCAGATATTCCATTACCTTTGTAATAACTTTCCTGAATTCACTTCACTCTATTGAAAAATCTTAAAGCAATTTCTGTTTTCCTGGTTAGACTCTGACTGATAATATAATTCACTGAATTTTGAAACAATGCACATAATTATTAGTGCACCAATAAGAATGTTAATGAACTTGGGTAGGATAAGTCACCTTACAGACTTCTTAGGACCTAACATGAAGTGAAACATAAATTGTGGAAAAACTGCCCCAGCAAGAAGAGATCAATGGAATATAAGGTAACAGTGTAATCTAGGGACTTGATGGTCAATTTTTTTTTCCTTCCAGGTAAAATAATATCTAGGTAAGTAGTGAATGCAACAACAGTTACTGACCTATTTAAAATTCTGAACTTAGGCCAATAGGCTTATTATCTAGTATGGACTGCATTAAGATGTTCATTACAACAGCTCACAGTAACACCTGAAAACATTATGTCTGACTTGTTAACAAAACGAATGCCAAATATGTAAACCAGCACGTGGAAACATTTGATTTCATTTTGATCTCATTCTTTCATTTATACATTGAGTACCTACTGTATACCAGTCATTCTTTCTAGGTCCTATAAATACACCCCTGAGCACATTAGAAAAACCTATCCCTTACTTGCGTGGAGTTTATGGTCTGGAGGAGGTGGTGGCAGTGTTTGGACCAATATCAACCAACAGTTTAAAAACCTCAGAGGAAAAACAGCCAATCCCCCCTTTCTTTTTCTAAGTCTAATCTGTCATCTTAAATCCTAAAATGAAAAAAAAAAAAACAGATGATCTTCTTACCTTCTAAAATATAATAATATATAAGGGAATTAGATTTGAAGTTTGGCAAGTTTTGATTTGAGTTCAGGCTCTTTACTTTCCTGGCTGTTTAAATTATCACGTTTATCAAGGATTTCTCATATAGGCTCCCTAGAGTAATTCTAAAAATAGAAAATTCACTCCTGGGCATATATCCAGAAGGAACCCTAATTCAAAAAGACACCTGCACCCTAATGTTCATAGCAGCACTGTTTACAATAGCCAAGACATGGAAACAACCTAAATGTCCATCGACAGATGACTGGATAAAGAAGATGTGGTATATTTATACAATGGAATACTACTCAGCCATAAAAGATGACAACATAATGCCATTTGCAGCAACATGGATGGCCCTGGAGAATGTCATTCTAAGTGAAGTAAGCCAGAAAGAGAAAGAAAAATACCATATGATATCCCTCATATGTGGAATCTAAAGGAAAAAAAAGAAGACAAATGAACTTAAACATAAAACAGAAACAGACTCACAGACATAGAATACACACTTGTGGTTGCCAGAGGAAGGGGGTGGGAAAGGACAGACTGGGAGTTCAAGATTTATAGATACTGACAGGTATATATAGAATAGATAAACAAGCTTATACTGTATAGCATAGGGAAATATATACAAGATCTTGTAGTAGCTCACGGTGAAAAGAGTATGAAAACGAACATATGTATATTCATATATGACTGAAAAATTATGCTGTACACCAGAAATTGACACACATTGTAAACTGACTATAACTCAATAAAAAAAAATAGGAAATTGTGTTGAGAATAGAGATATTTAAGTTTGGAGAACTGAAATAAGTTTTTCATTTCATTTACTTTCATTTGATTTTTGCTTTTCAGCAATTGACCATGATGTGCTTGTGGATTCATTGTTTTTGTTGTTGTCATTGTTTTTAACAAATTTGGGAAATTTTAGGTCATTAATTTTTCAGATATATTTTTCTGCTTTATTCAGTATTTCTACTTCTGTGACTTTAATTACACTTTTATTAGACTGGTTTATATGGTCCCATGACTCATTAAGAATATACCATTTTTTAAAAATCTTTTTTGTCCCTGTTCTTCAGGTTGGATAATTTCTATTTTTCTATCTTTAAGTTCACTGACTTTTTTTTTCAGTATCCAATCTACTATTAATATAATCCGATCAATTTTTAAATTTTAGATAGTATACTTGTTAGTTCTAGAATTCTATTTGGTTTTCATAGTTTCCATTTTTCTGATGAGATTTACTACTCTACATTTCCTAAAGACATCTTTTCTTTTAAATTCTTAAATATATTTATAATAGCTAATTCAAAATCAGTATCTCTAATTTCAACAACTAAGTCATCTGGGATCTGTTTCTTTTGGTTGGTTTATTTTCATGATTACTGTTCACATTTTTCTCTTTCTTCATATATTACACAAGACATTTAAGACAATACATTATAGTGAGTTTGATTATATTATCTTCCTTAAAAAGCTATTAAGTTTTGTTCTTGCAGGCAGTAAAACCTCTTTATTAAAAAAAAAACTGCTTTTATGATCTCACAAACTGCCTCCTATTCCTTTAAATACCTCTGACATATTCTTTCTGCCATAAATATTATCATGACTACAGTCAAAGGAAAAACGGCTATACAAATGCTCAGCAATTCAGAAGTCATGAGTGTTAGAATTTAAAATCCATTTCATCCTTTTATTTCAAGGTTAGCTTCTATGTGGAGAACTCACTGTACAGATTTGCATATATATTATTTTGTATTACCTATAAAAATCATATTCTGAAGAAAGCAATATAAATTTTAAGTGTAAACAGCCTTAACAAAATCAGTTTGTAAGAACATCTTAGTTTAAAAAGCTTAGTTTGTAAAAAATAAAAATAATCTAAAACAATTCCAGGGAAGGAGTCTTAACACGTTCACGGCAGCTGAATTAGAGGAAATAAGAACACTAATTTGGAGGTAAAGGAAACAAAACTACTTGGCAATCTCTGTTTGATTGACATATGTATAAGGATTAAGTGAGCCCATATTGAACACCTGTTCTATTCCAGTTTGAGCCAAAGATTTAATAGTATTTTTGTTGTTGTTTTAAAAAGAACATATTTGTTGGAAAAACTCTTAGATACTTAAAAGTATAAAGAAAAAATTTCAGTCTTCTCAGAAATAAATGCCTGAACATGTTAAGTTATTTCCTTCAAGTTTTGATATGTATGTATAGTGTATATATGTGTGTCTGTGTGTGTACTGGGTAAAAATCACATATATATAACAAAACTGGAATGATGCTCTCAATATAATGCTTTATCTTATTTATGTCACTAAAAACATTACATGGACTTTTCAACAAGATTAAATGGCCTTTGAGAAATGTGATCTTTAGACGGCCAACAGGCACATGAAAAGATGCTCAACATTGCTAATTATTAAAGAGATGCAAATCAAAACCACAAGGAGGTATCACCTCACACCAGTCAGAATGGCCATCATCAAAAAGTTTACAAATAATAGATGCTGAACAGGGTAGGGAGAAAGGGAAACCCCCATACACTGTTGGTGGAACTATAAATCGGTGCAGCCGCTCTGGAAAACGGTATGGAGATTCCTTAAAAAACTAAAAATAGACTTACCATATGATCCAGCAATCCCACTCCTGGTTATACATCCAGAAAAAACAAAAATTCTAATCTGAGAAGATATGTGCACCCCGATGTTCATAGCAGCATTATTTACAATAGCCAAGACATGAAAACAACCCAGGTTCCAATCAATAGATGATTGGCTTAAGAAGATGCCACACACACACACACACATATATACACACACACACACACACACACATACACAATAAAATATCACTCAGCCATTAAAAAAAGAAATGAAATATTGCCATTTACAGCAACAGGGATGGACCTAGAGAATTTATACTTACTGAAGTAAGTCAGCCAGAGAGAGACAAATACTATATATCACTTATATGTAGAATCTAAAAAAAAAATACAAATGTATCTATATACAAAACAGAAGCAGACTCACAGACATAGGAAACAAACTTATGGCTACCAAAGGGAAGAGGAAGGGGGAAGGAACAAATTAGGAGCACGGGATTAACAGATACAAACAGATGAAATAGATAAGTAATAAGGATTTACTGTATAGCACAGGGAATTATAGTCAATACCTTGTAATAATGTATAACGGAATATAACCAGAAAAAATAACTGAATCACTATGCTGCACACCTGAAACTAACAATACATAAATCAATTATACTTCAATTAAAAAAAAGAAAAATGTGATCTTTGATAGTTGTCTAACATTATATGGATAATTTACTTATCCATCTCACTAATATACGAGATTATGTTGTTTCCAACTTTTCATTATCAAATAAATTAAATATGATTATTTCCATACAATATATTTCTGAAATGGAAATAGTAGGTTGATGGATGTGAAGAGAGTTAAGAAGGCAGGACATAAAGCCAGTGTAATGGAAAGAGAAAAGCTTGAAACAGAAACAGAGGTGGTTTTAGTTAGCATTGTTTATATAACTCAATTGGAAAGGATGGTATGCCAAGGCAGCAGGCTTTCATAAAATAGTTGCTCTGCACTTCCAACAATCATTGGAAAATGGGAGCTTAGACTGAAGACTTGTAAAGCTACAGCAGGATTCTTTATAGTATGTGCCGTAGAACATCCACTGTGTGGGATTTTAACAAGTGTTGTATTAAAGAAGTGGTGTGGGTGGGGGTGGGTATGGCTCAGGGGTAGAGTGTGTGCTTAGCATGTACAAGTTCCTGGGTTCAATCCTGGGTACCTCCATTAAAAAAAAAAAACTAATAATAAGTAAATAAATAGACCTAGTTACCTCCTTCCCCAAAAACAAACAAACAAACAAAAAAGGAGTATTGTGAGATACATTGACTTTGGGAAATACAGACAAAGCCAAACAAGATTTTCACTGTTATGTTTTACTGCAGGACTTCCCAGAGCCTTGAAGGTTCTTATGTGCTTTTTAACACGTCAGAGACTAAAACATAGAACATTTCCCAAAATCTTTTGTTCATTAAGTATCTTGGGAGAAAAGCGTTCCGTGGAACACCAAATTGGGCAAAAGTACTCCAACAGAATTGAGGAGAAGTACATTATAGTCAAGGTCGGTGGAAAAACCATATTAGATTAAGTTCTATTAGGTTAAATGGTTTTACAGCAACATTGCCACGTCTTGAAATCTTGCTTTCAATTTATATTCCTTATTTATCTCTTTCAAAATGCCAAATGACCTATACCTTTCTTTTGTCAGTGCATAGCTCTAAACAAAGGTAAGATTTGGCGGACTGTGAATTTTATTTCCCTATGACAAATTTTTGTGGAGTAACATAGTCACAAAATCCCGGCCTAGTTGTTAGGACAGAGTGGTTGGCTCTGCCACCAGCTAGCTTTGTGACCTTAGAAATTAACTTTGTTTGGCACAGATGTAAAATAAAAGGTCTGTTCAATGAATGATTTGAACTAGATGTTCAGACACTTTCAATCATTCTCACCTGGTGTCATTCACGGACTTGAAGATCTAACCAGCTTCTCTCTCTGGGATCTGTCTTACGTATCTTAGGCTGTGATGGTAATCTTATTCTCTAAGTCCACAGCATTTTTAATAACGAAGCTATCCTATAATGACATAAACCAAGAGAAAGACAGTTATTCAACTTCCTATCAAAAATTCAAAAATAAAAACATTTCTGTTCTGCCTTTTGCCTTCAAAGATATTTGTGCCCCAGAGATCAGGGACCTTGCTAACCTACATTTTCTGCATTACCTCTGTAGTTCCAGGTTGGCCAATGGGCTACTTGTGCTTACAGTAGAGATGTTTAACCTGGATCCTTGAACCCTATGAAATTGTGTGTAACATTTTCTCTTTATATGTGGGAATGTTTATCTTTCTGGGAACACACTCCAACTTTCAGTAGATTTTCAAATGGCATTTTAAACCCTTCAAAATAGTTAAAAATTATTGTTTATAGGTGTCCTAAGGTTTTTGAAGAGGTACATGAAGTAAAAAAAAAAAAAGGCACAGATTAATGCTGGTCTAAGTTATTACTACACTAATTTACCCATCATCAGAATGTGTGGGAGTAGAGACCTCAGGCTATAGAAATCAGCATGATTGCAAAAAGACAAAAAAAAAAAGCTATTTAGAGGCATCTTCTCTTCTTCTTTGCTTCTTCAAGCCCCAACCACTGCATGGAAAAAAAAAAAACTGTAGGAAAAATGTCTTAATGGTATGTTGTAAAAACAGCCATTAACCAGCTACAAGATGTGTCATCACTGGCAAAAGCAGAGATAACAATATTTGTCCACATATTAACCTTGCTTTTAGAGAGCTTAAAAAGAAACATTTCTACAGGATTGTTCAGTGTCATCAGAGTGCCTACGTCATAGTTCACTGTGACTGGTCCTTTAGGGAAAGGATTCTTAAGAAAGCCTGGCTGTAGGATACCTTGGCCATCTTTACTTAATCTGATTATTTTCGTCATACGCTGTCTTCTGCATGCTCTCCGACTGCAGGTCTCAATTTATTGATGCCTATTCTAGATTAGAATCACACATATATCTCCATACACCTCTGAACATCATCACTGTGTGTGACAGCAATGATGATGAAAGTGTGAACAATGATGACTACAGCTAATATTGAGCTAGTATTTAGTATGTGCCTTACAGAAAGCTTTTAAGGTAGTGATTATTACTAACATGTTCACAGACAAGGAAACTAAACTATAGAACGTAATTTAGCCTGGATCATAGGTGGCCAAACCAGGATTCAAGCCCAAATAGTCCTAGGCTAGAGCTTATTATGCTATTTGACCTTTAAGATGTAACTCGGGAATTTGCTTATATCCTCCTCATTTTCCATTGTTCCAATTTTCCCCATGTTTCTTCTCCCTCAGTTCTCCCACCCAGAATGCCCTCAAGTTACTTCTAGATTCAACTACTAGAAACAGCCAGCATTTTCCCTTGGCCCAAAAGACATGGTCATCTCAGTTCATGATATAGGACCTTGACTGCCATACTCCTTGTTGGCCAACTGTGTCTGAATCTAGTCTCCTGTGACCAGAATGTTGCAATGGCCCTATCGAAGTTGGAGTTAAACTCTGAACAGTCACATTTTACAGATTATATGTTGAGGTTTTATAGATCATCTGCAGAAGACTCAGTGTCCTGGGCTTGCCAGGAATAGGTTCTACATCATATAAGGCTGTTTCCCAAACATTGGCCATTCCCATAATACTTTTGTGATATTTTTCAGTCCTGTGCCATCTCTCCTAGTATTTATGTAATATTTGGATTTAAATACACTGTTTTTTTAGGTAAATAGATATATTTATAAATAAAAGTTTATTTCATCACAATAAATTGAAAACTAGTATCATCCAATCTAAATAGAGAGCAATTCAAAAAGCAAACAAGACAAAACAAAACTATGTTGTTAAATTTTACCTAGACTTTATTGCTTTCTAAGACTCTGAATATTGAGGCTTCTTTCTCTTTGTTAAAAAGGGAAATTATGTAGTATTAGAAAAAAACCAGTACTAAGCTGATATTTCTCTTTGATCTAATCAGAAGGGTTAAAGGGGAATGAAAAAGAGAAAAACTTTTCATACTATACAATTTATTCTTATTAATTCTCATACTATACAATTAATTCAATGCCCTGTCTGCACATTACCTAAAATTCATCGTGAACAAACCTGTTTGGTAGAAATACAATGCACATCATACATAATTAAAAATTTTCTACTAACTACATTAAAAAATAAAAATAAATTGGAGAAATTAATTTTAATATTTGATTTAAACCCACATATCTAAAATATTATCATTTCAACACATAATCAATATAAAACTTATTTATGAGATATTTTACACTGCTTTTTTATATTGTCTTTTATATCTGGTATGTATTTTACACTTATAGCACATCTCAATTCATATCAGCCACACTTAAAGTACTCAACAGTCACATGAGGCTAGTGGCTATAGGATTAGATAGCACAGAATCTCTACACTGCACACTTTAGGAAAAACAGGCTGTATAAGAACGCCTGATCTCCAGGACCCTTTGTGGTTAACATGGTTATGACCCCTGGAAGCCAGTTCTGGACCTTTCCATACCTTGGTTTCTGTGCCTTGAAAATGAGAGAATTTCACTGACTGTCCCTGGGGTTTCAAGCTCTCCTGCTTTACTGACTGCTATTTGTTTCTTTCCTGTCCCCACTCCCTTTAAAGCTTTTTTCTTTAAAATCATTTAAAGCCTTATTCTTGGAAACCTTCAAACAGCAAGATGCACCATCACCCTCCAAAGAGTACACATTGTTGCCACAGGAGAGCAGATACAGGGATGAGTTACATCTGATGGTTACAGTGCCTGAAAGCAGCCTCCAAAGGAGAAGCAAAGCACATCCCAAGAGTCAGTGTTCATTCATTCATTCATTCATTCATTCATTCATCTATTCATTCATTCATTCAACAGCATTCATTGAGCCTGCTCTGTATCAGGCTCCATGCCAGGTGTTGAACATAGAAAATTGAATAAGATATGATCTCATCAGTGGGAGAATGGGTTGGGAAAAGTTTGGTGAAACAGGTACTGTTGGCTGAACCCCAAAGCTTCAGGAGCATAGAAGTGTGACAATCGAGGACTCCCTGGAGAAGGTAACATTTAAATGGACTCTTGAAGAACAAATAGAAGGTAGCCAGGCAATAAGCAAAAAAAAAAAAAAAAAAAAAAAAAAAAAAATGTGCTAAGCAAAGGAAGCAGCAGGTGCAAAGGTCCAGAGGCAAGAGTCATATTTGGGGATCTCAAAGCAATTGTTACCAAATTTCAAGGTGGGGATGGTAGTGAAAGTTGACAACGGAGAGATAGGATTTGAGGGGTAGATCTGGAAAGGTCTTGGATGATATTGAAGGATTTAGACTTTATTCTGAGATCAGAAAAGAACTGGAGACTATAAAAGGGTAGGGAGAGAGGTGTGTAATATTTATATTTCATTAGTATCTCTTTGGCTGCAGATCAGAGAAGGAATGAGAGACAGCCAAGGCTGAATGACAGCAAAGGAACCAGTTAGGAGGCTGCTTCAGAAAAAGAGGCTGATGGAAGGAAATGCATTGGAGAGACATTTAGGATGAGAATCCATGAACTGAATTGACTCATTACCACCGGTAAGGGACAGAGAAGAGGCAGAATGAATGATATTCCAGGTTTAGGCTTAGACAATGGTGACATGCCCTAAAATAGGGACCGGAGGAAGGGGAACAAATCTGTTCATAACAGATTTGGAATCTAGCATAATGTGTAGAAGTTCTGGAATCTCCCAAAGCAGCTTAGGTAGGCTTTGGAAGGCGTCAAGCAAATAACTGGATGCTTTCCTTAGGCGAGAGTTAGACATGTTGATTTCACATTTATTAACAAGGAAACAAATGGATCATAAATACAGTAATGTGAAGCTCTACTTTATAGTTTAAAATTTTAATTTTTTTTCATGGAGACCTTGAAGCATACTGAAAAGAAGATAAAGTTTTTATAGCAGTGACTTTTCTGAGCTACCTTTGAAGTCTCTTCCTCTAGAGTAATTTAGACTCTGGACTCTGGAGGGAGCAGGGCTTTTTCAGTTTCTCTCAGGCAGCCAAAATGAGGATTGAGATCTTCATCAAAGCCAGAAGAGAGTGAGGAAGGGCCAGGTACAGATCTATAGAACACTCGGAAGGCATTCAGCTATTTATCCCCAAAGTGTGGCTGTTTACAATCCTTATTGCAAAGACAAATTAGAAAAAGATGTTAAACAGATGAGATGGCAGTCATCAAAATGATTACAATAAAAGAGCAGAGATAATACAAAATAAAAAAATCATAAAAAGAATCCTGAATGATAATTAAATAAAAAAAATAGGTTAAGGTATTACTTCTTGAGGGAGGTCTACAAGGAAAGGCCCCCCAAAAGATCACCCCAGGCAGATATTCTTAGGCAGAATCAGCTAATTCTTCTTCATGGTAAACAGTTCTAATGTCTCTGAAAGTCACTGATTCCCTAAATTAGGGATTTCATTAGACTGAAACCACAAATATGGCTGTCTCACATTCACTTGAAATCAGTAGATTTTTGTCAAAATTAAAATGACAAGACACACCACTGGGCATATCATTTATTGGGGAAGGAATTACACCAAATTAAAATCTTCTGTTTGCTGTAATGAAAACTTGTTGGCTATTTTTAAAACAGAGATTGATAATGACTTCCTCTTGACAGCTGTCCATGTGCACTAATTTTTGGTCACCCTGGTCCAATGGAAATCTTTGCAGTTAAAAAGACTTCATATAAGTTACTGCTCTCAAGTGTTTCTAATTCTGTTCAATTCAATGTGAGAGAAGCTGTTTAGGGGGAAGATGCTGGTCTTTCCAAAGTTAGTGTTCTGAAAACACGTTGTTGTGGTTAGTGAGCATTATACGAGCCATCTAAATTTAGCAAACACTTTCATTCCCTTACCCAAGCCCACCCACAACAGTGAATGAAACTTTGATTTCCTCCACACTCATCTGGATAATGTAAACCCCTCGGGTTCTACAAAGCCTGTGAGCAAGAGAGCTAAATGCAGAAATGTCAGGAAAATATGTAACCTCTGGACCTAAAGAAGGGTGGGGTGGGGGCAACTCAGCCTCCACTGACTAATTCAAATTGGTTTTTAAACTGTTTCTCACCTTATCCACATCAGGTCTTCTTTGTTTGCCCAGAGAGCACCTGGAAAGATGCCTAATTCAGGGAAGCTAGCTTGCTGTTTATCTGAGGAGCTGGACCTCAGCGTTCACGGTGTCTCACCTTTGAGCTGAAGGTCAGTGCAGGACTTCAGAGCTTCCCTCCATGTTGATGACTTTGAGGGCAGTCATGCTTTCTTAAAGGCTTAAAATTGTGTAGGCTTTAAGTGGAGCTTGGATTACTGAGGTTGAATGGAAGCTGTCATACGGTATAGGACTGCAGCGGAGAAAAGAGGAGAAAGTTTTCTTTATACAATGCCACACATAGCATGTTATCAATAAAGGATGGTTGCATAAATAAACGGTGGCCATCTCTAAGCAAAAGGCCAAATGTATGATCTAGAATCAAATCTGCATAGCAGTTTTTCTCAAACTTTACTGCTTAAGTGCAGCAAAGAATGTGAGGAGGGAGAGAAAAAGAGAATAATCTAAAGACTAGGTAAAACCAGCTCACTGTAGGAATTTCTTTGAAGTTTTATGTCCTCTCTTAAAAGTTCATGCAAATTTTATAGTCTATACTGTTCTGTATAAATATTTAGTTTATGACTTCAGGTACCATCTTGACAAACAGTCTGAGAAATGGTAATCTGTCATTCTCTCTGATCATGTTAACCAAAGAAAAGTTTAGAAAAAGACTTAGGGAAGGACTTATACGTACTTTGAATTTATATACCCCAATGTCTGTTACAAATTACGTGTAAAATTTATTTTATTTTATTTTTGGCATTTCATTATCAATCAGCAGATGCATTTTGATGTTTTCAAAGATTAGAAAGATTTTATATCTTAATATACTGAATTCTTTATCATGGTACATAACAAATTAAGTAAGTAGCCTTCTATTAAGCACTTGGTGTGTATCTGTCACTGCTATAGTATTGAATCAGATATTAAACAACTAACTAATATTACAGAATACATGCTATGAAAATAATTGATTTTTAAAGAAAAAAAAAAAACCTTGAAATTTGTACACATTGCTTTATAACAACACCTTTGGCAAATACAATATGAGTGAATTATCTAGAAATTTTCTCCAGAGGAATAAAAATAGTTTCATTTCCCGTTCTTATAGCAGCTGCTACAGGAGAATAAAATTCCTTTAGTCTTAATACACTGAAAATGATCCACACTTGCACCATAAGTACTGAGTTCTAATACTGAGTATACCTTCAGTACTGAGTTCTAGTTCTGAGTTTTAGGCAAGTGTGATAAATACTAAAAGAAGTAAATTAGATTTCTATTGTTGAATTAAAGAATGCTTTATTAGTGTTACCCAAAACTTATGGCTGAAACTAGTTTCTTCCTGTGAAATATATATATATGACAAAACATGATTCACAGCACAGATGTAAGTCAAGACTCTAACTGCTCCTATATATATGTGTACACACATATATGCTTATATATACTTATATATATATATACACTTCACTTCATGTTTATATATATATTTATATTGATACATATTTTCATGGGGTTATCCCATAACAATACTCTAAGTATAGTGACTTTCATAGGTCATGTTTACCAGGAAGCAGACAAGCAGATTTTTGGGGGAGTACTTGCAAGGACAACACATAGAGGGGAGTGAAGGAAGCAGAATGGGGCAGGGGGGAAGTCAAACTGCAAAGCAGTCACTGCAAAGGCCCAGTTGATCCTACTGGGAGCTTTACAGCAGGTAAAACCCTGCAGAGCTGTCCCAAATCAGGGCCAGGAGCAGACTTTTCTATCTCCTTACTGACCAGGGCCATAACCTTGGGTGTGGTGGCTCCCTTTAAGATGAGTCCAGTCTCCCAGGAGGCCTCAACTCTAAGCTGTTAGTCACCAACACACAGCAGGCAGGGGAACTGGTGCTTCAGTCCTGAAACAGGTGGGATGGGGCATCAGGCCAAGGCACCACAGTGACCACTACAGTAACCTCTGCTCAGTCTCCAGGGCTTAGAGAGGAACTCAGCTGCTTTTTCCTAGAAGGCACACACAGTATTAATTACCTTGCTGTCCCCGTGCCTTAACATAGTATTTGACACTACGGAAATGCTTAGTGAAACTTTGCTGACTGGCATTCCCTTGAAGACCAGAGTCAGGCTTATGTCTCACTTGACACTAAATTCCAAAGACAAGAAATCTTGGGTCCCTGAATCCTGAAGGCAGAATCAGGTCTCTTTTGAAACCGACAGGAATTGTGGGTAAAGGATAATTGCCCGACAATGTCAGAAACTGCAGCATATACAATAGACATGTGGAGGAAACTCCTCAATGGATTTCATGATATTCAGTTTGATTGTAACTATGCCTGATCAATAAGGATCAACTCACTGCTTCTACAGATTTCAATAAGTGGTGTGTTTGATGGGGAGGACTCTGTCAAGGTGAAATCTTAAATACGATTATTTTCCATAAATGATTTAATCCATCTGCTCATACTTGATGCATATCTATTGTGTATCAGGCTCTGTGATATGTACATAAAGATAAGTAATACATGACTCTTTCATAGTCCTGGGGAAAGACCAGCGCAAACTAATGATTTTAGGAAATCAAGGTAAGAATTTTGTCGGAAAAGCTATAGGAGCCATGGAACAGCAACAGTGTCATTAAAAAGATGAAGCATCATTAATATATTTAATGTGTAAAGCTCTCTTTCGGCGGAGAATCTTGTTATAAGAAAAAATCTAATATCTCCAGTGCATGCGGACCTCCCAGCATGGGAAGATTATAACTGAAAAACTCCATGAAACATTCTAGGAATGCTTTAGTGTTGAGCACTTTTGTCCTCTGCCATCTCCAAGACCGCACTCCTTTTTACAACTTCCATCCCCCGCTGCTTGTGAGCCAGAGTATGTCAGTGAAATATCAAAAAGAGAACAGAAAAGAAAATTAAACCCAAATATGACTGAACATGATTGTCAGAGCTGTGCCAACTGAATGACGCCAAAGGTCACACACATTCCTCAACATTTGTGTTGTTGTGGATGGAAGTTTTTCTAACTCTGCCTGCTCCTTTCCAACTGCCCCTACAAGGATATTTTTGTTAACCATCTGTTAATTAACAGAATTGGAATGCTCGTGTGTCATGAAACCTGTGACAACCAAATCTAATTACTCAAGATCGCTCCTTCTTTCCTTTCCCTCCCTGTCTTCTTCCTTTTCCCCTTCCCTGATTAATCTTTGAGAAAAACACGACAGACAAGGATAATAAGGCATGATGGACGTCAGACACATAAAGAGGTAACGTATACATTTAAAAATGACCTACGTGCATTGTATGTACATACATATATGCATATATATGATGCACAAATATATACATGTATATGTATACATATAAAATGCACACATTCTGTGTTAAATATATGTCATATATATCATATATATTATGCACATATATAATATATGGCTTCTGAGGAAAGCTGGCCCCTGTGCAGTGAAGTCTTTCAAACAACCCTGAAGAGAGGCCTACATAGAAAGGCCACCTGCCAATCGCCAGCCCCAACTTGCCAGCCATGTGATTGTGCCACCTTGGAAATAAATCCCCCAGTGCAGTTAAGCTTTCAGATGGCTCCGGCTGACATCTGGCTGCAACCCTGGAAAAACTCCCAAGGCAGAACTACCCAACAAAGCCATTTCCAAATTCCTGATCCATAGACATTCCCAACAATAATAAATGATTATCATTGCTTTAAGATACTAAGTGTTGGGGTAATTTGTTATGCAGCAATAGGTAACTAATAGAGTTGGACAAGATTAAATAGGTTAAGGTCACATAAGCTGCTGAGTGAAAAAGAAAAGGGTTGATTTCAAGGATGAAAACAACAGCAGAAGCTCAGGATGTGTGGGGAGCTAAAAGTGAAGTATATGGCTGAATTTCCTTCTTCTTTAAGGCTGAATAATATTCCATTGTATGTATATATGTATATACTATTTTGTCTTTATCTGTCAATGGACATTAGGGTTGCTTTCAACTCTTGGAACTTAACAAATAATGCTTCAATAAATATGGGTGTGAAAATATCTTTTCAAGATCCTGTTTTCAATTCTTTTAGATACAGAATCAGAAGTGATTTTGCTGGATCATATGATAATTCTATTTTTAATTTTTTGAGGAACTTCCATACTGTTTTCCATAGCACTGCACCATCTTACCTTCCCATTAAAAGTGCATAAAAGTTCCAATTTCTCTACATCCTCACCAACAATTTTTATTTTTTGTTTTCTGTTTTGTTTTTTTGATAGTGGCCATCCTAATGGGTATGAGGTGATAGCTCATTATAGTTTTGATTTACATTTCCCTAGTGATTATGATGTTGAACATGCTTGTTGGCCATTTGTTTATCTCCTCTGGAGAAACATCCATTTAAGTCCCTTGCCTATTTTTTAATCAGGTTGTTTATTTTTTTGTAGTTGAGTTGCAGGAGTTCTTTATATATTCTGGATATTAACCTCTTATCAGATATATGGTTCATAAATATTTTCTCCCATTCTGTAGGTTGTCTTTTTATTCTGTTAAATGTTTCCCTTGTGGCATAGACGTTTTTAAGTTTGATGTGATCTCACTGGTCAGTTTCCACTTTTGTTGTCTGTGCTTTTGTGTCATATTCAATAAATCATTACCAAATTCAATATCATGAAGCTTTTTTCCTATGTTTTCTTCTAGGAGTTTTATAGTTTCAGGTCTTACATTCAGATTTGTCTTTGTCCATTCAGGCTGCTGTTACAAAATACCTTAGACTGGGTGACTGATAAATAACAGAAATGTATTTCTTATAGTTCTGGAGAATGAAAAGTTCAAGGTCAAAGCACTGGCAAATTTGGTGTTCAGTGAGAGTCAACTTCCTGGTTCATAGACCGCTGTCCTCACATGGCAGAAGGAGCGAGGGGGCGCTAAGGAGTTTTTTTTATAAGAGCATTAATCTCATGCATGAGGGTTCCATTTTCATGACCTAATCATCTCCCAAAGGTCCCACCTCTAAATATCATCACTTTGGGGATTTGTTTTCAATGTAAGAATTTTGCAGAAACATAAACATTCAGTTTTTAACACTGGCCCCCCAAATTCATGTACTTCTCACAGGTAAAATACATTCATTAATCCCAGAAGCCCCCAAAGTCTTAACTTATTCCAGCATCAAC